>NC_088378.1:47225403-47533145 GCF_037993035.2 Macaca fascicularis
AAGGAATAATGAAAATCTCCACCCCATCCTTACACCATGCCTGAGAGAAGACCACTGATCGCAATTGGTCTATATCCTTCCAGTTTTTGGACGGTGTTTATGCAAATATGTACATGTATAACCAAAAATATATCATACCATGTGTATGTGTAACTTGCAGTTACCTTTTTACTAAACAATATACATTGGGTATCTTTCTATATTAATACACAAAGAGTCATTTCATTCTTTTTAATAGCCACATGGTATTCCACTCTATGATACGGAGTTATTATAATCTATTTAACCAGTCCCCCAATGATAGGCATTTGGATTAGTTTCACACTTGTAAAATAAGTGGCATAATTATACATGTATCTGTGACTACTCGGAGAACTATTTTTGCAGAATAAATTTCTAGAAGGGAAAAACAAAATATGTCAGTGTATTCTTCCGTCAAGAACAATTAAAGTCCATATTTTTTCCTATTGCCATACCTAACAATGTAAATTTTTAATACATTTTAGTCTTTGTTAGTCTAATTTTGTTTACTTAATTGTGAGTTTGTATATTTTTTAAGAACTATGTTTAATGATCATCTATGTTACTTCTTTGTGAATTCTGTGTTCATATTTGTTGTTTATTTTCTGTGGTGGTGTTTTCCTTTATCTTACAGATTTGTGAAAGATAATTTTAACACATTGGGTGTCATTGCAATTCCCCTCATTTTGTCATTTGTCTTTTATCTTGTTTATATACTCATTTCATTCATCTTTTTCTTTATGGTTTGTACTTATCTGATATATTTAGCAAGGTGTTCCTTACATAAAAATTATTTTCCACTGCTACATTTATTATTTTTGGTATTTTTAAAACATTAACCAATCTAGAGACCTTTTAGGATATGGTTCTGAAGTAGGAATATAGATTCATTTCTTCCCAATTGGGTAGGCAAATTTTGCAACCCATTTATTGAACATGTCTTTTCTCCACTAATATGAAATGTCACTTTTATTATATAGTAAATCTCATATACATCAAGGTCTATTTTTTATTATGAATAACTCATTGACCTATTGATTTTTATCGCTATTAGTATCAGGGTGTTTTAATTGCTGTATTTTATAATATGTTTTAACAAATTACAGACCAAGACTTCATTAATCATTTTCACATTGCTCATAGCATTCTAACTTATTTATTATATTTCAAATGAAATTTTAAACTAATTTTTGAAGGTTCCGAAAATGCTCAATTTAGTTTTTAATTGTAATTGCAATAATTTTATTATAACTTATTACTTTATACTCTTCCCCCAATATAGTTATGTTTCCTCATTTGTTTTAGTCTTTCTTTTGTGTTTAATTGAAAATCTTGCATCTTTCTTATTGGATTTATTTCTAGGTATGTTTATTAGCATTATTAATGAGTCTTGTTTTCCACTTCCTTTTCTAACTTTTCTTGATTTTTGGTATATTAATCTTGTATTAACTGCTTTCTCGTACTTATGTTGCTGTAGCAAACAGTTTTCTTGATTTTACTCCAAAGAAGTTATATAATTTTGGGTAAAAATCATACATTTTGCAACCAATATATACTTTCTTTCCTTTCCTTATGTTCTTTTATTGGCCATAAGTTCCAGAATCTTGTTGAATAATAGAAGTATTAATAGAAAGGATTCTTTTTTTTTTTTTTTTTTGTATTATACTTTAAGTTCTGGGGTACATGTGCACAGCATATAGGTTTGTTACATAGGTATACATGTGCTATGCTGGTTTGCTGCACACACCAACTGATCATTTATATTAGGTATTTCTCCTAATGCTATCCCTCCCCCAGTCCCCCACCCCCCAAGAGGCCCCAATGTGTGATGTTCCCTTCCCTGTGTCCATGTGTTCTCATTGTTCAATTCTCACTTATGAGTGAGAACACGCTGTGTTTGGTTTTCTGTCCTTGTGATAGTTTGCTGAGAATGATGGTTTCCACTTTCATCCATGTCCCTGTAAAGGACATGAACTCATCTTTTTTATGGCTGCGTAATATTCCATGGTGTATATGTGCCACATTTTCTTTATCCAGTCTATCACTGATGGGCATTTGGGTTGATTCCAAGTCTTTGCTATTGTGAATAGTGTCACAATAAAGATACATGTGCATGTGTGTTTATGGTAGCATAATTTCTAATCCTTTGGGTATATACCCAGTAATGGAATTGCTGGGTCAAATGGTATTTCTAGTTCTAGATCCTTGAGGAATCACCACACTGTCTTCCACAATGGTTGAACTAATTTACACTCCCACCAACAGTGTAAAAGCATTCGTATTTCTCCACATCCTCTCTGGCATCTGTTGTTTCCTGACTTTTTAATGACCATTATTCTAACTGGTGAGAAATGGTATCTCATTGTGGTTTTGATTTTCATTTCTCTAATGACTAGTGATGATGAGCATTTTTTCATATGTCCGTTGGCTGCATAAATGTCTTCTTTTGAGAAATGTCTGTTCATATCCTTTGCCCACTTTTCGATAGGGTTGTTTTTTTCTTGTAAATTTGTTGAAGTTCTTTGTAGATTCTGGGTATTTGCCCTTTGTCAGATGGATAGCTTGCAAAAATTTTCTCCAATTCTGTAGGTTGCTTGTTCACTCTGCTGAGAGTTTCTTTTGCTGTGCAGAAGCTCTTTAACATAATTAGATCCCATTTGTCAATTTTGGCTTTTGTTGTCATTGCTTTTGGTGTTTTAGTCATGAAGTCTTTGCCCATGCCTAGGTCCTAAATAGTAATACCTAGGTTTTCTTGTAGCGTTTTTATGGTTTTAGGTCTTACATTTAAGTCTTTAATCCATTTTGAGTTAATTTTTGTATATGGTATAAGGAAGGGATCCAGTTTCAGCTTTCTGCACATTGCTAGCCAGTTTTCCCAGCACCATTTATTAAATAGGGAATCTTTTCCCCATTGCTTGCGTTTGTCAGGTTTGTCAAAGATCAGATGGTTGTAGATGTGTGGTGTTATTTCTGAGGACTCTGATCTGTTCCATTGGTCTATATATCTGTTTTGGTACCAGTACCATACTGTTTTGGTTACTGTAGCCTTATAGTATAGTTTGAAGTCAGGTAGTGTGATGCCTCCAGCTTTGTTCTTTTTGCTTAGAATTGTCTTGGCTATGCAGGATCATTTTGGTTCCATATGAACTTTAAAGTAGTTTTTTCCAATTCTGTGAAGGAAACCAGTTGTAGCTTGATGGGGATAGCACTGAATGTATAAATTACCTTGGGGAGTATGGCCATTTTCATGATATTAATTCTTCCTATCCATGAGAATGAAATGTTCTTCTATTTGTTTGTGTCCTCTTTTATTTCATTGAGCAGTGGTTTGTAGTTCTCCTTGAAGAGGTCCTTCACATCTCTTGTAAGTTGGATTCCTAGGTATTTTATCCTCTTCTTAGCAATTGTGAATGGGAATTCACTCATAATTTGACCCTCTAGTTGTCTGTAATTGATGTATAGATATGCTTGTGATTTTTGTACATTGATTTTGTATCCTGAGACTTTGCTGAAGTTGCTTATCAGCTTAAGGAGATTTGGGCTGAGATGATGGGGTTTTCTAAATATATAATCATGTCATCTACAAACAGAGACAATTTGACTTCCTCTTTTCCTGGTTGAATAACCTTTATTTCTTTCTCTTGCCTGATTGACCTGGCCAGAACTTCCAACACTATGTTGAATAGAAGTGGTGAGAGAGGGCATCTTTGTCTTGTACCAGTTTTCAAAGGGAATGCTTCCAGTTTTTGCCCATTCAGTATGATATTGGCTATGGGTTTGTCATAAATAGCTCTTATTATTTTGAGATACATTCCATCAATACCTAGTTTATTCAGAGTTTTTAGCATGAAGGGCTGTTGAATTTTGTTGAAGGCCTTTCCTGCATCTATTGAGATAAGCATGTGGGTTTTGTCATTGGCTCTGTTTATGTGATGGATTACATTTATTAATTTGCATATGTTGAACCAGCCTTGCATCCCAGGGATGAAGCCGACTTTGTCGTGGTGGATAAGCTTTTTGATGTGCTACTGGATTTGGTTTGCCAGTATTTTATTGAGAATTTCTGCATCGATGTTCATCAGGGATATTGACCTAAAATTCTCTCTTTTTTTTTTTTTTTTTTTTTTTTTTTTTTTTTTTTGCTGTTGTTGTTGTGTCTCTGCCAGGCTTTGGTGTCAGGATGATGCTGGCTTCCTAAAATGAGCTAGGGAGGATTCCCTCTTTTTCTATTGATTGGAATAGTTTCAGAAGGAATGGTACCAGCTCGTCTTTGTACCTCTGGTAAAATTCGGCTGTGAATCCATCTGGTCCTGAACTTTTTTTGATTGGTAGGCTATTAATTATTGTCTCAATTTCAGAACCTGTTATTGATCTATTCAGAGATATGACTTCTTCCTGGTTTAGTCTTGCGAGGGTGTATGTGTCCAGGAATATATCCATTTCTTCTAGATTTTCTAGTTTATTTGCCTAGAGGTGTTTATAGTATTCTCTGATGGTAGTTTGTATTTCTGTGGGATGGGTGGTGATATCCCCTTTATCATTTTTTATTGCATCTATTTGATTCTTCTCTTTTCTTCCTTATTAGTCTTGCTAGCGGTCTATCAATGTTGTTGGTCTTTTCAAAAAACCAGATCCTGGATTCACTGATTTTTTTTAAGGTTTTTTTTTTTTTTTTTTAATGTCTCTATATCCTTCAGTTCTACTCTGATCTTAGTTATTTCTTGTCTTCTGCTAGCTTTTCAATTTGTTTGCTCTTGCTTCTCTAGTTCTTTTAATTGTGATGTTAGGGTGTCGATTTTAGATCTTTCCTGCTTTCTCTTGTGGACATTTAGTGCTATAAATTTCCCTCTACACACTGCTTTTAATGTGTCCCAGAGATTCTGGTATGTTGTATCTTTGTTCTCATTGGTTTCAAAGAACATCTTTATTTCTGCCTTCATTTTGTTATGTACCCAGTAGTCATTCGGGAGCAGGTTGTTCAGTTTCCATGTAGTTGTGTGATTTTGAGTGAGTTTCTTAATCCTGAGTTCTAATTTGATTGCACTGTGGTCTGAGAGACAGTTTGTTATAATTTCTGTTCTTCACATTTGCTGAGTAGTGTTTTACTTCCAAACACTCCTACTGGTCCATTTTAGAATAAGTGTGATGTGGTGCTGAGAAGAATGTATATTTTGTTGATTTGGGGTGGAGAGTTCTGTAGATGTCTATTAGGTCTGCTTGGTCCAGGGCTGAGTTCAAGTCCTGGATATCCTTGTTAATTTTCCATCTTGTTGATCTTTCTAATATTGACAGTGGGGTGTTAAAGTTTCCCATTGTTTTTGTGTGGGAGTCTCAGTCTCTTTGTAAGTCTCCTTTATGAATCTGGGTGCTCCTGTATTGGGTGCATATATGTTTAGGATAGTTAGCTCTTCTTGTTGCATTGATCCCTTTACCATTATGTAACTACCTTCTTTGTCTCTTTGATCTTTGTTGGTTAAGGTCTGTTTTATTTTTGCTATTGTGAATAGTGCTGCAAGTTGATGGGTGTGGCAAACCAACAAGGCACATGTATACCTATGTATCGAACTTGCATGTTGTGCACATGTACCCTAGAACTAAAGTATAATAATGAAAAAATTCTGTTTTATCAGAGACTAGGGTTGCAACCCCTACTTTTTTTTTTTCTTTCCATTTGCTTGGTAGATCTTCCTCCATCCCTTTATTTTGAGACTATGTGTATCTTTGCACATGAGATGCATCTCCTGAATACAGCACACCAATGGTTCTTGACTCTTTATCCAATTTGCCAGTCTGTGTCTTTTAATTGGGGCATTTAGCACATTCACATTTAGGGTCAATATTACTATATGTGAATTTGATCCTGTCATTGTGATGCTATCTGGTTATTTTGCCCACTAGTTGATGCAGTTTTTTTATAGCGTCGATAGACTTTACAATTTGGCATGTTTTTGCAGTGGCTGGTACCTGTTGTTCCTTTCCATGTTTAGTGCTTCCTTCAGGAGCTCTTGTAAGGCAGGCCTGGTGGTGACAAAATCTCTCAGCATTTTCTTGTCTGTAAAGGATTTTATTTCTCCTTCCCTTATGAAGCTCAGTTTGGCTAGATATGAAATTCTGCATTGAAAATTCCTTTCTTTAAGAATGTTGAATATTGGCCCCCACTCTCTTTTGGCTTGCAGGGTTTCTGCCAAGAGATCCACTGTTAGTCTGATGGGCTTCCCTTTATGGGTAACCCAATCTTTCTCTTTGACTGCCTTAACATTTTTTTCCTTCATTTCAATCTTGGTGAATCTGATGATTGTGTGACTTGGGGTTGCTCTTCTCGAGGAATATCTTTGTGGTATTCTCTGTGTTTCCTGAATTTGAATCTTGGCCTGTCTTGCTAGGTTGGGGAAGTTTTCCTGGATAATATCCTGAAGAGTGTTTTCTCACTTGGTTCCATTCTCTCCGTCACTTTCCGGTACACCAATCAAATGTAGATTTGGTCTTTTCACATAGTCCCATATTTCTTGGGGGCTTTGTTCATTTCTTTTCACTCTTTTTTTCTCTAGTCTTGTCTTCTCACTTTATTTCATTAATTTGATATTCAATCATTGATATCCTTTCTTCCATGTGATCTAATCAGCTATTGAAGCTTGTGTATGCTTCATGAAGTTCTTGTGCTGTGTTTTTCAGCTCCATCAGGTCATTTATGTTTTTCTCTACACTGGTTATTCTACTTAGCCATTCCTCTAACCTTTTTTCAACGTTTTTAGCTTCCTTGCGATGGGTTAGAACATGCTCCTTTAGCTTGGAGAAGTTTGTTATTACCCACCTTCTGAACCCTACTTCTGTCAACACATCAAACTCATTCTCCATCCAGTTTTGTTCCCTTGCTGATGAGGAGTTGTGATCCTTTGGAGGAGAATAGGCGTTCTGGTTCTTGGAATTTTTAGCCTTTGTGCTTGGGTTTCTCCCCATCTTTGTGGTTTTATCTACCTTTGGTCTTGATGTTGGTGACCTACGAATGGGGTTTTGGTGTAGATGTCCTTTTGTTGATGTTGATGCTATTCCTTTCTGTTTGTTAGTTTTCTATCTAACAGTCAGGTCCCTCAGTTGCAGGTCTGTTAGAGTTTGCGGGATGTCCACTCCAGACCCTGTTTTCCTGGGTATCACCAGAGGAGGCAGCAGAACAGCAAATATTGCTGCCTGATCCTTCCTCTGGAAGCTTTGTCCCAGAAGGGCACCCACCAGATGCCAGCCAGAGCTCTCCTTTATGAGATGTCTCTTGGCCCCTACTGGGAGTTGTCTGCCAGGCAGGCTACACAGGTGTCAGGGACCCACTTGAGGAGGCAATCTGTCCATTATCAGAGCCCAACCACCATGCTGGGAGAACACTGCTGTTTTCAGAACTGTAAGGCAGGGACATTTAAGTCTGGAGAAACTGTCCCCATGGCTGCCCTTTCCCCCACGTGCTGTGTCCCAGGAGGTGAGGATTTTATCTGTAAGTCCCTGACTGGCACTGCTGCCTTTTGTTTAGACATGCCTTGCCTACAGAGGTGGAATCTAGAGAGGCAGTCATCCTTGCTGAGCTTCAGTGGGCTCTGCCCAGTTCAAACTTCCCGACAGCTTTGTTTACTCTATGAGCATAAAACCGCCTACTCAAGCCTCAGCAATGGTGGATGCCCCTCCCCCTGCCAAGCTCCAGCATCCCAGGTCAATTTCAGACTGCTGCCCTTGCAGCGAGAATTTCAGGCCAATGAATCTTAGCTTGGTGGACTCCATGGGCATGGGACCTCCCAAGCCAGCCACTGGAGGGAATTTTCTGGTCTGCCAGTTTTGAAGACCATGGGAAAAGCGCAGTATTTGGGCAGCAGTGTACTGTTCCTCCTGGTACAGCGTCTCATGGCTTCCCTTGGCTAGGGAAGGGAAATTCCCTGACCCCTTGTGCTTCCTGGGTGAGGCGATGCCCCACCCTCCTTTGGCTCACCCTCTGTGGGCTGCACCCACTGTCCAACCAGTCTCAATGGGATGAACCAAGTACCTCAGTTGGAAATGCAGAAATCATCTGTCTTTTGTGTCGATCTCACTGGGAGCTGCAGACCGGAGCTGTTCCTATTAGGCCATCTTGGAAGAGTCCCTAGTTTTTCCTCTTGTGCTCCTACATTCTCTTATTTATCACTTTACTGTGATTATTTTTGGTATTTCATTATTAAGTATTATATTGGCTTTGGATTTCTAAAAAATACTCCTTACCAAGTTAAGAAAGTCTGCTTTTCCCTTGGCACACTAGGAATTTTAATCAAAAGTAATGTTAACATTTATAAAATGTCCTTTAGCATCTACCAAGATTACATTAGCATATTTCCCAAGTTTGAACAATTTTCTTACTCTTGAATAAATTTGATCAGGTAAAGTGTATTACTCTTTTAGTATACTGTTGGATTTGATTTTTCATAATAGACTTTTTATTTGTGCTTATTAGATAGATTGGCCCATAGTTTTGTGACATATTTATCAGGTTTATTGTATCAAAGTTATGATTTCTATAGTTTCATAACAATTAAGTAATACAGAACTTAACTATTCATCAGTATTTGGTAAAAATTTCAGAGAAAACCAACGTGGCCCAGAGCCATTTTACAGTATTTTTTGACAAAATTTTCAACTTTTCCATGGATATTGATCTATTCCAGTTTCTTATATTTTATTCAGGCAAATTGGTCATTTGTAGTTTCCTAAAAAATATCTATTTTAAAATTTTATGTTCAGAAAAGTAAAAAAAAGTTTTTTAAAAATTATAATTTCCTTTGATTATACCCCTTTTCTGTTTTCTGATATTGTATTTTTGTTCTCATTGGTTTCCTTTGGCTAGACTTGCCAGGGATTGATTGGTTTGTGTTGTTTTTATAACTTTTCAAATACAAGATCACTGTTTTTATCAATACATTGTAATGTTTGGCTTTCTCCTGTTTAAGTCATTGCTTTCAGATTCTTTTCTTTTACTTTTTTTTTATTTATTTTCTTCTTTTTAATTTTATGAGTTATACATTTATGTTATTTTAAAATTTCTCATAAGGTAAGATTTGGCTACAATTCACAAGATTATATTATGTTATCAGGATTCTTTTTTCCTCTTTGATACAGGAGTTATCTAGAAGACTGTATTTTTATTTCCAGGTGATTTTTAGAAATGCTTTATTTTGATGTTGATGTCAGTATTTATTGCATGGAGTCAAACATATATTTCCTATACAAAATTATTCATTTTCAAATATATATCTAATTATACAAGTAGCATATGAATACATTTTTATTGTGAAAGATTCATATAATGTAGATAAAACTATTTCCTCTAACCCCATCTCTAGTGGCAATATTAGTTACTGGCTTATTGTATATTATTTCAGTGTCTTCTATTTATCTGTGTCCTCTCACTAGGAACTGGTACCATCCTGTACTTACTGTATGTAGCACACTGACCCATGCATACACGGTCATTGCTCCCACCTGCAGGCTGCTGCGTAGCTTGTGGCTAATAGGGAGATATAGAGAAGTCAATTCATCTGATTGCTGCTGCTGAAGTACACCAACTAATCACCTTCTCCATTACTTTTGATGCACCCCTGCTTATTGCATCTGCCAACCCAGAGTATGAAGTAACTCTTTTAAAGAAGTTTTTCCTACGTGCATTTTGACCATACATTGCTCCTTCAAGTGGCTGTGTTTTCCTTCTTTCAGTTATTCAACATAAATTTTTGTAGTCAATATTCATTTATAATTACCAATATATTTACCCATCCAATATTCTTCATTCCCTCCTTGAATTTCCATCTTTTCAAATGAGATCATTTTTCACTTTTGCTAGTAGAAATCCCTTCAGCATTTCAGTGTAAAACTCCTAGCAATAAATTATGTGAATTTTGGTTTTTTGTTTCCTTTTTGCTTCTTTTTGTTGTTTATTTGTTTTTTCTGATAATGTCATCATTTAACGTTCATTTTTGAAGGTTGTTTTTCACATGTTGGCCTTTAGTTTCTTTCAGTACTCTACAGATAGCATTCCATTATCTTCTGGCTTCTATTGTTGCTGTTAGAGACAGCTGCCAGTCTCATTGTTGCTCCTTTGTAGATAATGTGTCTTTTTTCTTCTGGCTGGTTTTTCTATCTTCTCTGTCTTTGGTTTAGCAGTTTTAATCTGAGTTGCATAATTGTGGTTTTCTCTACACTTATCCTGCTTGAGGGTTTGCTGAGCTTCTTAATCAGTGGATTAAATGTATTTTGTCTACTTTAGAAAATTCCCACCATTATCCCTTTGAATACTGCTTCTGCTATATTTCTTTCTCCTTGCTCTCTGAAACTTCAGTTTTACGTGGTAGACCTTTCATACTTGTCCTGTATGTCTCTTACATCTGTTTCTTATTTTTTCCCTTTCCCTTTTTCTTCCATGTTTCACTTTGTAAATTTTTCATTGATATGTTTCCAGTTCACAAGTCTTGTATTCAATAGTGTCCAACTTATTGTTAAACTCATACATTGAGTTTTTAATTTTAATTTTGAAATAATTTACTTTGAAATATTTTTATCAGAAAAGTTGCAAGAACAGTAGAATGAACTCCCTCATTCTCTTCATCCAGATTCCACAGTTAATAGTTTCATATTTGCTCCATCTCTCTTTTTAAAGATGATAGATAGATAGATAGATAGATAGATAGATAGATAGATAGACAGATAGATAGGTAGATAGATATGTGTGTATGTTCAAGAATATAATACCTTTTTGTGAATATTTTGAGAGCAAGTTGAAATCCTTATGTCCTATCATCTCTAAATATTCCTGTTACTACTTCTCCCAAAGACACTCTCCTACAGAGTAATCGCCAAGTCTTTCAAATCAGAAAATGGACAGTGATAAATATCACCGTTCAAACCACAGTTCATTACTATCCAGTGATCCAGGCTTATCTTGACATTTCCCTACCTCTATCCTTGAATCAACCACTTTTACAAGGAGTCTTTGTTGTTTGTTTTGGAAATTGGAACCTACATACTTGATATGTTAATTGCCACTGGGGTGTCATTGCAACTAGGCTCTCTCCATGGTCAGAATTTTGAAATATATGTATGTATTCATGTATATGTACACAGACATATTCGCTTTTGCCCGGATAATTGGTTTTTTTTGTTTCTTTCCTCACTTCCCTTTCACTCTTTCCTTCTTTACTTCCTTTTGCTCTTTCCTTCCTTCCTTCTTCCTTCTTACCATAACAATAGCAATGAGTTATTTTTTTCTCTTCCCCTTTTCATATTTGTAAATTTCTTTTCCCACAGAGAGAAATCCAGCTTCCATTAGCTTCAATATAGATACTTTCTGGATCAATCCTCCTTTACATAATTAATTTCCTGAAAATGCTAGGTACTGTCATGGCCAACTCATCACTCCTGCTTTCATCTCCAGGCAAGTCATCACTTTTGAACTATTCTCCCTACCAAACCCTGGGTTGTTTGACATGCCACTGCCTCCATGCCCCTGCCTCCACCTTTCTGGCTGTTGGACACATTGCTAACTGTGCACCCCTTCACCTTGAACACATTGCTAACTTACTCTCACCTTCACCTCCCTGGTGCTTCTTTTGTTGGGCATACAACTGCCACCACATGTACCTCCTATGCATGCTTCCTTGGACATCAGGCACACTGCTGCCTCCACATGGCCTTCCCATTATGACTTCTTTTGCCCCTGTGTGCATCACTATCTGTGTGCCCGCCACCTTACTTTCTTGGCTGTTGGACACACTGCTATCTCTATTGACCCCTTCTACTGCAGTTTTCTCCATATATTGATTTCTTAACTGAAGATATTATATTTTTTTCAGATTTAGAAGGCCTAAAGAAATCTTTTTTATAGATTACTTTTACCAAAAATTGTCCATTTCCTCATCGACTTTGCACTTTATTTTCTTAGTCATATTCATAAAAATTATTTGTAAATTCTTGTTTGCTGATTATAATATCTTGATCATCTATAATTGTGTTTCTATTGTGTGTTTTTTTCTCTTGATTATTGGGCAAATGAACTTGATCTTCCATGTCTAGTAATTTAAAAAATGTTAGACATTACGTATAATAAAATGATAAAGGGTACAAATGATATTGCCTTCCACCCAAAAGTGTTCCCCTTTTCTTCTGTTGGGCAGGTGGAATAGCCGTTGATCACCTCAATCGAGTCAGAGATTATTCTGAATCAGAAGCTGGTTTCAGTTTTGCTAAGTGTACCTCAGATTCACTTCTGTTCTTAGGGTGTAGCCCTCCAGGGCTTTCAATTGAGAGCCTGGTGGATCTCTGTCTTCCCAGCCTTAAAAGATAACAGCAAGTTTTCAGTTTAGCTCTTTAACCTCCTGCTCCATAAAGCTTCAAAATTCAGCAACTCTCTTGAAAGGAAGACTGGCAATGTATTTGGGACACTCTATAGTCTTCTGTGAAGGCTAGAGATCTCTGTTGTTGTTTTCTATGAGGGACAGCCTGTAGCTTTGCTCAGAATCTGTAAATATCCCCATCAAAAAACCAACTATAGATCATCAATGTCAATTCCCTACTCCCTCTTATGTTTTTATATTTTACCTTCTTTTGTTTCTGGGCTCCTCTTTTCCATAGCAGTTCATTGATTCTCTAGCACCATGACGCTGCAGGGGATTTTACTTTGCATTGCAGAAGTTTAGGGGCTACTGTTTTAGCCTCTATACCGTCTCAAACTTCAGTCAATGTCTTAGTCCTCATGTATTTGGGGTTTCTCACATCTTCAGTGAGTCACCAAAGCCCCATATAACTGCTAAAAGTTTTGTTAGTTTAACTTTTTCCCCAGCTGCATCTTTCTGCCTGGACTCAGCCTCATCCTTAGCTTGCATTCCAAAGTGGCAATTTTGCCAAGGGGAAAACATTGTGGACATCATCAAGTCATTACCAGAAAGTTCTCACTTCTCTGGAATTTTAATCCATTTAGTTCTTGTTTTTAAAACCCTCTGATTCCTTTATAAATATATATAATTTCCCTAGGTTTTTCTCATTGTTGTTAGCCCAAGTGTTGGCCTGCCACACCACACTGACTATATCCTTTCTGGAAGTAGAAATTCTCTCTGTTGCCCTTAACGAATTTTAAAAAAATATTTTATACCACTTTATCATTTATTTTTAGTCCAAAACATGTTTTCCACCATTGTTAGAAGCAGAAGTTCTGGAATTGGTTTCTGTACATTTTCAGATCCCATAAAAATGAAGTTCAATTTGACTAATGTAAATTAGATTTATATGAATAAAGGATAAATAATTATGTTGATCTTTGTTGAAATTAGAGAAGTGGTACAGGTTCCCCATTCCAGCACTGAGTATTTGAAATCATACCTGTGCTAGGATCCTGCAATATTTCAGCTCACTGTCTGTGTGCATTGACAAATATTATCGCCCTCTCTTTTCTTATCTATTAAACAGGGCCACAAGATACAACACACGCTTTCTCATTGCTTCACAATTTTTTCTTCTTTCACTTTCATTCAGTCACTTCATATCAGCTATGTGTTAAGCATAGGAGATTTGTCAGTGAAAAAAGTAGTCAAACTCCTCATCTTTTTGGAGATTACATTGTAGTAGGAAGAGACAAACAATAAACAAAAGCAATTACACACTTCATAGTAGACATATAATTCCAAGCATGTGTACCTACTGGTCTTAAATAGGGGAGAGACACTCAAGACAGAAATAAAATGTAATAAAATCCAAGCCCTACAGTCTTTAAGGGACTTGGACAAGACCCCAAGATTCCTCAAGGATAGGATAGGTGGGGACTACCTGTAACAATTAATGAAGGTGTAGTATTCAGCTCTTCTATTTCTACTGATAAAGTTCTTTCTCTATACATTATAAAACTTAGATTATTATAGTTTTAAGTTGGGAAGGTTGAAAATGTGATGTACAGGAATAAGGAATAAGGAAAATGATTTCTTATAGTCTGTATATCTTGGTTTAAAAAATGTATGCCCTGGAGTTAAGTTTCAGGTGCCATTTTCCCCTCTCCTGTGAGTCTATCCTATACAAATGTTGTAACATCTCCCCAGTTTCTGCTGGTTAGATCAGTCTTTGTTTTTGTTTCCAGAATTTTCAGATTTCTTGCTGGTCCATGAAACAGGAACTTCTTCTTACCTCCTGAAAATATTAAAAGGAGACGTACACCCTTCTTCCTATGTTCACTGCTCTTGGTGAAGAGTGATTAAGTGGTGAAAATGGGGGGAAAAGCCTATTTTTAAATTCTCTTTTGGATGAACATTCTCACAAAATACATTTTTCTCTTCTGCCCAGAGTAAACTTACTGGGTCAAGCTCTGCCCTTATAAGAGAGGTCAATAGCTTTACGTATGTATATTCATTTTTGCCAGAGGTCCAAGTCACGTTCTCTAAATCATCTTAACCAACAATAGAACTGATATTGAGTTCCAAGCTGGCTCACTTCTCCACTGATTAAGAACTTATAGATGAAAGGAGGAATTGGTCTCTCCAAGACACTCAATGGATTTTTTTAGTTACTCCAGAACTCCAAAGGGCCACATCTTCCCCCAAATTTCTGCTATTTGTATTATTTAAGCATCGCCCTTTCTCTTGAAGACCCATAGTGTGTATGTTTTAGGAGAGAAAAGCTCTTTAAAGATAAATAGAATAAGAAGGTTATACTTACACAGAAGAGGCAGATTGGTTGGGGTGGCAGCAGTGATGAAGTGATGAGGATAATGCTGGGGTAAATGTCAATGACAGTCTGAGAGAAGCAAAGATGATTGACTTGGACCTGGAGTTCAGTACCATTTCTATTCTTTCCTTTCTCCTGTATGATAATACAGAGGAGGCAGATTGGTTGGGGTGGCTGCAGTGATGAAACGATGAGGATAATGCTGGTGTAAATGTCAATGACAGTCTGAGAAAAGCAAAGGTGATTGACTTGGACCTGGAGTTCAGTACCTTTTCTATTCTTTCCTTTCTACTGTATGATAAGGGGAGAAGGAAAAATGACTGCAAAGAAATAGTATTTTCTGGCTTCAAAGAGGTTATACATTACTATAATAAGATCTTTTTGAGAGAAAATGAAATTTAAAAAAATACTAAATCATTGCACTAAAAGTTATTCATGAAAATTGGGACTAAGTGGAATCAAAATTACCCTGAAGTCACAATCCATACAAGCAAGATGAACATGAAGTGAAATATTTAAGATGTTGAAAGAAGAAAACCACCAACCTAGGATTCTGTCCTGGGTCATCCTTCAGAAGTTAGAATTAAAACTTTTAGACAAGTAAAAATCATGGAAATTTGTTGTCAGTAGATTTGCTTTGCAAGAAATGTTAAAAGAAGTCCTTCAAAGAGAAGAAAAACATATAGGCTAGGATATAATTGAGGAAAGGGAGAATGTTACAGAAAGAGTAAATAAGGGTAAAATAAAACATTTTTTTCCTTTTTTCTTTTTCTTTCTTTTTTTTTTTTTTGGAGACAGAGTCTTACTCTGTTACCTAGGCTGGAGTGGAGTGGCACAATCTTGGCTCACTGTAACCTCTGCCTACCAGGTTCAAGTGATTCTCCTGCCTCAGCCTCCCAAATAGCTGGGATTACAGGCATGTGCCACCATGCCTGGCTGATTTTTGTATTTTTTGTAGAGATGAGGTTTCACCATGTTGGCCAGGCTGGTCTCAAAATCCTGACCTCAAGTGATCCATCTGCCTTGGCCTCCCAAAGTGCTGAGATTACAGGCATGAGCCACTGTAGTTAATTGATCTAACAGATACAGTTTGTTCAAAATAATGATAGCAACATTGCATTTGGTGATTATAGTTTATGGACAAATGAAATGAATGACAGAAATGTTTTTTTGTTGTTTGTTTGTTTGTTTGTTTTTGAGACGGAGTCTTGCTCTATTGCCAGGTTGGAGTGCAGTGGCCCAGTCTTGGCTCACTGCAACCTCCACCTCCCGGGTTCAAGTGATTCTCCTGCTTCAGCCTCCCAAATAGGTGGGATTACAGGCACATGCTACCACGCCCAGCTAATTTTTGTATTTTTAGTAGAGATGGGGTTTCACCATGTTGGCCAAGATGGTCTCGATATCTTGACCTCTTGATCCACCCGCCTTGGCCTCCCAAAGTGCTGGGATTACAGGCATGAGGGGCCACCGTGCCCGGCTGACAGAAATGTTATAAGGGATGAAAGTAAAAAATTGAAATACTCCAGGATAAGGTACTTCCACTACCCGTGAAGTGATACAGTGTTACTTAAAAGTAGAATTGGATTATTTGTGAGTACTTCAAACTCTAGGACAACCTCTGACAAAAATTTTAAAAAGTATAGTTGATATGGTAAGAGATGAGAAAAAATGGCATAATATAAAAAGCTCAATCAAAATCAGAAAATCAGAAAAACAGTGGAAAACCAAAAAAAAAAAAAGGAACAAAGCACAAGGGCAATGAATAGATACTATTCACAAATGAGACAGATATTAATCCAACTATATAAATAATAAATTTAAACCTGAATAGTCTAAATATACTAATTAAAAGACAGAGACTGTCAGAGTAGATAAAAAACGAGAACCAACCATATATTGTATATGAGAAACCCACTTTAAATATAATGATACAGATAAATTAATATGAAGGAATAGAGAAAGATATACCATGCTAACACTAGTCAAGAGGAAGCTGAAGTAGCTATTAATCTCAGACAAAGCAGACTCCAGAACAATAAAAATGATCAGGAATAAGAAGGTGTACTACATAATGGTAAAGGGGTCAATTCTCCAAGAAGACATAACAGCCCTGAATGTACATGCACCTAACAAAAAAGTATTAAAACACATGAGCCAAAAATTGACAGAATTTCTAGGAGAAATAAATAAATCCACTATTTTAGTTGGGGAAGTCAACAACCTTCTATCACTAATTGACAGATCCAGTAGGCAGGAAATAAGTAATGACATAATTGAACCAAACAGCACCATCAATCACCTGGATCTTATTGACATTTATAGAATACTTCCTCCAACAACAGCAGAATACATATCCTTCTTAAGCTCATACAGAACAGTCACCAAGATAGAACAAATTCTCTGTTATAAAACACCCCTTAACAAATTTAAAAGAATAGAACTCATATGAAGTATGCTCTGAGATCACAATGGAATTAAACTAGAAACTGATAACAGGAAACTAGCTAGAAAATCGCAAAATATTTGGAGATTAAACAACACACTTTTTTCTTTTTCTTTTTTCTTTTTGAAATTTTTTTCATCAACGTTTAATTTCCAGGGTACACGTGCAGGATGTGCAGGTTTTTTACACAGGTAAACATGTGTCGCTGTGATTTGCTGCGCAGATCAACCCATCACCTAGGTATTAAGCCCAGCATCCATCAGCTATTCTTCCTGATGCTTTCCCTCTCCCCGCCCCCTTAACAAGCCCCTGTGTGTGTTGTTCCTCCCCATGTGTCCATGTATTCTCATCGTTCCTCTCCCGCTTATAAGTGAGAACATACGGTGTTTGGTTTTCTCTTCCTACGTTAGTTTGTTGAGGATAATGGCTCCCAACTTCATCCATGTCCCTGCAAAGGATGTGATCTCATTCCTTTTTATGGCTGCATAGTATTCCATAATGTATATGTACCACATTTTCTTTATCTAGTCTATCACTGATGGACATCTGGGTTGATTTTGTGTCTTTGCCATTGTGAATAGTGCTGCAATGAACATATACACGCACATATCCTTATAATAGAATGATTTATAAACCTTTGGGTATATACCCAATAATGGGATTTCAGGGTCAAATGATATTTCTGCTTCTAGATCTTTGAGGAATCGTCACACTTCCACAACGATTGAACTTTCACATTCCTACCAATAGTGTAAAAGCGTTCCTTTTCTTCCGCGACCTTGCTAGCATCTGTTGTTTTTTGACTTTTTAATAATAGCCATCCTGACTGGCATGAGATGGTATCTCATTGTGGTTTTGATTTGCATTTCTCTCTCTCTCTGTCTTTTTTTAAAGACCAAGTCTCATTCTGTTACCCAGGCTGGAGTGCATTGCTGTGATCTCAGTTCACTGTAACCTCTGCCTCCCGGGTTCAAGTGATCCTCCTGCTTCAGCCTCCCAAGTAGCTAGGATTATAAGCATGTCCACGATGCCCAGCTAATTTTCATTAGACACAGGGTTTTGCCATGTTTGCCAGGCTAGTCTTGAACTCCTGACCTCAAGTGAGCCACCTGCCTTGGCCTCCCAAAGTGCTGGGATTACAGGCGAGAGACACTGCGCCCAGCCTGCATTTCTCTAATGATCAGTGATGTTGAGCCGTTTTTCATGTTTGCTGGCTGCATGAATGTCTTCTTTTGAGAGGTGTCTGTTTATGTCCTTTGCCCACTTTTTAATTTTTTTTTTTTTTTGTAAATGTGTGTAAGTTCCTTGTAGACTCTGGAAATTAGACTTCTGTCAGATGGATAGATTGCAAAAAATTTCTCCCATTCTGTAGGTTGTCTGTTCACTCTGATGATAATTTCTTTTGCTGTGCAGAAGTTCTTTAGTTTAATTAGGCCCCATTTGTCAATATTTGCTTTTGTTGCAATTGCTTTTGGTGTTTTTGTCATGAAATCTTTGTCTGTGCCTATGTCCTGAAAGGTATTGCTTAGATTTTCTTCTAGAGTTTTTATAGTTTTCGTAAACAACACAATTCTAAACAACAAATGGGTCAAAGAAGAAATCTCAAGAGAAATTGAAAAATATTTTGAATTAAATAAAAAATGAAAGTACAGCTTATCCAAATTTATGGAATGTAGGGAAAGCAGTGTTTAGGGTGACATTTGTGGCATTAAATGCATACATTAGGGAAGAAGAGACACTTAAAATCAGTCAGTAATCTAAGCCCTCACATTAGAAAATTAGAAAAAGAAGAGCCAATTAAATACTAAGCAGAAGAAATAATAAAAATTAGAGTAGAAATCAATGAAATGGAAAACAATAAAGAAAATCAGCAAACCAAAAGCTAATTCTTTCACAAGACAATCGATTTGGTAAGTCTGTAGTCCCACTAGTCAAGAAAAAAGAGGGAAGACACAAGTTACCAATATCACAAATGACAGAAGTCATCACTACTGATCCCATAGAGATTAAAATAATAATAAAGGAATATTATTAACAACTCTATGCCCACAAATTTGACAACCCAAATGAAATATACAAACTCCTTGAAAGACACAGTATCAAAATTCACACAACCAGAAATAGACAATTTAAAGAGGCCTATATGTATTAGAGAAATTGAATAAATAATTAATATCTTCTAAAACAGAGGGAACCAGGCCAGGAGGAATCACTAGTACATCCTATGAAACATTTAAGGAATTAATGACACAAATTCTATACAATCTCTTCTATAAATAGACGCAGAGAGAGTACTTCTTAACTCATTCTGTCAGGGCAATATTACTCTGATACCAAAACCAGAAAAAGACATTACGAGAAAAAAACAAACTACAGAGCAATAGCTCTCATGAATACAAGCAACGTTCCTCAACAAATTATTAGCAAATTGAACTCAACAATGTAGAAAAAGAATTATACAACATGATCAAGTGGGATTTACTTGAGGTGTGCCATGCTTCTTCAACATTAAAAAATCAATTAATGTGATCTATCACATCAACAAGTAAAAGAAAAGAAATCATATAATTATATAAATAGATGCAGATAAAGCATTTCACAAAATCCAACACTCATTCATAATAAAGACTTAGCAAACTGGGAATAGAGGTGAATGTCTTCAATTTGACAAAGAATAGCTTTAAAAAACATATAGCTAACATCATACTCAATGGTGAGAAACTAAATACGCTCTCCCTAAGATCAAGAACATGACAATAATGTTCCCTCCCACCACTCCTATTCTATATTGTACTGGAAGTCCTAGCTAATTCAATAAGGTAAGAAAGAAAATAAAAGGTAGACAGATCAGGAAGGAAGAAATAAAGCTGTTTTTGTTCACAGATATCATGATTGTGTACATAGAAAATCCCAAAGAAGAAACCAAAAATCTCCTGGAACTTATGGATGATTAAAATAACTGAAGGATACAAGATTAATAGACAAAAGTCTATTTTTTTCTATAAAACATCAATAAACGATTGGAATTGGAAAGCAAAAACAAAACACCATTTACATTAGCACCAAATAAATCAGATATTTAAGTACAAGTCTAATAAAATATGCATAAGATCTACATGAGGGAAACTACAAAATTCTGATGAAAGAATTCAGAGATCTAAATAAATTGTGAGATATTCGTGCTTATGGATAAGAAGACTTGGTATTGTTAAAATGTCAGTTCTTTCCATTGTGCATACAGATTTAATGCAATCCCAGTCAAATATCAGCAAGTTATTTTGGAAAGCTATGTCAAAAGTTGATATGAAAAGGCAAAAGAATCAGAAAGCTAACACAAACAAAAGTTAGAGGACTGATACTACTTGAATTCAAAATACACTATATAGTCCTTAAAACAGCTGTAGTATTACAGAAAAAAAATAAATGCATCAATATCACAGAACAGAGAGCCCATAAATCGATATAAATATAGCCAACTGACCTTTGACAAAGAAGCAGAGGCAATACAATGGAGCAAAAAATAGTCTTTTGAACAAATGATGCTGGAACAGTTGGACACCCATGTGGTAACAATAATTAATCTGGACACAAACCTTACACCTTCACAAAAATTAACTCAAAATGGATCATAGACATAAATTTAAAATGAAAAACTGCTTCTAGAAGATAACAACATCAAAGTGAGAAAATCAAGGTGACCTTGGGTTTGAAAATGAGTTTTTAGATAAGACACCAAACGCATGATCCATGAAAAAAAAATTTAAGTGAGACTTTCTCAATAGTTAACACTTCTCCTCTGCAAAAGACATTGTTAAGAAAATGATAAGCAAGTCATAGACTGAGAGAAAATATTTGCACAACATATCTGTTGAAGAATTCATATAGAAAATATACAATAAACTTTTAAAATAACAGTAAGAAAGCGAATCTAAGTTTAAAAAAGGCAAAAGATCTGAACAGACACCTCACCAAAAAAAAAAAAAAAAAAAGAAAAGCATTCAGATGGCAAATAAGCATACAAGGTACTCTACATTATATCTCAGCAGGGAATTTCAAATTAAAGTAACGATGAGATACTTCTATATACTAATTACAGCAGCTAAAATTCGACATTGACAACACCAAATGCTGATCAGGATATGGAGCAATAGGAACTCTCATTTTTTTCTCATGGGAATCCAAAATAGTACAGCCACTTTGGAAGAGAGTTTGGCAGATTCTTACAAAGCTGAAAATAATCTTACCTTTCTTACCATACGATCTGGCAGTTGTGTTCCCTGGTGTTTATCCAAATGAACTGAAAGTTTACGTTCACACAAAAACCTGAAAATAAATATTTATTAATAAGCGCCAAGACTTGGAAACAACCAAGATGTTCTTAAGTGAAGGTATAAAGACACTGTGATACATCCGTAGAATGGAATTTAACTCAACAATGAAAACTAGTTAGTTATCAAGTCATAAAGAGACATGCAGGAACCTTAAATGTTGCTAAGTGAAAGAAGCTAGTAGGAAAAGGCTATATACTATATGATTCCAACTATATGACATCTGGAAAAGACAACACAATAGAACAGTAATAAGGTCAGTGGTTTCCAAGGTCCCAGGGAAAGGGAGGGAAGGATGCAGAGCATAGGGGACTTTTAGGGCATTCTGTATCATACTCTAGTAGTAAATATATGACATTATATATTTGTCCAAACCCTTAGAATTATACAACACAAACAGTGAACTCTAATGTAAACTACGGACTTTAGTTAGTGATAATTCAATATGGTTCATTGGTTATAATAAATGTACCATACTAATTCAACAAATTGATATTAGGGTAAACTATGTAAGGTGGGGAAGTTGGTAGAGATGGAGTATACGGGAATATGGGAACTCTACTTTTTGCTCAATTTTTCTGTAAACCTAAAACTGCTCTAAAAATAGTTTATTATTTCAAACAAAAAGAAAAGAAAAGAAGAAAAGAAAATAAGCTACCCTAATAAAAGTTTTAGACCCAGCTCTACTACTATTGCAGGATCTTTGAGGTGTTGTTTTTCTGGCCAGAAACCTCTGCGGCCAGTGGAGCCTTTGCCTGAGTTCTTGTCCTGCATCTGGGAAGAATGAGGTACCAGATAAGTGGAAGGTGAACAAGATGAAGAGAAGCTTTACTGGATGTTACAACAGCTTGGAGGAAACCCACAGTGGGTAGTTCCTCTCTGTAGACAGGTCATCTTGTGGGTGTTCAGCTCTCAGCAGAGAGGAGGCCCTGGAGAGGGTGACTCCTCTCTGCCAGCAGGTCATCTAGTCATCTCCAGCTATCAGCTGAGAGGATAGCTCCTCTATGCAGCTGCTCCTCCCATCCTCTCTCCACCCTCTGCCCTCTGCCCTGCTCTGCCTGAGCTGGGGCTTTTATGGACTTCAGAGGGGAGTAAGTGCATGCTGATTGGTCCATGGGTGGCCATGGGCGGACCTGGAGGAGGCACCACAAGTCCCCACTCCAGTCTGCAGGACTGGCAGCCTGGCCCTCAGCCTTCAGGCCCTCCCTGGCTTGAAGGTGAGGCCTTACTGGGGACCCATCCCCTTCCGCCCAGATATCTGTCTCCCCTGCCATTCATGGTCCGGGGGCTCAGTCCCAACCTCGCTCTGAGATTAGAGTGAGCACAAGGAGAGGAGAGATACCAGGCAGTGGGAGTGGACACCCCCGAGCCAACAGAAATTGAATGGGTGGGGCTTTTCCAGGACCCTGGGGATGCAGGCTGCAGAGATGCCCAGGTCCTGCACCTGGGAGGGCAGCCACAGCTGCACCCGGGGAGCTCCTGCCCCACAAACTCGGAAGGGGCGGGACTCCCACTTGTCCCCGGCTCCTGCCTGCTCCGTGGATGGAGTGGGACGCCCAGGTCTGCAGCTGCAGGTTGGGCAGCTGCAGCGGCACCCAGGAGGGCAGACCCTGCCTGCTCCCGGTCCCCGCTGTCATCACTACCAACTGACTGTGACATTAGGAAAGTAATTTAACTCTTCTGAGCCTCAGTTTCATCATTTATAAAATGAAAGACCGGAACTAGGTGATCTCTAAGTTTTTCTCCAAAAAGAAGAGTTTTGTCATTCCGCATCTATCAATATAAAGGTGTCTGGCCTCTGATATATATTAACGTAGAAAGAAAGAGGATTTTGAAAGGAAATAATTCATCAATTTAAGTAAAACTTAAAGGGACATCCGGCAAATTAAAATTTGCTTAACATTCCAGAAAATAAATGAAAATGAATATAATTCTTGGATGAATCTAATGATGGAATATAATTTATGTGAAAGAAATAATGGGGAAATGGAGCATATATAGGAATTTGATGAAGCATTCATTTCAAGAAGAAAGATAACATCAGATGGCTCAGATATCATAAAATAAAATGGCATTGCTAAATGATAACAAAAAGCTTGTCAATACATGGAAAGTCTACAAAAATTATGAAATGATGTGTGACTCCTGGAATTCTTATCTAGAATTTTCTCAGACAATTATGTCTACAGAGATGCTGAAATATACTCGTTGTTTCTGCCTGATATGAATGTGAATCGGAATCTAGGATAGGATATGCACTGACTACATATCAAGCAGTTCAGTGTAACGTTTAAGAACGAAAATGCATGGGTTTCCTATCTTAGCTCTGCCATTGACAGGTTGTGTGACTTTGGGCAGTCTATCTAATTTACTCTGTTCTTCCATTTCCTCTTTTGTAAAATGGAGATAATAGTAACCATCCTCAAGGAGGATAAAACGAGTTAAAATTTGTAAAGTGTAAAGCTCAGAGCCTGACCCATAGTATTAGATGAGTGTTTGTTATTAAAAAAAAAAAATGCACAGAATTTGAATCCTGGTCTCCTTAGGACTAGCCCACTATCTTATAATTCAGCACTTTTTATTTTACTTTATTTTATTTATTTACTTTTTGAGACAGAGTCTGGCTCTGTCACCCAGACTGGAGTGCAGTGGTATGATCTCAGCTCACTGCAACCTCTGCCTTTCGGGTTCAAGCGATTCTCCTGCCTCAGCCTCCCAAGTAGCTGGGATCTGGGATTATAGATATGTGTCAGCACACCCGGCTATTTTTTTTGTATTTTTAGTAGGCATGAGGTTTCACCATGTTGGCCAGGCTGGTCTGGAACTCCTGACCTCAAGCGATCCACCCACCTTGGCCTCTCAAAGTGCTGGGATTACAGGCATGAGCCACCACACCCAGTCAGTTCAACACTTTTTTAAAGGGTATCAGAAAGGCCGGGCACGGTGTCTCACACCTGTAATTCCAGCACTTTGGGAGGCTGAAGTGGGTGGATTACCTGAGGTGAGGAGTTCAAGACCAGCCTGGGCAGCATGGTGAAAGTCCATCTTTACTAAAAATACAAAAATTAGCTTGGCGCGGTGGTGGATGCCTGTAATCCCAGCTACTCAGGAAGCCGAGGCAGGAGAATAGCTTGAGCCTAGGAGGCAAAGGCTGCAGTGAGCCGAGACTACATCATTATACTCCCACCTGGGCAACAGAGCCAGACTCCATCACACACACACACACACACACACACACGCGGGGTTCAGTGGCTCATGCCTGCAATCCCAGCACTTTGGGAGGCCGAGGTGGGCAGATCACAAGGTCAAGAAATTGAGATCATCCTGGCCAACATGGTGAAACCCCGTCACTACCAAAAGTACAAAAATTAGCCGGGCGTGATGGCGGGTGCCTGTAGTACCAGCTACTCAAGAGGCTGATGCAGAATTGCTTGAACCCGTAAGATGGAGGTTGCAGGGAGCAGACATCATGCCACTGCACTCCAGCCTGGCAACAGAGTGAGACTCCGTCTCATTAAAAAAAAAAAAAAAAAGGATACCAGGAAATAGCCCCACATAGCTCTTTGACCTACCAGTTTGTTGTACATAAGAGAACACTGTACTCCATTGGCTTAAACAAATAGGGGGTTGTTTTTCTTAAATCACAAGAAGTCTGGAAGGAGGTAACTGCCCATTTGGTTCAGAAGGTTATTTATATCAGGGCAGATAACTCTGAAATTCTCTGTTCTTTCTCTCATGCTTACAAGATGGCAACTGTACCTCCAGCCATGATATGCACAGTGAATTCAAAAAACAGGGAAAGGAAAGGACTACACTAGTAAAATATTTCTCAGCAGTCCTTCCAGCAGATTCTGACTTGACTCAGAATCATGGCTTGGCCCAGCCACCTCATTGTATTCCAGGTAACCTTCCAACCGGCCTTGTGGGTCTGATCATCTTCTACAGCCAGAGCCTAGACATCAGTGATGTGAGCCATTCATCTGCTTTTTTTGACAGGTGAATTTTTGAGGGGAATGGAAACTGGATGCTCAGCTCCTGTGGGAACAAGGTGTCAGAACAAGCTTTGGTTCTGACAGGTCTGCTAAGGTCTTCCCTTGGGTGAGGAAAGCTGGAGTTCTGTGGGCTCTCAGTTGGCTAGTTTCACAGATAATTAAAACTGGCTTTTGGCATTTGGCAGGGTAGCTTGATGCTGACATCTCTCATGGTGAATCCCATGTCTCTTGAAAACAAAATAATGGTGCTTAGTTTAATTTTGTTGCACTCCTCTTTTGTGCTGGATGTTTATTATGCCAGTTTCTAAAACTGACTTTCAACTAGCTCTGTGGATGACTAACACAGGGGCCCAATAAATGGACTGCAGGCATTTTAGCTGCCTTTAATTCAAGGGAAAAAGTTACTTAATATGGTAAGAAGTATCAACCCATCCTATCATCCCTGCATTCCACATTTCTGTAATACTGCTTTGTGCAGAGGCTATCAATTTCCCCAAAGCCTTGCCTTCTATGGACAGAGTCTGGGTACAAAGAGGATAGTTTAATTAGCTGCTTCACATATCTCAAACTATTGGGAAATAAGCTTTCCATCTTACACAAGAGAGGGAATCTCCGCTGATAACTGCCTCATCTATGCATTGGCTACTTAGATGTGAAAAGCATCCCAGGGCAGTTCCTATTATACGGGGGATGGTCATTGTACAGGAATACCCACGGGTTGAGTTGCCATAGATATCTTGAGAAGATGCCATGATTGCATTTAGTATAACGTGAAATGCTTTCTAGATGGCAGAGTACTATGCAAATATAGACATTATTATAGAATTTCAACCAGAGCTGGCCCTTGGAAGATGAGTAGAATTTCAGCAGATGGAGAAGGTAATATGAATCATTAGTGCTTGAGGGGTGTGGAAGAGTAAAAGTAAATGCTGAGTTTTGGGAGAAAAATATGTATTCCTATAATAATGGAATGCATAATTATTTAGAAAGATGCAGTTACAGAAGTTGAAAAATGGGGTTAAGGTCAGCCAAATCACAGAAGATGTTGAATGCCATTCTGAGAGAGTGAGATTTCCTGCAGGTCATGGGAAATCACTGACAATTTTTGAGGAGAGAAGTAATCTATATTTCAGGAATATAATCCTAGTGGTAGTGATAAGGGTGACATGGAGATGCAAAAGTGGAGCCAGTAAGACCACCTACAGAGCTTATTCAATAAGGCAACAGCAGGAAAAATAGACATGAAGTTTCAAATTGGAGAAACGTTGCAGAGAACAAATTACTGGAATTACACTATTGATGGGAAATTGTGGTAGCAACTGTTAGTGGTCTCGCAATATCTACTTTCTCTCTTGTATTACTCTGCTTGGGCTGCCACAACAAAGTACCACAAACCAGGTGGCTGAAGTGACAGAAACATACTGTCTCCCAGTTCTGGAGGATATACCTCTGAAATTGAAGTGTCAGTGGGGTAAGTTATTTGTGGGGGCTGGGCGGGAGAATCTGTTCCACGCCTGTCTCCTCGCTCCTAGTGACAGCTGGCAGTCCTTGGTGTTTCTCCCATGTGCTTCTGTCTTCTTTTCTTTTTTCTCTTTCTTTTCTGTTTCTTTCCTCCCCTCCTCCTCCTCTTTCTCCTCCTCCTTCTGCTTCTTCTTCCTCTTCTTCTCTCTCTCTCTTCTTCTTTTGATAGAGTCTCACTTTGTCACCCAGTCTGGAGTGCAGTGGTGCAAAACCAACTCACTGCAGCTTCCACCTTCTGGCCTGAAGCAATCCTCCGACTTTGGGACTCCTGCTTCAGTCCCAAGTAGCTGGAACTGCTACTTGGGTAACATAAGAGTCCCAGTCATTTCCCAAATTAACAGGTATTATCATCAGTATGTCAGACAGACATCTTCCCTGATATAGTTTGCTGTGTCTCCACCCAAATTTCATCTTGAATTGTAGCTCCCATAATCCCCACGCATTGTGGGAGGGACCTACTGGGAAGTAATTGAATCCTAGGGGCAGGTTTTCCTGTGCTGTTCTTGTGACAGTGAATAAGTCTCACGAGATCTGATGGTTTTATAAAGGGCAGTTCCCCTGAACACACTCTTTTGCCTGCCACCATGTAAGATGTGACTTTGCTCTTCCTTTACGTTCTGCCATGAGGGTGAAGCCTCCCCAGCCATGTGGAACTGTGAGTCCATTAAGACTCTTTGTCTCTATGAATTACCCAGTCGTAGGTATTTCTTCATAGCAGTATGAAAATGGACTAATACACTCCCCCTCCAAAAGAAAAAAAAGGAATGAACAGTCTATCTCAATTATTAGAAGTACTTAAGAAAGGGTATCTTCAGCCTCATATATAGTCTAAGAAATATTACAACAAAGAATATTAATATAGCTTGAAGCTAAAACGTGTTCTTGAAATCTTCCCTTGGTGTTTCTTATGTTTACTGCTGTTCATGAAATTCAACTGGATAAGGCTTTTCTCCTACAGTCTCACTGTGTAGTAGAATGAAAAAGATAAAAAAGACATGCAAATATTTCTTCTATACATAGAAAACAGTATTATCTAAATCAAATATGGAATCATCATAAGAATAATCAGAAGTGAATAATGTATTATAATTCATAAAAAGTAATAACTTACCTAATGAAGTTTTAAAAGCAATAATACCCATTGTATTGTTTATGCTGTAAAAACACAATCTGTGTGTAGATTAATATTTTCCACAAAAGATCTGTAAAACATGACTAAGATTGTTAGATATGGTCTGAAAAGCAGAGAAAGCAAATCTGGACATGTTGATAGTTATCAAGAGGTTCCAAAAATTGTGAACTGACATTCTCATAAAATAGTATTTCAGTCAAGTTTTATACAAACGCTTCATTTTTTAAAGCACAAACCATCTCATTATGGTTGGCAAATCATGAAACAACAAAAGCAAACCCAGCAGAATAGGCTCTAAATACTCAATTAAGCGTTATCGTTATTTATTTAAAAAGAAACTGGCCGGGCGGGGTGACCCACACCTGTAATCCCAGCACTTTGGGAGGCCGAGGCAGGTGGATCATTTGAAGTCAGGAGTTCGAGACCAGCCTGGCCAACATGGTGAAACCCCATCTCTACTAAAACTACAAAAAAATTAGCCAGGTGTGGTGGCATGCACCTGTGGTCTCAGCCACTTGGGAGGCTGAGGCAGGAGAATAATTGAACCCAGGAGGTGGAGGTTGCAGTGAGCTGAGATCACGCCACTGCACTCCAGCCTGGGTGACAGAGCTAGGCTCTCACACACACACACACACACAAAAACCTGACCATTAAAAATGACTTTATGAAAATATTATTTCCTTTTGTAACAATGGGGTTGAGGAGTCTTAATAATTTTCTAACATGTAAAGCAGGAAGGGTATATCAAACCTTGCAAATATCACAATAACTCATAAAACTTTATTAAGGCTTTATTGAGAGGTGAGGCCACTGAACTTCCTGAGTCTAGTGGGGACTTGGGGAACTTGCCTGTCTTACAAGAGGATTGTAAAATGCACCAATCAGTGCTCTGTAAAATGCACCAATCAGTGCTCTGTAAAACACACTAATCAGCGCTCTGTAAAACGCACCAATCAGCAGGATTTTAAAAGTAGCCAATTGCGGGGAGGACTGAAAAAAGGGCACTCTGACAGGGCAGAAATGGAACACGGAAGGGGACATAAAGGAATAAAAGCTGGCCACCCCAGCCAGCAGGGGCAACCCGCTGAGGTCCCCTTCCATGCTGTGGAAGCTTTGTCCTTTTGCTCTTCAAAATAAACCTTGCTACCGTTCACTCTTTGGGTCCTTGCCATCTTTCAGAGCTGTAACACTCACCACGAAGGCCTGTGGCTTCATTCTTGAAGTCAGTGAGACCACGAACCCACCGGCAGGAACCAACTCTGGACACACTGTTAAGGTAGATAGATCTTCAATAGATCTACTCTTTTTTATTTATTTTTATTTTTGGCAGTTTTATAACCAGGTACCAAGGATGCACAATTTAAAAAAGTAAACCCAACTTTTACATTAAGATATGACCAAAAATCATCAATAATACATCGTTTTAATGCTAGTAGAATCTTATTCTGACACCAATTCTATTAGCATAATTATAATGCCAATTTTAAAAATCTAGTTTAGACCTTGATTGGAAACATTCAGGAAAACATCCATGGCTTGCTACTTTCTCTTTACCTCTACCACTATGCTTCTCCCCACCAGCCCTCCCTCCACATCCTCTGACTCAGAGACTATTTGGAGAGGACACCTGTTTTAAATGGATCCACAGGAAATACCTATGTTGCCTTTTCATAATCCGACCCTGCATCTGGTTGGCTGAAATGAAAATGTTGCCCACAGACTGATGCAACTTCAGTGTGACAACATTTACTGGAAGGCAGGAGGGATTCCAGTTTATATTTATTTTCCTTCCATTAAGCCCTGGTAGTGCAGTGTAAGAAAAAAATAAGTAAAAGGGCAAAACCAGTTTAACACCCAAAAGATTAGTATTAAATTACACGCAGGGGTTTTACATCCACACTTGGATTTTTTTTTTAAAGCTGAATGCAATCCTGTGGCAGAAAGTTATTTGATAATCCTTTCTTTATAGCTTTTTATTTACAAACCACTTGTCCAAAGTTCATATTCTAGCTGATGTTACATACTAATATGACATTAATCAATCTCTGGTGGAAAAGTGCTGCGTAGCCTACCCATTGAAAGCAGAATTTAGAGTTTCCTAGTGATTGACAGTCGTCAGTCAACACTGAAAACTTTATTGCTCCAAAATACCGAAAGTCACTCGTGGCTGAATGTGCTCGGGTTTACACCCCACGTTCACACCCCCACTGGATATCTCCGCACTGGTCACCCGCTCTCAACCAACTGCAACTACCCCAAGAAGCATCACCGCGATTCCGGGAGGTGGGGGGGACATTTGTGGACACTGGGGTCCCCTCCTTCAATCTAGGTTCCCCGCCCCCTCACCCGGCCCGGCGCCCACTAGCCACAGGCCCCGCTTCCCCCTGGAGATCAGCGCGCACTTCCCGAGCCTCCGTCGCACTCAGAGGTCGCACCCACTCCTAGGACTCCTAGGGGGTGCCCCGGCCGCGTGTCCCGGGACCCTGCGATCTCAAGAGCAGAATGACGAAGGTGACGAAAGAGATGACGACATGCCGCCTGCCAGGCCGTGGCCGGCAGTGGAGAGCGTCCGCAATCCGCGCCCAGCCAGTACAGGTCACCCGGGCGCTCGCGGCCGCGCCAGTCCCCGGGGTCGCGCGCCCAGCCCCCTCGCCGCCCCCGCCCCGCCCCGCCCCGCCCCGCCCCCGCCCCTCGCCAGCTCCCGCCCCGCGCCAGTGTTCCCACGGCGCCCGCCCCCACGCGCCGGGCGTCTCCCTCCCTCCCTCCCGCCCTCCTCGCCGCCCAGCCAGCCCAGGCCTCTGGCGAACATGGCGCTTGTCCCCTGCCAGGTGCTGCGGGTGGCAATCCTGCTGTCCTACTGCTCTATCCTGTGTAACTACAAGGCCATCGAAATGCCCTCGCACCAGACCTACGGAGGGAGCTGGAAATTCCTGACGTTTATTGATCTGGTAAGGCCGTCCCCTCCCCCTACTCGCCCCGCACCCCGTGCCTGTGTGTGTGTGTGTGTGTGTGTGTGTGTGTGTGTGTGTGTGTGTGTGTGTGTGGATGCGCGAGCACCTGCGCACGTGCGCGCCTCCAGCATCCACCCGTGTCCTCGCCTCTTCCCCAGTGATTGCGTGTGAAGGCCTGGCTGCCCCCGCAGCGGCATCTTCTGAACCACTCACCCTTACCTGGCTGGGTTACCCTTACCTGGCAGCTGGGGGACAAATGGAGGTGGGGCGCAGCCAGGTGGTGGGCTCATTGGAGGGGGACACCGAACTGCTTCTAAGAGGTGACACGGGAAGAATCTTCAACTAACAAAAGCATCGGACCTGATCATGAGTGGCCTGAGACCCATTCGCCCTCAAGGTGCTTTTCAAAGCACCCACCGTGGGATGAACTTGGTGCAACTGAAGGAAACTGGGTATTGTCTAGTGATTTGGAACTTCACCTGAAAGAATCAAATCCTTCTCATAAGGGAGAGAAAGCACCTAATAAAGTTGTCTTCTTTGCATCTGTTTTTTCCCCCACCCTTTGTCAATAATTTACTTTCAACCTTTACCCCGTAAATGTTAGGAGACAGAGATTTTCAAAGTGCATTTCCAAGGTGACGGTACACACTTCTCTGTCTTCCGATGTACAAGTTTACAGTAGTTTGCATAAGCAGCTCCTCTGTTGGCACAATATGATAATCTTGACAGGTGCCGGTTATTATTAGTATATCATTTTGAAAGTTTTTCTATTTCTGGCAGTAAAAGGCCCTCTTCAACCCCCCCTGGAGAACAGAACATAGGCATAAGGCCCAATAATGAACTCATGGATGGACCTAGGAATTTCAGGGTAAAGGTGATTAAGACACACGCTAAAAGGTTATTAGGAAGAGGCTTAAAACAAAAGCAGTGAAGTTCGAAAGCACTCAGAGAAATTGTAGAACCAATTCCTGGGACTCCCTGAACTGTTTATCCAAGACTATACACTAGGTTGGCCACACTAGCAAGATTATAATCTCTTGTTGACCCTCCATTCTGATGAAGAGAACATGATACCTGTTTTAAAAATTTCCAAAGCCTTAGGATGCCTCAAAGAAATGCAGAGAGGCTTTTGGTTTAAAAATAACACCTTATATTTGCATTATATTAGATGCTTTCAGAGTGGAATTTCAATTCTTTTGCCCAGGAGTCTCCAAACTGTGCACATACCCTTAGGCCCACAAGACTTCACAGGGCATAGAATGTTTCAAGGGTTTTAATTTTCAGATCCTCGTCTTCCAACTCTGCTTGAAACTAATTTCCCTCTGAACATGGGTGATGCCTGCCAATTCTTTCATTCTCCCCATTCATCCAAGTGAGGAGCACGTGACAAGGCTCTGGGGTGTAATTTTCTGTCTGTTCCTTTTAGCTTCCAGAAGATAGATGGCTGTCACCAGGACTATCTTTCTATTTGATTGAACAACAGTGTTGGAGTTGTCTTGACAGAAAGTCTTATTGGGTTGATTGGCTGTCAATGAGGATTGGTTTTGCCAATTATGTCGTGTCGCAGACATTTTCCATACATTGAATGAGCTAAATCTGCAACCCTGAGGTTCTGATGCATATGTATATGAAGCAAGCATACCAGCCATAGAGCGCCAGAAAGATGTCCCTTTTTCAAGTGTTTACACTTAACTATGTTAAGGATGTTGAGATGTTATTTAAAAATATGTGCATAGATTTTCAGAATTCTTTGAGGGTCTGTGAGCAAAACTCCTTTTGGGACACTACCTTATCCCATTCCTAAGTCAGATCTTACTTAGAGTTGGCCCATTGGAATGTTGCTAAGGAGCAGTGCTGGGTGAAAATACAGATATGCCGTGAGAGCCATAGGTACTAGAAACAGCCCTCAGCACCACTCTTACAGTAGATGCTGTGTTGTGGGAGCAAGGGGAGGGGTCAGCAGGTGAACAGAGGTAGAAATTGAGGGTGTTGGTTAACCCAAGAGATGCCTGCTTTTCGTAATTGGCATTGCTTACTGTGCGTTAAAAAACAAGGCTCAGAAGAAACAATATACCTCTCATAACCTTTGTGTGACATGAGACCATAGTAGAGTCGGCTTGATATGCTGTCATATAATTTATCTTTTAGCATTCAGTGATTGCACTTGCCTGATTTAAATACTAATCACCATAAAGGACTTTTTTTTTTTCTATCCCTGAAGTCACACAGTAGATTCAAATGTGGAACATTTACTTTGCTTCATATTTAGCTTCAGATTGTATAGGAACTTTAGCCAGCCATTGTAATTTTTTACTCCGTGGCTCCTGATTGAAATATAATAATCTTTAACCAAGAATTCCTGTGAGAAAGTATGTCTGAGATATAGTCATAAAAACATTCACGCAAAGTGTTATTCTTTTTATTATTTGAGATTTGGAATCCTTAGAGCTTAAGCATTGTACAGCTGTTAAAACAACCAACCTGTCAATCCTCAGTAATGGCATTAAAAGATTAGGCTACTATAATTTAGCCATTTTGCTTTTCACTTTTAATGTTAAAAAGACTGTAAACTTTATTACCTAGTGCCTTGTACAATATTAATGAGTCTAAGTTTATTGGAGTAATTTTGCAAGAGGATTTAACTTTTTAAAATTGTAATGAGAGGGCCCTTTTTTCTAGCCAACTTGGATTGCAGGAATCATTTATCCTGGTAGTCACACTTGGATTCCATGTTCCATGGCTTCAGTTTACCAGGATCTGAGTCAGGAATCTCAGGCTGCGTGCATCTGGGAGCACAGTTATGTGGCAGTGGCCATTCTGGCTGTATTCATATCTCTCTTTGGGTATGAGGGTCATTCCAGTAGATTCAGAGCTTATGGTCAAAAACTGAAATGCATATTGTTGCTACCAGTAATCTTATACTGTTATTCTCCAATGGTTTCTTTTCCTAGTATTGAGAAACTGTAAGAGAACTAAGGTGCTTTTGGAAAACTGAAGCTAGTAAATGGAAAAAGAACACTGTCTTGGTGTGGTAGGCAGAATAATGGGGCTCCAAAGATGTTTACATTCTCATGCCAGGAACCTGTGAATACATTAGGTTATATGGCAAAGGGAAATTAAGGTTGCAGATGGAATTAAGATTGCAAATCAATTGACCTTAAAATAGGGTAACTATCCTGAGTTACCCCATTGGGCCCAATGTAATTACAAGGGTCCTTGAAAGGAATAGGGAAACAGAAGACAAGAGATTGTTGGAGGAAGATGTGACTGGAAGAAAGTCGTAGAGAGATTTGACAATGCTGGGTTTGAAGATGGAGGATGGAGCCAGGAGACAAGGAGTGTGAGAGGTGTCTAGAAGCTGGAGAGGAGAAGAAAATGGTTTTCCTCCTATAGTTTCCAGGAACACATACCTGCTGACAGCTTAATTTTAGCATATTTTGGACTTCTGACCTCCAGATTGTAAAATAATAAATTTGTGTCGTTTAAGCCATTCAATTGATAGCAATTGGTTACCACAGTAATAGAAAACTAGTATACTTGGCTTTAAAGCTTCTGACTTAGAAAAAAACTTAACTGTTTTTGTACTTATATGAAATAAATGCAGTGACTCAGCTAGCCCTTTATGTATAGTAAATAACTGGTTAATTTTAGCTTTAACAAAAAGGCAAGTTTTTTCCTACTTCATCCATGAAATTATGTGGAGGAGACATACATACGTGTAACAGTGGGCAATATGAGAATCTGTAAAGACTGGACTGTCAAGCGCGTCTGTGTAAAGAGACCACCAAACAGGCTTTGTGTGAGCAATAAAGCTTTTAATTCTCTGGGTGCAGGCGGACTGTGTCCGAGAAAGAAGTCAGCGAAGGAAGATGGGGAAGGAGTTGCTGTATAGGAGTTGGGTAGGTAATGGAAAATTACAGTAAAAGGTGGTTATTTATTGTTAGCAGAGAAGGGGGTCACAAGGTACATAGGTGGGGAGATCATAAGACTTACTGTCCAGAAGAGGAATGCCACAAGGTCGATCGATCAGTTAAGGTAGGGCAGGGGCAAGTCACAATGGTGGAATGTTGTAATGTTGGTTAATCAGTTAAGGCAGGAACTGGCTGTTTTACTTCTTTTGTGGTTTTTCGACTGTCCCAGACTTCTTAGGTACTGCAGGCCATCTGGACGTATGTGTGCAGGTCACAGGGGTTACAATGGCTGAGCTTCAGCTTAGAGGCCTGATATGGACAACATTGGAAAAACTAGGTCATTACTGTGAAGTATTTCAGAGACTATCATTATGTAACCTGACAGGCCAGGAGAAGGAATACACTTAATTGGAAATAAGCTGGAAAGAAAGAAAATTTAAACTAGCTGTTGATCAAATATTAACGTTTTCTTAGTCAATATCACAGCCGATGAATTTTCCTCAAGTGGTGTGGATTCATTCACTCATTTACTAGCAAAGTGATTATGCTGCATGTTACAAGATAATTGCCCCAAAAGGTAATAAAGAAGAATTAGGATAAAACCAACATAAATAAATGAAAAGAAAAAGGCAAATGTATTTTGAGGTCTTAAAGTAGTGTTTGCGGTTTAATAGGTGTTTAGTAAATGTTTAAGTAAATGGAAGCTTTCTCTTCCCAAATTTTCATTGAATATTCTTTTCTCGTCCTGTCTTCTCCCAAAAATATTCAAAATGATAGGAATTTAAAAATATATCAACCAGAACGTTATTCATATGTGTATGGTAGAGTGTCTAACAGATGAGTCAGAATCAACTTCTTTAAAAACCATGAACTAGATTTTTTAGAAAATGTAAAATATTGATGATGGATTTAAGACATCTTGATTTTTAAAGATTGAAACCGATATCTGGGAATCCCATTGGCTCTAGTTTGTAGTACTGGTCATTTTGAGAGTCATCCTCTCTTCGGGCCGTATCATACCCATTACTCCTCCTGGACTGGCTTTTCATTCATGTCATGGCAGAATATTGTTCAGGCCCTGCCTATTCAAAGTGTGGGCTGAGGACCAGCAGGATCAACTTTGTCTGGGAGCCTGTGAGAAATGTGGCATTTCCAGCTCCACCCCAGAGCTTCTGAATCAGAGTCTGCATTTTAATAATATCATCACGTGGTTTCTATGCACATTCAAGGTTGATAAATGCTGTTCTAAGCCACATTGTTTTTGTTTTTTAATTTACATGGATTAATTGTAGGACCCTGTAGAGCAGTCTTAATATATGAATTCTGCCTATTTTCTTTGTTTTTTTTTTGTTTGTTTGTTTGTTTGTTTTTGAGACAGAGTTTCACTCTGTCACCCAGGCGAGTGCAGTGGTGATGTTGCTCACTTCAACCTCCATCTCCCAGGTTCAAGAAATTCTCGTGTCTCAGCCTCCCAAGTAGCTGGGATTACAGGCGCCCGCCACCACACCTGGCTAATTTTTGTATTTTTGGTAGAGACAGGGTTTTACTATGTTGGCCACACTGGTCTCAAACTCTTAACCTCAAGTTATCTGCCCACCTCAGCCTCCCAAAGTGCTGGGATTACAGGCGTGAGCCACTGTGCCTGGCCTGAATTCTGCCTATTTTCAAAACATATTACAGATTGACTTTCATTGTGATATAACAAAAACATGTAAGAAATTACAATTTGAAAATAAAAGAAAGAGAAAGATATGTTTCAGATACGAGAGATGGGTTAGTTACTGCTATTGAGAAACAAATTTAAATAATTTTCAGGGCAACTAAGGTGAAAAACAATACACATTTGATTGTATTGTCCCTATGTTGAAATAAAGGAAGTATAATAATTTATTGGGAAAAATGCAGTTCGTTCCAGGCACTGACCTTTCAAGGTAATTTATCACTCAGATATTTGTTTAAAGAACATTAAGGGTGCGTATGGTGGCTCAGACCTGTAATCCCAGCACTGTGGGAGGCCATGGTAGGAGGCTTGCATAAGCCCAGGAGTTCGAGACCAGCCTGGGCAACATAGCAAGGCTCCCACTACAAAAAATTAAACATTAGTTGGGGGTGCTGGCATGTGCCTATAGTCCCAGCTATGTGGGGGGCTAGGGCAGGAGGATGACTTGAGCCCAGGAGTTCGAGTTTGCAGTGAGCTATGATAGTGCCACTGCACTCCAGCCTGAGTGGCAGAGCCAAATCCTGTCTGTAAATAAAAATTTAAAAAAAGAACATTGGTTAGCATAGTAGGTAATGCCTTTGATTGTTTTTTACTGTAATATATAGAAAAATGTTTATGGTTAATGTTTCTTATTTGATGGTTTTATGAAAGCCAAAGGCATGGTCTTATATTTGGCTAGGTGAAGGTATTTTTGTAGAAGTTAAAGGTAATATAATCTAGGTACATTTTTGTTATCTAAATCTGTATTGCAAAAGAATTTCAGAAAACCAGAGAGAGATCAGGATAAATAAAGTCTCAGATGTGAAAAAGCTGGGGTGCTGAAAGAACAGGAAATGGTCAAGTGTACCTGGACGATACTATTTTTGTTTTTAGACATGCTGAGATTTTTTGACATTTAAAAAATGTTAAAGAGGGAAAATGAGCTGCTTAAGTATACTATATTTTGCATTTGAGTTAGTCTTATATTTGTTTATATACTTATCATAAAACATTCTTGGCTGTAGTTCATGACTTAATTTTAAAAAGGAAATAAAATATCTTGAGAAGAGATTCTGCATGTCATTATGTGACTTTGTCATTATGTACTTAGTTTTGCCAGTCAAAACCACACAGTGCCACGTGAAGGCTAGTAGTTTATTGAGTACTCAGGGTACAAAATTAGGTGGATTTTTTCTGTTTTTTTTTTTTTGTTTTTGTTTTTTGGGGTTTTGGATATTATATAGAGTGTAAAATTGCAAATTTTTTCTTCAGGAGACTCGGACTTGACCCTAAAATATGCACATAAACTTGAAGGCTCAAATAATGTTTTTTCCTAACCTGGAGGAAGAATTGTGAGAGTAATGCTTTGCATAGAATCCTCTTCACCTTCTTTGCATGTTTCTTTTGGATCAGGCATAAAATAGGGGCCTGGTTTTGTTAGAGTGGGGGAAATAGTTGATGATATAATCACCCATTCCCTCTTAGTTGCAAATGGTATTGAAATTACAGAAAGTCATCTGACCACTAGTTGAGGTCACTTCTTTTCCCATTCCTGCCATTCCCCCATGTCTGGTATAACATTTAGCAAAATTGGTAACTGCTCTTGAGGGTTTTCATTTGTTTGCCTGTGTTCCTCTGAAATGTCACATGTTTCTGTGGAAGCATGAACAATAGTACAATTTTCCACATTGAATCAGATGTTCATGTGATCCAAGCATGCTTGGAAAAAATCTTACTGCTTAGGACTCCATACAGCATAGCTCTCTTGTGCAGTCTGTAGTTAGACAGTTAAAGCGTCCATGCCTCACCTGGAGGGTAGCCCTTCTGAGTGCGGTGAAAGCAGAACTTTCTTGGAAAGTGAGACACCACTTGATCAGATCCATTGTGGAATTGAACAAGATATGAGACAGAAGCATGGAATTCTGCAAAGTCAGACAATGCACTAGCCCACTCACACTGACTTATATTTAGGTCTGTCAGGCTGTGTTATAATTTTAAAAATTAATTTCAAAAGCGATACATACTTACTATAGAAAATTCGTGCAAATACAGGAAACCGTAGAAATACAGGGAAGAAAATATAGTCCATCTTACTTCTCTCTAATTTTCCTTGCATCTTAGCATTTTAATGCTTCAAGATGGTATAATTTTGGAACTTTATGTACATACAGGAACATACTGAGAGAGTCAGGCTACAGTGTATATGTAAATGTGTGTTCGTACGTATTTAGTCAGATATCAGAAAAAATCATATTCTTTAAAACTTATTTTTAAATTATGGATATCACTCAGAGATACTAATGTTAGTATTTTGATATTTGTCTTTTCAGTCATATATATTTCTGTTAAAAAACCAAAAAATTCAATATGAGCATATGGTTTTTATAAATTTTTCATCCACATACACTAAAATTTATTCCTTTTTTTTTTGAGATGGAGTCTCGCTCTGTTGCCCAGGATGGAGTGCACTGGCATGATCTCAGCTCACTGCAACCTCCACCTCCCAGGTTCAGGCGATTCTCCTGCCTCAGCCTCCCGAGTAGCTGGGATTACAGGTGAATGCCACCACTCCTGGCTAATTTTTTTGTATTTTTAGTAGAGATGGGATTTCATGTTGCCCAGGCTGGACTCGAACTCCTGGGCTCAAGCGATCCACCTGCTTCAGCCTCCCAAAGTGTTGGGATTACAGGCATGAGCCACTGCGACTGGCCAATTTGTTCCTTTTAGTATACAATACTATAAGTTTTGAGAGATGCACAGAATGGCGTAAATACCACCACAGTCACCTAAAAGCATTCCTTTGTGTTGCCTGTTTATACTAGAACCCTCCCCTGAATCTTATCAACCATAGATTCATTCTCCATTCGTATACTTTTGCATTTCCTAGAAAAATACATAAAGCATACAGTATGTCTTTCAGTTTGGCTTTTCATTTAGCAGAAAGCAATTCAGATTTACCTATGCTGCTGCATGTATCAGTAATTTATTCCATTTTACCACTGAGTAGTGTTCCATGGTATTGATGTACCAGTTTTATTTTTCCATTTACAAGTTGAAGTATATTAGAGGCTTTTTTCAGTTTGGGGTGATTATGAGAAAAGGTGCTGTAAAGATCTGCATACAAGTTTTTGTATGAACATGTTTTCATTTTTTACTGGTCATGTGCCTGGGAGTGGGATTGCTTGGTCATATGGTAAGTATATGTTTAACTATATAAAAGACCCCCACAGTTTTGCAGAGTGGATGTGCCGTGTTGCATTACCACCAGCAATGTGTGAGAGCTCCGCAGATGGGAGCTCACATTGTATTCAGAGTGTGGCGTTGTCCATTTTTCTTTTATTTCAGTTATTCTTATAGGTGTGTAGCAGTATCTCATTGTGGTTTTGAGTTCCCTTCATGACTAAAGTTGTTAATTATCTTTTCCTGTGCCTTTAATAATATATTTATGTTCTTTGTGAAGTTTGCCCATTTAAAAAATACTGGGTTGTTTTATTATTATTAAGCTTTGAGAGATTTTATGTTTGCCAAATAAAAGCTTTTTGGCAAATATGTGATTTGCAAATGTTTTCTCCCTGTCTGTAGTTTATTTTATTGATAGTGTCTTTTACGAGCAAAAGTTCATTTTGATGATACAAAATTTACCATTTTTCTTTTTGTGGAACCTCCTAGAAGTTTTATAGTTTTAGGTTTTACGTTTTTATCTATAATCCTTTTTTTCTGGTATATGTTGTGCAATTTTTCCCACACCATGTCTTGAAAAGATTGTCATTTTGCTTTTGAATTACCTTTGCACCTTTGTCAAAAATCAATTGACTACATTTGTGTGTCTGTTTCTGGATTCTATTCTGCTCCACTGATGTGTGTGTCTCTTCACAGGTACCACACATTGTTGATTGCAGCTTTATAGTAAATCTTTAAAGCAAGTAGTGAGAATCATCTTTGTTCTTTTTCAAAATTTGTTGATGCTATTCTAATTTTCCTTTTTGTTTAAATTTAGTATAATCTTGTTAATATCTACAGATAATTGTACTTGGATTTTTTAGTAGAATTTCATTGAATCCATAAAACAATTTGGGGAAAGTTGGACATCTTAACAGTATTTACTTTTCCAACCCATGAATATGACCTATCTCTTCATTTATTTAGATTTTTTTATTTCTTTCATTGGTGTTTTGTAGTTTTCAGCATTTAGTTTGTGCATGTATTTTGTTAGGTTTATACCTATTTTATTTTTGATTAGTGCTATTGTGAATGTTATTTTTAATTTTTTTAAAGAAATTTTGATTTTCTTAGTCCGTTTTGTGTTGCTATCACAGAATACCACAGACTGGGTAATTTATAAAGAAAAGAAACTTATGTCTTACAGTTCTGGAGGCTTAGAAGTACAAAAGCATGGTGCTGGCATCTGGTGAGAGCCTTCTTGTTGCACCATACCATGCTGGAAGGCATCACAGGACAAGAGGAGCATATGAGAGAGAGCCAAACTAGCTTTTAGGACGGACCCACTCTTGTGATAACTAACTCTCCTGCGATAATCTATTAATCTATTAACACATTAATCCATTAATGGAAGAACCCTCATGACTCAATCACCTCTTAAAAGGCCCTACTTCTTAATACTATTAGATTGGGGATTAAGCTTCCACATGAATTTTAGAGACAACAAAATTCAACGGCAGCGACCCTTTTATATTTAATTGACATTTTAATTGAGATAATTGTAGATTCACTTCAGTTTTAAGAAACACAGAGCGATACTGTGTAGGCTTTACTCACTTTCTCCCAGTGGTTACACCTTGCAAAACTGTATTATAATATCGCAACCAAGATAATTGATATTGAAACAGCAAAGATACAGAACCTTTCCATTATCACAAAGATACCTCATGTAGCCCTTTTATGGCCACAACTACCTTCTCCCTTTGCCCCATCCCTAACCTTTGGCAGTCATTAATTTGTTCTTTCTATGATTTCTGTCATTTCAAGAATATTGTGTATCCATAACCTTACATATGTGACTTCTGGGGATTGCTTTTTTTAAAAAAATCAGAATAATTCCCTAGAAAGTCACCCAAGGTGTCACATGTATCAGTAGTTTGTTCCTTTTTAATTGCCAGTAGTATTACATAGTATGCATACACCACAGTTTAGCCATTTATCCATTAAGGGATATCTGGATTGTTTCCAGTTTTGGGCTATTATAAATAAAGCTGCTGTGGACATTCATGCAGAGGTTTTTGTGTAACCATAAGTTTTTATTTCTCTGGTATAAACATCCAAGAAGAAAAATGCTGTATTCTATGATTGTTGCACTTTTTAGTTTTATAGGAAGCCACCAAATGGTTGTTCAGAGTGGCTGTACCATTTTACATCTACACCAGAAATATGTGAGAGAGAAAATTTAGCCCCATTCTTGCCAGTTATTTGATGTTGTCAATATTTTTAATTTTAGCCATTTTAATTGGTATATAGTGATATCTCATCATGGTGGTGGTGGTAATGGTGGTTCTTCTTCTTCTTTTTGTTGTTGTTGTTCTTCTTCCTCCATCTCCCTCTTTCTCCCCCTCTTCCTCCTTCTCCTCACCTTCTTTTTTCCTTTTGTGTGTGTGTGTGTGTGTGTGTGTGTGTGTGTGTGTGTGTGTGACTGAGTCTTGGTCTGTCACCCAGGCTGGAGTGCAGTGGCGTGATCATAGCTCACTGTAATCTCAAATTTCTGGGATCAGTTGATCCTCCTGCCTCAGCATCCCGAGTAGCTGGGACTACAGGCATGTGCCACCATGCCCAGATCATTTTTTTTTTTAATTCTTTTTCATAGAGACAGGGCTTTGCTGCATTATCCAGGCTGGTCTCAAACTCTTGGCCTCAAGTGATCCTCCCATTTCAGTCACTGAAAGTGCTAGGATTACAGGTATGAGCCACTGTGCCTGGCTCATTGTGGTTTTAATTTTCATTTTTCAAATGGCTAATGATGTTGAATATATTTTCATATGATTACTTGCTATCTGTATATCCTCTTTAGTGAAACAAATAGTTCTGTTTTGTTAAATTTTACTTTCTGGTTGTTTATTGTTAGTGTATAGACACATATTTAATTTGTATATTTTGACCTTATGTCCTGGTGATTTAACTAAACTTATTTATTAGTTCAAGGAGCTTTGCTTTCGATTCTATGGGAGTTTCTTTTTTTATTTAGACAATCATGTCACCTGTTAATAGAGACATTTTATTTCTTCCTTTTCAGTCTGGATAGCTTTTATTTCCTTCTTATGGTTTATTGCCTTGGTTAAGACTTTCAGTAGGTTTCAGGTAGAAGAGGAGAGAGCAGATAACCTTAGGAGGATCCTTTCTTGTTTCTTGTTCCTTTCTTAGGAGGAAAACATGTAGTCTTTTGCAATTAAGTATGATATTAGATATAGATTTTTTTGTTTATGCCCCTTATCAGTTGATCAGTTGAGTAAGTTTCCTACTATTCCAAGTTTGCCGAGAGATTCGATAAAACTACAAGTGGATGTTGAATTTTGTCTTATGGTTTGATTTGTTCATATGGCTTTTCTTGACTTTCCCCCAAATTTTTTAAAAATAAATTTTATTGTGTATATTTAAGGTATACAACATGAGGTTATGGGATATATTTGAATGGTAAAAAGATTACAGTATTGAGGCAAATTAACATATCCATTATTTCACAGAGTTGCCCATTTTTTGATTTTGTGGCAAGAACCACTAAAAGCCATTCGTTTAGCATGAATCCCAAATAGAGTACAATTTTATTACATAGAGTCCTAAGGACTCATTTTATACATTAGATGTCTAGACTTGGTCATCCTATATATCTGCTATTTTATATCCTCTGACCTACTTCTCCTCATTCCCTCCCCACTTCCCACTCCTGTGCCTGGTAACCACTGTTTTGTTTTCTCTCTCTGTATATTTGATTTTTTTTGGATTTCACATATAAACGAGACCATGCATTATTTTTCTTTCTCTGTCTGGCTTATTTTACTTAGCATCATGTCCTCTAGGCTCATCCATGTTGTGACAAATGGATCTCATTCTTCTTTAGGGCTGAATTATATGTATATATACACTGCAGTTTCATTGTCCACGTGTCTATCAACAGAGAGGTTGTTTCCATATCTTGGCTATTGTGAATGATGCTGCAATGAACATGGGAGTGCAGATATCTTTCTGATATCGTGATTTCCTTTCCTTTGGGTATATGCCCAGAAGAGGGGTTGCTGGGTCATATGGTGGTTCTATTTTTTTTTTTAATTTTATTTTTTAGAAACCTCCATATTGTTTTTCATATGGCTCTACCAACCTACATTCCTATGAACAGTGTACAAGAGTTCCTTTTTATCCACACCTTTGCTAACATTTCTTCTTTTTTGACTTTTTGATAATAGCCATTCTAATGGGTGTGAGGTGCTATCTCATAGTGGTTTTGGTTTTCATTTCTATACCTGAGACTGGGTAATTTATAAGAAAAGAGGTTTAATTGGCTCATGGTTCTGCAGGCTGTGTAGGAGGCATAACACTAACATCTACTTCTGGGGAGGCCTCTGAAAGCTTACAGTCATGGCAGAAAGTGAAGTGGAAGCTTGCATGTTAGGTGGCAAAAGCAGGGTGAGAGAGTTAAGTGCTAGACACTTGTAAACAGCCAGATCTCATGAGAGGTCACTCAGTATCGCAAGGACAGCAAAGGGGATAGTGCTAAACCATTCATGAGAAATCCCCATGATCCAATAACTTCCCACCAGGCCTCACCTCCAACATTGGGGATTACATTTCAATATGAGATTTAGGCAGGAATACATATTCAAACTATATCAGTGATATTGAGCACCTTTTCATAGACCTGTTCTTGATTTTTATGTCTTATTTGGACAAATGTCTATTCAAGTCTTTTGCCTGTTTTTAATTGGGTCATTTGTTTTTCTATGATTGAGTCATATCAGTTCTTTATAAATTTTAAGTGTTAAACCCTTATCAAATATTAGTTTGCAAATATTTTTCCCAGTTTGTAAGTTGCCATTTCATTTTATTGTTTGTTTCCTTTGCTGTGCAAAAGACTTTTAGTTTGATGTAGTCTCATTTATTTACTTTTGATTTGTGGCCTGAGCTTTTGGTATGATATCCAAATAAATGAATAAATCATCGCCAAGACCATTTTCTGGGAACTATTCCCCTGTATTCTCTTCTAGGAGTTTTATAGTTTCTGGCCTTACATTTAGGTTGATTGTACATTTCATGTTGAATTTTGTATATGGTGCAAGAGAAGAGTCAAATTTTATTCTTCTGCCTGTGAAAATCTAGTTTTTCCAGCACCATTTATTAAAGAGATTATCCTTTCCCCATTGTGTTCTTTTGGTGGCTTTGTCAAAAATTAGTTGACTATATATCTTTGACTTCATTTCTGAGCTCTTGATTCTGTTGCACTCGTCCATGTGTCTGTTTTTATATCAGCACCATATTGTTTTGATTACCATAGCTTTGTAGTGTAATTTAAAATATTGATGTGTGATGATTTTTGACTCGAACCAGGCTTGCATTTGGGGATGAGTGCTACTTGGTTATGATGTATTGCTTATTTTAGATATAGCTGGATTTAATTTGCTATTTTGTTGAGTTTTTTTGCCTCTCAGTTCACGAGGAAAATTTGTCAATAGTGTGTTTTTCTTTTCTTGTTTTTGGCTTTGATATTAGGATATATTGGTCTCATTCCTCTTAAGTGTTCCGGAAGAGATTAAGCAAAATTAGTGTTACTTCTTTCCAGAATGTTTGGTAGAATTTAGCAGTGAAAACCACTGGGCTTGGGATTTTCTTTATTGGAAAATTTTATTCACAAATTCTATTTGGTTGATTTCAAAATGTAGGACTATTAATGTTGTCAGTTTTCAAAACTGAGATTTGGTATCTTTCAAAGAATTGGTCAATTTCATCTTTCAGCATTTGCTTCTTATCTTTCTCTTATTGTCTGTAGGGTCTGTAGTGATAATAGTATTTCATTGCTGATATGGGTAATTTGTGCCTTATCTCCTTTTTCTTCATCAGTCTGGCTAGGAGTTACACACATTTTTGATTTGTTTCAAAGATCAGCTTTTGATTTTTTTCTATATTTATTGTTCTCAATTTCATTGATTTCTTTTTTTTTTTTTTTCTTTTTGAGAAAAGGTCTTGCTCTGTCACCCAGGCTGGAGTGCGGCTTACTGCAGCCTCAACCCCTTCCAGGTTTAGGTGATCTTCCCACCTCAGCCACAAGTAGCAGGGACTACAGGCACACATCACCATGCCCAGACAATTTTTTGTACTTTTTGGTAGGGACAGGGTTTTGCCGTGTTGCCCGGGTTGGTCTTGAACTCCTGAGCTCAAGCAATGCACCCTGCTCAGCCTCCTAAACTGCTGAGACCACAGGCATAAGCCACTGTGCCAGGCTGATTTCTGTTTTTAACCTTTATTAGTCTTCCTTTTGTTTGTTTTGGGTTTGTTTTGTTCTTCTTTAACAAATTTCTTAATGGGGAAGCTTACATGATTAATTCAAACCCTTTATTCTTTCCTATATAAGCATTTGATGCTAAAAATTTTACCCTAGGCGCCACTTTAACTGTATCTCATGTTTTAATACATCTTATTTTCATTTTCATTCAGTTAAAAATATTTTTAAAAATTTCCTTTGGTTCTCTTTTACAGTGAGTTGTACACTGTTGATATATTTTTTACAGATATCTTTTCATGATTTACTTCCAATTTAATTACATTACAATCGGAGGTCATTCTTTGCATGATTTCAGTTCTTTTAAATTTGTTAAGTTTGGTTTTATGGCTCAGAATATGGGCCATCATGTTACATATTCAGTGTGCACTTGAAATATGTATTTTGCTTTTAGTAAGTGGAGTGTTTCTTAAATGTCAACTAGGAGAAGTTTGTTGATAGTGTTATTCAGGTCTTCTATATTCTTGCCTATTTTCTGGGTCTCTCATTAACTGAGAAAGGAGAATCCAAGTCTCTTAAGTATAATTGTGGATTTGTCTATTTCTTAATTCAGTTTTATTAGTTCTTGCATCATATATTTTGGAACATACACCTTGTTAAAAGTACAGACACATTTGGAAATGCTATGTATCTTGGTGAGTTGACCCTTTATCACTATACAATGTTCTTTTTCCTAGGTAATTATTTTCCTTGTTCCAAATTCTGCTTTGTCTGATATTAGTATAGCTTCTCTAGCTTTCTTTATATTAGTGTTTGCATGGTATATCTTTTTCCATATTTTTACTTTTAATTTATCTTTATCAACATATTTAAAGTGATTTTTTTTGTAGATAACATATAGTTGCATCTTATTTTTAAAATTTAATTTGATAATCTCTATTCTTTAATAGGTACAATTTACATTTAATGTAATTATTAAAATAGTTGGATTTAGGGCTACCATTTTATTATTAGTTTTTTATTTGTTATCCTTTTTTTGTTCTTCCACCTCCATTTCCTGCCTTCTTCTGGGTTATTTGAATGTTTTTTAGTATTTAATTTTATCTGTCGGCTGTTTGTGTATATCTCTGAATTATTTTAGTTGTTTCTCTAGTAATTACCATATACAAATCTAGCTTTACACAATCTACTTAGAGAGAATAGTTTATCACTTCAAGTGAAATATATAAGCCTTGTCACTTTTCCCTCCTCAATTTATGTCATAGTTGTAATTTTCATTATATCTATATAACTTGAGAACCCTAAAATATATATTTTTTGCTATTAACAATAAATATGTTAAAGAACTTAGTATATAGTGAAATACTCTATTGGATTACCCAGATATTTACTATTTCTGTTGCTCTCTCTTTAGTTCTTACGTTGATATTTCCCTCTGATATCATTTCCCTTCAGCTTCAGAATTTATTTAGCATTTCATTAAGAAGAGATCTGCTGGCAACAAGTCTGTTGGTTTTTCTTCATCTGAGTATGCTTTGTTTTGCCTTCATTCCTGAAGGATATTTTTGCTGGATATAAAGTTCTGGTTAGCAGTTCTTTTGTTTCATCACTTAAAAGATGTGTCACTGTCATCTAGCCTGTATGAATGAATTTTTCTGAAGAGAAATTTGCAATTATTTAAGCCATTGTGCTCTTAAAGACAATGTGTTGTTTCTCTCTGGTTGCCTTTATATTTTTTTCCTCATCTTTGGTTTTCAGCAGTCTAAGTGTGATGTTTCTGAGTATGATTTTGTAAGTTTACTTTGGTAGGACTTTGCTGAGCTTCTTGAATCTGCAATTATGTCTTTCACTCAGTTTGAGAAGTTTTCAGCCATTATTTTTTTAATATTTTTTCTATGATTACCTCTTTCTTTCATCTCTTCTTCCACCAATTAAAATTCCACTTTACATCCAACCACCAATTTGGATTTGAAGCTGCCACTTGATATTGACACTTGGTAGATGTAGTATGACTATTCTTATACGTCTCTATCTACTGATGAGGATCCTACTCTTTTAGTGCTACTAAAGAGTACTCTTTTTAGATCCTACTCTTCCAGGACTCCATTGATATGCATGTCAGATCTTTTGATTATTATTCCGCAGGTTGCTGAGGACTTGTTCATTTTTTTCTGTTTCTCTTTTTCTGTCTTCTTTAGATTGTATCATTTCTATTGATCCATCTTCAAATTCACTCTTTCCACTGTAATCTACATATTGCTATTGCATCCATCTAGTGGATTTTTAAATTTCCAGTGTTGTGTATTTCAGTTCTAAAATGTCCACCTGGTTCCATTTTATGGTTACTATTTCTCAGCAATTAATTTCTATCTTTCATTCATTTTAACAGTGTTCATCTTTACCTTATGGAGGATTATTGAAGAGCTGCTGTAAAGTCCTTGCCTAATAATTCCACCATTGGGGTCCTTTTGGGGTTGACATCTGTTGATTGTGGTTTCCCTTAATATTTACCCATTTTTCCTGGCTCTTTGTATGTCAAATTATTTTGGATTATACCATGAACATTTTGAATATTGTATTAGTCTGTTTTCACACTGCTGATAAAGACATATTTGAGACTAGGTAATTTTAAAGAAAAAGAGGTTTAATGGACTCACAGTTTTACATGGCTGGGGTGGCCTCACACTCGTGGTGGAAGGCAAAAGGCGTGTCTTACATGGTAGCAGACAAGACAGAATGAGAGCCAAGCAAAAGGGAAAACCCCTTATAAAACCGTCAGACCTCATGAAACTTACTCACTATCTTGAGAACAGTATGGGGGAAACCACCCCCATGATTCAATTATCTCCACTGGGTCCCTCCCACAACATGTGGGAATTATGGGAGCTACAATTCAAGATGAGATTTGGGTGGGGACATAGCCTAACCGTATCAAACATTATGTGGTGAGGCTAAAGGTCCTGTTAAAATTCTATGGAGAAATGTTGATTTTGTTTATCTGTTTAAGCAGGCAATCAACCAAGTTTCCTTTTTCCAGCTCTTCTTTTTGTGATTTCTTTTATACTCTCCAGCTCTCAAGATGTTTCTTTTTATGGTTTCTGCAGTCAGAAAGAGTCTTCTCAAAATTTTAGCCTCCCATGATGTCATGCAGTTCACACAATTGGTGATGCCTTCACAGCGAGGCAGCAGGAGAAAAGAGAGAGAGAGGAAAAAAAAAAACATATTTTCTCTCCACCAGTTACACAGCAGGACTTCCTCTTGCTTGGTTCCTCTGGTCATTGAGATGGATTTTCTTGGGGTTTTAGGTACTCATGCTAAAGGGAAAAAAAAGAGGGAATCATAATCTCTAGGAGAGATTATGATAGATGACTTTTCCTCTATCCTCAGACTGGAAAGAAGGGGATTCTCCTGGAGATTTTGCTATCAGTGCTTGCTTTCCAGTTCTAGAATGCAGTCTGCACTCAGGTCAAATAAGGGGAAAAAAGGAGAGTAAAAATCCACAAACTGTACCTTTATGGGTCCTTATTTATTTTTGCTTTAGCTCCCAATGCACCTGTCATTGTGTACTTTTCAAAGTCCTCAGGCAGTTGACTTTTGTACTCTGTTCAGAGTTCTTAGTTGTAATCAGTGGAATTGATAGGCTGTAGTCAGCTTACTCCATTTGGGCTGGCACCAGAAGCCTACATATGTTTTCAATATCTACTTTTTTACACTTAAAATATTTTATAAACATTTTTTCCATGCCATTATACATTCTCCTATAACATAATTTTTAAGACTGCATATTCATTGAGTGTTTATATTGATTGTCTTCATGAATATATGAATAAATAAATCTTTACACACATCTGTGATTATTTACCTAGGATAAATTTTTTTTTTAATTTATTTATTATTATTATACTTTAAGTTGTAGGGTACATGTGCATAACGTGCAGGTTTGTTACATATGTATACTTGTGCCATGTTGGTGTGCTGCACCCATCAACTCGTCATTTACATCAGGTATAACTCCCAATGCAATCCCTCCCCCCTCCCCCCTCCCCATGATAGGCCCCTGTGTGTGATGTTCCCCTTCCTGAGTCCAAGTGATCTCATTGTTCAGTTCCCACCTATGAGTGAGAACATGCGGTGTTTGGTTTTCTGTTCTTGTGATAGTTTGCTAAGAATGATGGTTTCCAGCTGCATCCATGTCCCTACAAAGGACACAAACTCATCCTTTTTTATGGCTGCATAGTATTCCAAGGTGTATATGTGCCACATTTTCTTAATCCAATCTGTCACTGATGGACATTTGGGTTGATTCCAAGTCTTTGCTATTGTGAATAGTGCCTCAATAAACATACGTGTGCATGTGTCTTTATAGCAGCATAATTTATAATCCTTTGGGTATATACCCAGTAATGGGATGGCTGGGTCATATGGTACATCTAGTTCTAGATCCTTGAGGAATCGCCATACTGTTTTCCATAATGGTTGAACTAGTTTACAATCCCACCAACAGTGTAAAAGTGTTCCTATTTCTCCACATCCTCTCCAGCACCTGTTGTTTCCTGACTTTTTAATGATCACCATTCTAACTGGTGTGAGATGGTATCTCATTGTGGTTTTGATTTGCATTTCTCTGATGGCCAGTGATGATGAGCATTTTTTCATGTGTCTGTTGGCTGTATGAATGTCTTCTTTTGAGAAATGTCTGTTCATATCCTTTGCCCACTTTTTGATGGGGTTGTTTGTTTTTTTCTTGTAAATTTGTTTGAGTTCTTTGTAGGTTCTGGATATTAGCTCTTTGTCAGATCAGTAGATTGCAAAAATTTTCTCCCATTCTGTAGGTTGCCTGTTCACTCTGATGGTAGTTTCTTTTGCTGTGCAGAAGCTCTTTAGTTTAATGAGATCCCATTTGTCAATTTTGGCTTTTGCTGCCGTTGCTTTTGGTGTTTTAGACATGAAGTCTTTGCCCATGCCTATGTCCTGAATGGTACTACCTAGGTTTTCCTCTAGGATTTTTATGGTATTAGGTCTAACATTTAAGTCTCTAATCCATCTTGAATTAATTTTCGTATAAGGAGTAAGGAAAGGATCCAGTTTCAGCTTTCTACTTATGGCTAGCCAATTTTCCCAGCACCATTTATTAAATAGGGAATCCTTTCCCCATTTCTTGTTTCTCTCAGGTTTGTCAAAGATCAGATGGCTGTAGATGTGTGGTATTATTTCTGAGGACTCTGTTCTGTTCCATTGGTCTATATCTCTGTTTTGGTACCAGTACCGTGCTGTTTTGGTTACTGTAGCCTTGTAGTATAGTTTGAAGTCAGGTAGCGTGATGCCTCCAGCTTTGTTCTTTTGACTTAGGATTGTCTTGGAGATGCGGGCTCTTTTACGGTTCCATATGAACTTTAAAGCAGTTTTTTCCAATTCTGTGAAGAAACTCATTGGTAGCTTGATGGGGATGGCATTGAATCTATAAATTACCTTGGGCAGTATGGCCATTTTCACGATATTGATTCTTCCTATCCATGAGCATGGTATGTTCTTCCATTTGTTTGTGTCCTCTTTTATTTCACTGAGCAGTGGTTTGTAGTTCTCCTTGAAGAGGTCCTTTACATCCCTTGTAAGTTGGATTCCTAGGTATTTTATTCTCTTTGAAGCAATTGTGAATGGAAGTTCATTCCTGATTTGGCTCTCTGTTTGTCTGTTACTGGTGTATAAGAATGCTTGTGATTTTTGCTCATTAATTTTGTATCCTGAGACTTTGCTGAAGTTTCTTATCAGCTTAAGGAGATTTTGGGCTGAGACAATGGGGTTTTCTAAATATACAATCATGTCATCTGCAAACAGGGACAATTTGACTTCTTCTTTTCCTAACTGAATACCCTTGATTTCTTTCTCTTGCCTGATTGCCCTACCCAGAACTTCCAGCACTATGTTGAATAGGAGTGGTGAGAGAGGGCATCCCTGTCTTGTGCCAGTTTTCAAAGGGAATTTTTCCAGTTTTTGCCCATTCAGTATGATATTGGCTGTGGGTTTGTCATAAATAGCTCTTATTATTTTGAGGTACGTTCCATCAATACCGAATTTATTGAGCGTTTGTAGCATGAAGGGCTGTTGAATTTTTCAAAAGCCTTTTCTGCATCTATTGAGATAATCATGTGGTTCTTGTCTTTGGTTCTGTTTATATGCTGGATTATGTTTATTGATTTGCGAATGTTGAACCAGCCTTGCATCCCACGGATGAAGCCCACTTGATCATGGTGGATAAGCTTTTTGATGTGTTGCTGAATCCGGTTTGCCAGTATTTTATTGAGGATTTTTGCATCGATGTTCATCAGGGATATTGGTCTAAAATTCTCTTTTTTTGTTGTGTCTCTGCCAGGCTTTGGTATCAGGATGATGTTGGCCTCATAAAATGAGTTAGGGAGGATTCCCTCTTTTTCTATTGATTGGAATAGTTTCAGAAGGAATGGTACCAGCTCCTCCTTGTACCTCTGGTAGAATTCAGCTGTGAATCCATCTGGTCCTGGACTTTTTTTGGTTGGTAGGCTATTAATTATTGCCTCAATTTCAGAGCCTACTATTGGTCTATTCAAGGATTCAACTTCTTCCTGGTTTAGTCTTAGAAGAGTGTAAGTGTCCAGGAAATTATCCATTTCTTCTAGATTTTCCAGTTTATTTGCGTAGAGGTGTTTATAGTATTCTCTGATGGTAGTTTGTATTTCTGTGGGATCGGTGGTGATATCCCCTTTATCATTTTTTACGGCGTCAATTTGATTCTTCTCTCTTTTCTTCTTTATTAGTCTTGCTAGTGGTCTGTCAATTTTGTTGATCTTTTCAAAAAACCAACTCCTGGATTCATTGATTTTTTGGAGAGTTTTTTGTGTCCCTATCTCCTTCAGTTCTGCTCTGATCTTAGTTATTTCTTGCCTTCTGCTAGCTTTCGAATGTGTTTGCTCTTGCTTCTCTAGTTCTTTTAATTGCGATGTTAGAGTGTCAATTTTAGATCTTTCCTGCTTTCTCTTGTGGGCATTTAGTGCTATAAATTTCCCTCTACACACTGCTTTAAATGTGTCCCAGAGATTCTGGTATGTTGTATCTTTGTTCTCATTGGTTTCAAAGAACATCTTTATTTCTGCCTTCATTTCATTATGTACCCAGTAGTCATTCAGGAGCAGGTTGTTCAGTTTCCATGTAGTTGAGCGGTTTTGATTGAGTTTCTTAGTCCTGAGTTCTAGTTTGATTGCACTATGGTCTGAGAGACAGTTTGTTATAATTTCTGTTCTTGTACATTTGCTGAGGAGTGCTTTACTTCCAATTACGTGGTCAATTTTGGAGTAAGTACGATGTGGTGCTGAGAAGAATGTATATTCTGTTGATTTGGGGTGGAGAGTTCTATAGATGTCTATTAGGTCTGCTTGCTGCAGAGATGAGTTCAATTCCTGGATATCCTTGTTAACTTTCTGTCTCGTTGATCTGTCTAATGTTGACAGTGGAGGGTTGAAGTCTCCCATTATTATTGTATGGGAGTCTAAGTCTCTTTGTAAGTCTCTAAGGACTTGCTTTATGAATCTGGGTGCTCCTGTATTGGGTGCATATATATTTAGGATAGTTAGCTCTTCCTGTTGAATTGATCCCTTTACCATTATGTAATGGCCTTCTTTGTCTCTTTTGATCTTTGATGGCTTAAAGTCTGTTTTATCAGAGACTAGTATTGCAACCCCCACTTTTTTTTGTTCTCCATTTGCCTGGTAAATCTTCCTCCATCCCTTTATTTTGAGCCTATGTATGTCTCTGCGTGTGAGATGGGTCTCCTGAATACAGCGGACTGATGGGTCTTGACTATTTATCCAGTTTGCCAGTCTGTGTCTTTTAATTGGAGCATTTAGTCCATTTACATTTAAGGTTAAGATTGTTATGTGTGAACTTGAGCCTGCCATTATGATATTAACTGGTTATTTTGCTCGTTAGTTGATGCAGTTTCTTCCTAGCCTCGATGGTCTTTACATTTTGGCATGTTTTTGCAATGGCTGGTACCGGTTGTTCCTTTCCATGTTTAGTGCTTCCTTCAGGGTCTCTTGTAAGGCAGGCCTAGTGGTGACAAAATCTCTAAGCATTTGCTTATCTGTAAAGGATTTTATTTCTCCTTCACTTATGAAACTTAGTTTGGCTGGATATGAAATTCTGGGTTGAATATTCTTTTCTTTAAGAATGTTGAATATTGGCCCCCACTCTCTTCTGGCTTGGAGAGTTTCTGCCAAGAGATCTGCTGTTAGTCTGATGGGCTTCCCTTTGTGGGTAACCCGACCTTTCTCTCTGGCTGCCCTTAAGATTTTTTCCTTCATTTCAACTTTGGTGAATCTGGCAATTATGTGTCTTGGAGTTGCTCTTCTCGAGGAGTATCTTTGTGGCGTTCTCTGTATTTCCTGGATTTGAATGTTGGCCTGCCCTACTAGGTTGGGGAAGTTCTCCTGGATGATATCCTGAAGAGTGTTTTCCAACTTGGTTCCATTTTCCCCCTCACTTTCAGGCACCCCAATCAGACGTAGATTTGGTCTTTTTACATAATCCCATACTTCTTGCAGGCTTTGTTCATTTCTTTTTCTTCTTTTTTCTTTTGGTTTCTCTTCTCGCTTCATTTCATTCATTTGATCCTCAATCGCAGATACTCTTTCTTCCAGTTGATCGAGTCAGTTACTGAAGCTTGTGCATTTGTCACGTATTTCTCGTGTCATGGTTTTCATCTCTTTCATTTCGTTTATGACCTTCTCTGCATTAATTACTCTAGCCATCAGTTCTTCCACTTTTTTTTCAAGATTTTTAGTTTCTTTGCGCTGGGTACGTAATTCCTCCTTTAGCTCTGAGAAATTTGATGGACTGAAGCCTTCTTCTCTCATCTCGTCAAAGTCATTCTCTGTCCAGCTTTGATCCGTTGCTGGCGATGAGCTGCGCTCCTTTGCCGGGGGAGATGCGCTCTTATTTTTTGAATTTTCAGCTTTTCTGCCCTGCTTTTTCCCCATCTTTGTGGTTTTATCTGCCTCTGGTCTTGATGATGGTGATGTACTGATGGGGTTTTGGTGTAGGTGTCCTTCCTGTTTGATAGTTTTCCTTCTAACAGTCAGGACCCTCAGCTGTAGGTCTGTTGGAGATTGCTTGAGGTCCACTCCAGACCCTGTTTGCCTGGGTATCAGCAGCAGAGGCTGCAGAAGATAGAATATTTCTGAACAGCGAGTGTACCTGTCTGATTCTTGCTTTGGAAGCTTCCTCTCAGGGGTGTACTCCACCCTGTGAGGTGTGGGGTGTCAGACTGCCCCTAGTGGGGGATGTCTCCCAGTTAGGCTACTCAGGGGTCAGGGACCCACTTGAGCAGGGAGTCTGTCCCTTCTCAGATCTCAACCTCCGTGTTGGGAGATCCACTGCTCTCTTCAAAGCTGTCAGACAGAGTCCTTTGCGTCTTCAGAGGTTTCGGCTGGGTTTGTTATCGCCCTGTCCCCAGAGGTGGAGTCTATGGAGACAGGCAGGTTTCCTTGAGCTGCTGTGAGCTCCACCCAGTTCGAGCTTCCCAGCAGCTTTGTTTACCTACTTAAGCCTCAGCAATGGCGGGCGCCCCTCCCCCAGCCTCGCTGCTGCCTTGCCGGTAGATCACAGACTGCTGTGCTAGCAATGAGGGAGGCTCCGTGGGTGTGGGACCCTCCCGGCCAGGTGTGGGATATGATCTCCTGGTGTGCCTGTTTGCTTAAAGCGCAGTATTGGGGTGGGAGTTACCCGATTTTCCAGGTGTTGTGTGTCTCAGTTCCCCTGGCTAGGAAAAGGGATTCCCTTCCCCCTTGCACTTCCCAGGTGAGGCAATGCCTCGCCCTGCTTCAGCTCTCGCTGGTTGGGCTGCAGCAGCTGACCAGCGTCGATCGTCCGGCACTCCCCAGTGAGATGAACCCAGTACCTCAGTTGAAAATGCAGAAATCACCGGTCTTCTGTGTCGCTCGCGCTGGGAGTTGGAAACTGGAGCTGTTCCTATTCGGCCATCTTCTTTTTTTTTTTTTTTTTTTTTTTTTTTTTGCAGTTGCAAGATTTAATAGAGTGAAAACAGAGCTCCTATACAATGGGAAGGGACCCAAAGGGGGTTGCCGCTCCCTGCTCGAATGCCTGGGTTTATATCCCAATCATTGTTCTGGCCCTGTGCTCTCAGGTGATATAGGATTTGACTATTTCTTTACCTCCTCTTTTTAGCCTAATTTGTATTTTAGTGAGCCCTCTTTACTACCTGATTGGCTGGCTGTGAGCTGAGTTACAAGCCCGTTGTTTAAAGGTAGGTGCAGTCACCTTTTCCAGCTAGGCTTAGGAATTTTTAGTCGGCCTAGGAAATCTAGCTAGTCCTGTCTCTCAGTCCCCCCTCTTAACAGGAAAACCCAAGTGCTGTTGGGGAGGTTGGCTGATGATCGCTCTTAAGTGCTTCCTGCAGAGTTGGGGCATAGTAGGGGTCATGCAATTGAGATTTCCTTGGGAGGGGTGCCTTTGATGTCATCATCATCGGAGTGTGGGCCAGCAGGCCCGTCCAGGGGTCTGTGGTAGATCTTAGTCATGGACTGCATCTGGGGCTCCATTTGAAGAACCATTTGTAGTTTTACAGCTTTGATTCTGGAAGAGACGAACTTAACAAGGAAGTTAAAGATACAGGGATTGAAATGTATGGCCTGAAGTGCAGGGACATATGAGTGTGGGTGGTGAAAGTGGGGTTTCCTTTAGAAAAACTCCTATACGATGGGGCATCAATATTTCCAGGAATCCACATTCTCCATAGAAGCTCATGGTAAGGGGAGCTACTGGTAGTACAGCAGCATGGAGGAGGTGCAGTGAGTGTGAAAGGGGGTAAGAGAACAGTAAAAAGAAAAATATGACGAGAGGGCCATGGGGATCTACGATTCTAGTTACTTTCCTCACGGTTGTCACTTGAAGAGCAGGCGCAGATCCTCTAGAGAGTCACAGGAATAGCTAATGTTGTCTCCTGGATTTTTGGGTTCCTTTGGCAGTATCCAGGGTTTGACTTGAGTGTGACATATCCAGGACTCCACTCCAGCCGCTTAACCGCGGTTGGGGTGGATAAAATGACTGGGTAGGGTTCTTCCCAGGATGTGTCTAGGGATGGGGAATTAAAGGAAAGGGACTTGACTAATACCACGTCACCAGAGTGGAATAATTCCTTTCTCTCCTCTCGGGAACAGGTTCCCTGTAATGTTTTAAGAACTTGATATTTGGCTAAGGAGGTGATGTCTGCAACTAAGTTGGCCATCTCTCGATCAAGCACAAGGCCATTGGTTAGGAAGGGCTGTCCATACAGCATTTCATATAGGCCAAGTCCTGCTTTTTGGGGAGAGTTTCAGATTCTTAGTGAGGCTTTAGGTAACAGAGCAGGCCATGCAAGGTGGGTTTCTTGGGTTAGCTTTTTTAGATGTTGTTTGAGTGTTTCATTCATTTTCTCAACTTTTCCTGAGGATTGTGGCCTCCAGGCGTAGTGTAAGTGATATTATATGCCTAACACCTGGGATACTCCCTGGGTTATCGCTGACTTGAAAGCGGGGCCGTTGTCACTCTGTAAGCCTTGGGGAAGTCCAAATCTGGGAATTATTTCATGAATTAGTACCTTTATTACCTCTTGAGACTTTTCCGTCCTACAAGGGAAGGCCTCCATCCAACCAGGGAAAGTATCTACCCAGATTAGTAGATACTGTAATCCCTGAGATTTGGGCACATCGGTAAAATCTAGTTGCCAGTCTTCTCCTGGGTAATGGCCTATTCTTTGTTCTCCTGAAGGAGCTTGGCGATAAGGCAGGGGATTATTTCTTTGGCACACTTCACAGGCCCTGACTATCTGCTTGACAGTTTTGAAAAGGTCTCGTCCAGTAAATAATGATTTGGCCATCTGATGGGTGCTGTCAATGCCTACGTGAAAGATCTGGTGAAGGGTTTTAATTTCTATTGGTTAGCTGCAGGCAAAAATATTTTTCCTTCTTCAGTGGCTAGCCATCCTGAGGAGAGGAAACTATGTCCTCGTGAGTTTCCCCATTCTATTTCTTCTGCTGAGTACTGGGGCTTGGTTTCTCGGAGGGGATTACCCCATACTAGGGGTGCTTCTATAAGCATTTCTAATGGAGGGTCCCACCTTGTGGCTCTTTTGGCTTCAATATCCGCTTGGCGATTCCCTTCTATTTCCTTTTCCTTTCTTTTCTGAAGACCCCGGCAGTGTAAGACTGCCACCTCTTTAGGTTTCTGTACAGCCAATAATAATCTCCTAATGGCTTCCTGATGTTTGATAGGTGTTCCCTCAGAAGTTAGGAATTCCCTTTCTCTCCATATTGCTGCATGGGCATGGAGGACTAGGTAAGCATACTTAGAGTCTGTATGTATATTTACCCTTTTTCCTTCTAATTCTAGTGCCCAAGTGAGGGCTATTAGTTCTGCCAGCGGAGTGCTAGTTCCTGGAGTGAGGGGATTACTTTCAAGTATTCCATTATCTCTGACCACTGCATATGCCGCGTTTCAAAGTCCTTTTTCTACAAAGGAACTTCCATCGTATACAAGCTGAGGTTAGGATCAGTCAAGGGAACCTCTAGAAGGTCCCCTCAAGTGGCATAGTTTTGAGCAATTACTTGTTGACAGTTATGTTCTATCTTTTCTTCATTGTTTGGAAGAAACGTGGCTGGGTTAAGAGTTGCACAAGTGCACAGTCACAGCACTGGTCCTTCAAGTAATAGAACCTGATATTTAAGCAAACGGTTGTCTGACAGCCACAAGTCTCCTTTAGCAGTGAGTATGCCGTTCACATCATGAGATGTCCACACAGTAAGATCTCTTCCCTGTATCATTTTAATTGCTTCAGACACTAAGACTGCTACTGCTGCCACTACCTGTAGACAATGAGGTCAACCCTTTGCCACCACATCAATTTCCTTACTCAGGTATGCCACAGGTTGCAAGCTGGTCCCTTGGGCCTGTGTAAGGACTCTTAGAACTGTTCCTGTTTTTTCTGTGACATATAAGGAAAAGTCTTATCCTGTTGGCAAGCCTAACACTGGGACTTGGGTTAGGCCCTTCTTTAGGGTCTGAAAAGCTGCTTCTGCTTCAGGTGTCCATTCTACTAAATGGATATTGACTTTCTGAGTTTCCTTAATTAGTGTGCATAATGGCCTGCTATTTCGCCATACCTCGGAATCCGTATTGGGCAGAAGCCTGTTATGCCAAGGAAGCCTCTTAATTGCTTCAGGGTTTTGGGATGAGGATAAGCCAGTATAGGCTGGATACTTTCCTCACTGAGGGCCCTGGTGCCTTTGGATAATTTTAGCCCTAAGTATTTAACCTGCTCTAAGCAGAGGTGAGCCTTTGGTTTGGAAACCTTGTAGCCACAAGTAGCGTGGAAGTTTAAAAGTGCTTGGGTGGCTTGATGGCACAAGGTTTCTGAACGGGCAGCTAGAAGTAAATCATTCATGTACCAAAGGACACGAGTGTCTAAGTATGAGAACTGGCTCAAATCTTGGGCTAATGCCTGGCCAAATAGATGGTGGCGCTCCCTGAACCCTTGGGGTAAAACAGTCCAGGTGAGTTGAGACATTGGGTTTGAAAGATCTTCAAAGGCAAACAAGAATTGAGAGTCAGGATGTACAGGGATGCAGAAAAAGGCATCCTTAAGGTCCAGGACTGTAAACCACTCTGCTTCCTCTGGTACTTGGGAAAGCAGAGTATAAGGGTTAAGTACAGGTTGGTAAAGAGGGACAATGGCCTCACTGATAATCCTGAGATCTTGCATTAACCTCCACTGTCCATTAGGTTTCTGTACTCCTAAAATTGGAGTATTGCAGGGGCTATTGCATGGTTTCATCCTGATCTATTATGTTGTTGTAGACCCAGATCCAGTTGTTAAAGTACTAGATCATCAGTTCTAAGACCCTGGCAAGGGTGGTGGGGAATGGGTCCCACATAACTGCCCATGTGGAGAGCTGTATGCCTAAATTGGGAGGGGCACCAGGGATGAGACTCCCTGGGCTCACAGCCTAGGGGCCTGAGGATGCAGTGTAGAGCTTCCTTAGATCCTTTTGGAGATAGAACCTGCTCTAATACTTGGGAGAGAAAGTGAAAGTCTGAAGCATTAGTACCTAGGAAGCAGGGATCAGAGGAGGTAGATTCAGAGGTACGGAGAATTTTGGGGCTACACTTTCAAGAAAGCTGTGGTCGGGACCCAGGAGGTATGGATCAGAAGGAAAGGCCGGGGCGCACGCATAAGCAACTATTGAGTAGAGACTTCTGGCTGCACCATGATCTCAACTGGCTTATGCCGGGGGTTCGGGATGACAGCTTTCTGCCTCTAGTCTGTCCTCAGCTTCCCCCAGGAAAATTGTGAAAGCAGAAGCTGGTTCCAGGCAGACCAATGCTCCCAACTCAGAAGGTTTGGGGGTCGTTAGAAAGCCTTTTCCCAAGAAGCCTCACACCTGAGTCTTAAGTCTGGCGGCTACGCTAATTGTTTTTAACTGGCCAACAGGTGCCTGGTATTTTCCTTCAATTCTAAGGAAGGATAGGACAGAATAGCAAGTGAAAGTGGTCCAATATTACTCACCGCTTTGGAGAATCCCCGTATGGGCCACGAAATGTTACCAGCGGGTCTTTGTTCTTAGAGCTCCCAAGATGGTGGCAGGCTGCTCCCGAGATGGCGGCAAGCCTTTTGTTCTCTGACCTGGGGTTCTTGGACTCACAGATTCTTAGGAATGGAACTTTGGCCCATGTGGTGAGTGTTATAGCTCTATTAGAAGCTGTGGGTCATGGAAGAGAACCATGGAACCCAGAGACTAGTGTTCAGCTCGATTAGGATGAACCCAGGCACTTAGCCATGCAGGAACGATGGTGAGCCTTTAGCCCGATCGTAGCAGCAATGGGCACCTCACTGGATCAGGAGCACAGTGGACACCCTGCCGGATCTGGAGGGATGGAAGTCAGCGGTGGATCTGCAATGGTGTCAAACAACAGTGGTGGACGGCGAGCAAAAGCTCAGCTTGAGCTGTAACAAACACAGACCAGAAGAGTGTGCAGTTCCAAGATTTAACACAGTGAAAACAGAGCTCCCATACAATGGGAGGAAACCCAAAGGGGGTTGGCCTTAGGATAAATTCTTAAAGACAAAATTGCTATACTGACATCTTTAAGAGAAAATCTTAACTTTAAATCAATTTACACTCCATCCAATACTTGGAGTATTGATTTCTCTATATTCTTGCTATAGAATGGGATAGAATAGATAGAAAAATAATGCCAATGATCACTCAAGGTGCGTAAACCTGACAATTTCCTGTTCAGTAGATTAACTGCAAATCTTTCACCACATATCTCATAAATTTAAGTGACTAGCTGTCTTTGGCTTGATGTTTATAAAATTCAGTAATATCAGGCACATTTGGTTTGGGCTCATAAAACCTTGAGCCAGACATAAATCTTCAGTTTCCTAGAGCACCCTAATTAGGATAGAATCAGCATGGCTGAAGAGAGCAAGAATGGCTTTCTGTGTGCAGTAATCATGGGGTCTGCCTTATGCATTCCATTCATCTTGCATTAAAATTGTGCTTTAGTCATGAATGATTTATTAGGTCCAATTTGAAGAGTTGGCTTCTCAACATTAGGAATCTGAGGAAAGAGTATTTTCTATAATGCTACACATCTTTTTTTTTGTAATTACGTATGTATACCTTTGCTGTTTTAAAAAAGACATATGAACATTAAAAACCCCTATAGAATGGGAAAATATCCTCTTCTAAACTATTAAGGCATATTCTATGCCAAAGCAGATTACTTCTGTATCAGCCCAAGCCCTGGCAGAGAAGAGAACTGGTGCACTCAAAGTGGGTAATTTGAATGAATTTAGTGAAAGAACCATTTACAATTGTGGGCAAGATGTAGAGATCACAAAATATAGCACAAAACATGTAGGTTAGTAACTGGGGACTGGAGAGTATCACTTCCAGGCCTGGAGCTTTGACCTTTGGTGCTCATCCAGTGTGCAGGGTTCCTTCAGGGGATGTGTGAACAGAACAAAGACCTCATGTTTCCTGTTCTTTCTCTGTCCAATTTCCTGCCAGTACTCATTGATTAAACCTATCAGAAGTCAGAGGGTCAGCATGCCTCTCGATGCAGTGCACACAGATCTACCAAAGTGAATACAGGAAACGTTGGATTGAAATTTCCTTCCACAAATGTGTTCCACAAGTGTTGCTGGCTAATTTGCATCTAATTGTATATGATGGAAGAATATTTCTATTTCACCAGGTATTTATAGTAGAATATAAAATGATAATTCTTAACATAAAACTTCTCAGCAGTGCCAGGCGTGGTGGCTAACGCCTGTAATCCCAGCACTTTGGGAGCCTGAGGCAGGTGGATCACCTGAGGTTAGGAGTTCGAAACTAGCCTGGCCAACATGGTGAAACTCTGTCTCTACTAAAAATACAAAATTAGCCACGGGTGGTGGTGGGTGCCTGTAATCCCAACTAATCGAGAGGCAGAAGCAGGAGAATCGCTTGAACCTGGGAGGCAGAGGGTGCAGTGAGCCGATATCATGCCATTGCACTCCAGCCTGGGCAACAGAGTGAGACTATGTCTCGAAAAAAAAAAAAAAGAAAAGAAGACTTCTTAGCAAAATATACTACCAATTTATTGGAGAATTATATATAGCATATTATACATCTATTAATACCTATGATATGATGAATATATTAGGCTTTATAATATAAGGGATTAGCATTTGGGCATGGGAGTTACACTTAGTTTGAATCCTAGCTTTTCCATCTATGAGCTCTCTGACTTGGGGTGAGTTTATTACCTTCTCTAAGTCGTAAAGCTTCTATTTTGTTTGTTTGTTTCATATGTTACACAGGAATATAATAGTACCCACCATATAGGATTGTTGTGAGGATTAAATGAGATAATGTGTTTTTCTTAGTCCATTTGTGTTGCTATAAGGAATACCTGAGTCAGGGTAATTTATAAAGGAAAAATATGTATTTGGCTCATGATCCTGCTGGGTGGAAGATGGGGCATCTGGTGAAAGTCTCAGACTACATAAACTCATGGTGAAATGCAGCGGGGAGCCAGAGTATGGAGAGATCACATGGCAAGGGAGGAAGCAAGAGAGAGAGGGGAGTTGCCGCACTCTTTTTAGCAACCAGCTCTTGTGGAAACTAATAGACATATAACCCATTTACTGCCACCCAGAGAGGGGATTTACCTATTCCTGAGTGATCCACCCCCATAACTCAATCACTTCCCATTAGGCCCCACCGCCAGTGCTGGGAATTAAATTTCAGCATGAGTTTTGGAAGGATCAAACATTCAAGCTATAGCAGTATAGAAATTGCATAAGCCAATGTCTGGCACATATTAAGTATTGTATTTAATAAAGGTTGTCTATTATTCTAATTGTTACACATTTGTGACTAGGAACAAGAACCAAGAGTTGAGAGGACTCTCCTCATTTTAGGATGAAACAATTATGAAAGCAATTATGCTTAACTTAGTGTTTAGAAAGGATAGAGAGTTCAGTGACTCAGGGCACAGGTTCTGGAGTAAAACCTTTTGAGTTTGCAGCCTAGTTCTGCCTCGAGCTATTTCTTTGACAAATACTCATCTGCTCATCTTCTCAGTGCTTTAATTTCTTCATCTGAAAATTGGGTTTGATATCTCTATCTATCTATCTATCTATCTATCTATCTATCTATACATAGATACAGGTATATTTTTAAAAGTTTATATACTGTATATATAAAAAGATAAGTATGAAAATTCATTATAATATCAAAAACTTAGAATTATAGTCCATCTGTTTTCAGGATTTGAGAGCATCGTCCCACAGAAGCCAGATCTGGTGAAATTGTTTTCCAATATAGGCATACCTTGGTGAGATTGTGGGTTTGGTTTCAGACCACAGCAGTAAAGTGAATATTGCCATAAAGTGAAGCACATGAATTTTTTGGTTTCCCAGTACATATAAAAGTTATGTTCATACTCTACTGTAGTCTACCAAGTGTGCAATGCCATTATGTCTAGAAAATGTACGTGCCTTAATATAAAAATACTTTATTGCTAAAATATGGTAATGATCATCTGAGCCCTCATTGAGTAATTGTCTTTTACTAGTGGAGGCTCTTACCTTGATGTTGATGGCTGCTGACTGATCTGGGTGGTGGTTGCTGAAGGTTGGGGTGACTGGCAATTTCTTAAAATAGGACATCTGTGAAGTTTGCTGCATTGATTGACTTGTCCTTTCATGAAAGATTGTTCTGTACCATGGCATTGATTGACTTGTCCTTTCATGAAAGATTGTTCTGTACCATGCAATGCTTGGTAGCGTTTTACCCACAATAGAACTTCTTTCACAATTGTAGTCAGTCCTCTCAAATCCTGCTGCTGCTTTATCAACTAAGTGTATGTAATGTTCTAAATCCTTTGTTGTCATTTCAACAGTGTTCACAGTATGTTCAACAGGGGTAGATTCCATTTCAAGAAAGCATTTTCTTTGCTTATCTGTAAGAAGCAATACCTGATTTGTTCAAGTGGATCATGACGTTGCAGCAGCAATTGAATCACATCTTCAGACTCCACTTTTAATTCCAGTTCTCTTGTAATTTCTACCACATCTGCAGTTAACCTTCTCCTCTGATGTCTTGAACTCCTCAAAATCATCTATGAGGGTTGGAATTGACTTCTTCTAAACTCCTGTTAATGTTGATATTTTGACTTCCTCCCATAAATTACAAATATTCTTAATAGCTTGTAGAATGGTGAATCCTTTTCAGAAAGTTTTCAATTAATTTTGCCCAGATTCATCAGAGGAATCATTACCTGTGGCAGCTAAAGCCTTAAGAAATACATTTATTTTATTTTTGAGATAGGATATATCTCTCTCACCCATGCTGGAATGCTGTGGCATGAACATGGGTCACTGCAGCCTTGACCTCCTGGGCTCAAGAGATCCTCTTCCTCAGCCTCTCATGTAGGTGGGACTACAGGTGTGCATGACCATGCCAGGCTAATTTTTTGATTTTTTTTTTTTTGTGGAGACAGGGTCTCACTTTGTTGCCCAGACTGATCTCAAACTCCTGGGCTCAGGCAGTCCTCCTGCCTCAGCCTCTCAAAGTGTTAGTGTTACAGGGGTCAGCAACCATGCCCAACATATATTTCTTAAATAATAAGATTGAAAGTCAGAATTACTTCTTGATCCATGGGCTGCAGAATGAGTGTTGTGTTGGAAGGCATGAAAACATTAATTTTCTTTTACATCTCCATCAAAGCTCTTGGGTGTCTAGGTGCATTGTCAATGAGTAGTTATGTTCTGAAAGAAGTCTTTTTGTTTTCTGAGCAGTAGGTCTCGGTAGTGGGCTTAAAATATTGAGTAAACAAGTTGTGAATGCAAAGGAGAAGTTATTGAAGGAAATTAAAAGTACTACTTTTAATTTCTGCTGCAAACAGAGCCCTTAGATTTTTGAAATGGTAAATGAGCATTGGCCTTAACTTCAAGTCACCAGTCTCATTAGCCTCTAACAATAGAGTAAGCTTGTCCATCAAAACTTTGAGGCCAGGCCAGGTGCAGTGGCTTGTGGCTGTAATCCCAGCATTTTGAGAGTCTGAGGCGGGAGGTTTGCTTGAGGCCAGGAGATTGAGACTAGCCTGGGCAACATAGCATGAGTCTATCTCTACTTAAAATTTAAAAATTAACTATGTGTGGTGGCATGTGGCTGTAGTCCCAGGTACTCAGGAGGCTGAGGTGGGAGTATTGCTTCAGCCCAGGAGCTCAAGGCTGCAGTGAGCTGTGATTGCACCACTGCGCTCTAGCCTGAGTGACACAGTGAGACTCTGTCTCTGAAAAAACAAAACAACCATCCTTCCCCCTACAAAAAATCAAGCCAGGCATGGACTTCTCATTTCTAGCTGTGAGAGTCCTAGATGGCATCTTCTTCTAATAGAAGGTCCTTTTGTCTACATTGAAAATCTGTTGTTTAGTGCAGTCACCTTCAGCAATGATCTTAGCTGGATCTTTGGTATAACTTGCTGCAACTTCTACTTCAGCACTTGCTGCTTCACCGTGCAGTTTATGTTACGAAGACAGCTTTTTTCCTTAAACCTCATGAATCAACTTCTGCTAGCTTCCAACATTTCTTCTTCAGTTTCCTCATCCCTCTCAGCCCTCATAGATTGAAGAGAGTTAGGACCTTGCTCTGGATTAGGTTTTGGCTTGAGGGAATATTGTGGCTGGTTTGATCATCTCTCCAGATCACTCAGACTTTCTCCATATCAGCAATAAGGCTGTTTTCTTTCTTATCATTTCAGTGTTCACTGGAGTAGTACTTCTAATTTCCTTCAATAACTTCTCCTTTGCATTCACAACTTGGGTAACTGTTTAGCACAAGAGGCCTAGTTATTGGCCTGTCTAGGTTTTCGACACGTCTGGTTTCCTTACCAGGCTTAATCATTTCTAGCTTTTGCTTTAAAGTGAGGGATGTGCAACTCCTCTTTTCACTTGATCACTTAGAGGCCATTGTAGGAATATTAGTAGACCCAATTTCAATATTATTGGATCTTGGGAAATAGGGAAGCCTGAAGAGAAGCAGAAAAATGGGCGAACAGCTGGTCGGTAGAGCAGTCAAAACACGCAAAACATGTATGGATCGCACTTGCCGTCTTCTATGGGTGAGGTTTGAGGTACCCCAAAACAATTATAGTAGTAAGATCAAGGATTGCTGATCATAGATCACCATAACAGATACAATAATATTAAAAAAGTTTGAAATATTGCAAGGATTACCAAAATGGGACACAGAGACAGGAAGTAAGCATATGCTCTTGGAAAAATGGCACTGATACCCTTGCTTGATGCAGTGTTGCCACAAAACCTTTAATTTGTTAAAAACAAAACAAAACTACACTCTCTGTGAGTTGAGTCAGTAAAATGAGGTGTGCCTCTATGTGACTGATGTCCCCCCATATCTGCTGGTCTAAAATCTGAGGTGGTGGTCATAAGACTTTTCTGTTTGACTCAGAGATAATAAGCATCTAGAAAGACTTCTTTTCATTTCAGGTGGCAGATGTGGGAGGCAGTCAATGTGTTGCCAAATTGGTGGAGGAAACCTAGAAAATGACTGGGTAGGAAGAAGTAGTAAAAGCACTAACAGAAGTACATTACATCATGGGAGATGTAACATACACAAATAAAGTGTTGTGGGTTGTTGCTAATGGGAAGAGTTAGCAGCAGTGTACACTGAGGCTTGTAGTTTCTATTTTATGTACTCCATTGCTTCAGAGTGAGAGAACCAGTCACTGAGTAGGGGAAAATACCTTCTCAATAGAGCTGAGGTTTGTTGCATGGAGGCCTACAAAGCACTATTGTACTAAATTGAGCTAGAATTGTACATATAAACATTTTCAACCATAAATCTGGGACTAGAATAGCACCCGAGTAAAAAGAGTGACCCCTAGGTAAGTGTCCGTATCCTATCTATTGAAAAATATTAATACTAGCATTAGACAATTATCTCCTTGCTCCAGGTTGAGCAAACAGAAAAAAATAACAACTGCATGCAATCACTGAAAATTATTGTAGAACAAAGGAAATATATATCATCCTGAAAACTCTAAAGAAGAGAACAGCAGTGAAAATTATTTACAATAGGAAACAAGTTTAGAAAACTGTTCAGAATCCTCATTATATTGAAAAAGGTGTAGTCTCAGTGAAACAGAGCAGAATGCCGTGAGTTGAGAATTGAGAAATGAAAAGGCAACAGGATGAGTTGAAAAGGGAAGTGGATGAGATGAGGTTAATTGCAAGACTCTAAAAATGCAATGGCAAAAACAAAAAAGGAAATGCAATAGCAAAATTAACATCTACAACGGGGGCAGTAAAAGGTAAAATTGATAGTGGGAAACCAGATCAGTGTGATGGAGAACAAGCTAAAGAAATTTTTTCAGAATTTAGAAGAAAAGGGAAAAAGAAAATAATGAAAGAGAAACCGTGAGGTAAAGAGAATGGAACTTCAGTAACAATTATTGATAATTCCTGAATAATAAACTATAGTAATTAGAAAAAAATAATAAAACAAAATTGAAGAAAATTCCTAGTGCAGGAGGCAAAAATAATTAAAAGACTGGTATATGAATTGAAAGGTTAATTGTCTTTCAGGTAAAACACATAAGAAATGACATATAGCTGGACTCATCCTGGCAAAGTTTGAGGTTTAAAATAATGATTAGCTATCATATAAGTAGCCATGCGTGAAAAACCATATAAAACATACACAAAGAGCACTCCAGAAAATTACCTAGTAAGGAGCAAAAATTACAATTTTTTGAGTCATCTAAATTTATTATGTATTATTTAGACTCTGAGTCAAAGAAAGTAACAGAGCAACACCTAAAGAATTTTGAGGTGAAAATTATGTCTTCTAAAAATTTTATACCTAACCAAGGTATCCTCCTGAGTTAAGATAATTAAAATATCAGTTATGTAAGTTTTCAGAACATACTGTCCATATACCTCATCTTATTTTTTCATCCTGTTTATTACTGCATTTTAATTGAACAAGCCAAGAGAGGAGTTAAAATAAAGAATTCAAGAATGAAGTAGAAATGATATAAAACCAAAATATCACTAATGCAGACTATTGGTCAAAAATTGAGCTGAGTTAGTGTGATTTTAATTACAGATACTTTTTTTTTTTTTTTTTTTTTTTTGAGATGGAATCTCACTCTGTCACCAGGCTGGAGTGCAGTGGCATGATCTCGGCTCACTGCAACCTCCGCCTCCCGGGTTCAAGCGATTCTCCTGCCTCAGCCTTCCGAGTAGCTGGGACTACAGGCGCGTGCCACCACGTCCGGGTAACTTTTTGTATTTTCAGTAGAGACAGAGTTTCACCATATTAGCCAGGATGGTCTCGATCTCCTGACCTCGTGATTCACCCGCCTCGGCCTGCCAAAGTGCTAGGATTACAGGCGTGGGCCACCACGCCTGGCCCTAGGTACTTTTTAATGCTGTTTTCCTGGTTAAAGTTACAGAGAAATAATCTGGCCAAATATTTCCTACAGAGATACTACTTTAATGAGTACTTAAGAATTATTTGTTAATTAGCACCTGAAAGTACTAATCTGAATATGGGCTTTTCCTGCCTTCATTGCTGTTAACATGAATGAATATAAATTGATATGCTTAAGCTGGCTAAGGTATCTCTTCAGAAATTTTAATATGCTTCTATCATTGGTCAGTTTCAAATGTAAATTGCAGTCTAATTTAGGCCTATCTAGCATGAGAGTGACTAAGTTAAAGACCTCACCCAATCAGATGGCTTCTCTTCTTGCTCTTAAATTATGGTTTTAAATAGCAGAATCAAAAAGAGAAGATGAAGAGTGTTGTGTTATTGTCACTGTAAATAGACTTAGCCTTAGTAGCTCACAGCGGGAGTTCCCCTGACATTTCATTTATGGGTACAATGTCAGAGTGCCATGCTGATATGGATGGCCAGTAGATAAGTGTATATTAATAATTGATCGTCAGTTTCTTAATGACTCTTCTGTCTTTAAAAAAATGATTTTAAAAGAAGGAATATCTTTCAATCCAGATATGGATCTCTATCAAATGTAAGTCAGAGGTTAATAGGACTGTGTCATTGATACGGTAATACAACTGCAATTGCCTTATTCCTACTGTACATTTTTATTGAAAGTCAACCTAGCATTATAATTTTAAAATGATTTTTTCCTTCTTATGCACTTAATTTTTCTATATATTACCACAAATTAAACTCATAGCTTGACTGTAATCAACATGTATGAACCAATATCTGGTTACCACAGAAAACCATTATTGTATGACCCAATTTGATATTTAAAAATTGCCATTAGTGACCTTAGGCACAAATAGAAAGAGAATAGCCCTGTACCAGCAGACTTAAATTGTAAAGGGAAAGTGAAGTTTTGTGTTTTTTTCCTAGGAGAATGCCTATCAGAGAGAATCTCCCTTGCTTTTTGCTGAAGTGGGGCTTGCTCTGTTACTTTGTAGTGGGAGAATTTCTCAGACATTCTGCTGTAGCAAAAAATTTAGACCTTATCACCTTTCCCAATCCTACGCCCTCTCATTTCCTCATTTATTTTTCTTAGTGGCTTAGAGTGCACGGCCCAACCTTATAAGCACACCCCAGCATACCCTCATCATATCCTGTTTACCTTCAATCTTTCTCATTTGAAATATCTATAATCTGGTTTAAACTCAGCTACTTACCTACTCATGCCTGTACCCTAGAAGCTAAGAATGACTGAAGAAAATCATAGGAGCCTCCTTTGTGATCTTGCTTGATGTTTATAACCACAAATATCCAATGAGCGCTCCGTACTGTGCTGACCACCCAGCTACTACACTTACCTAGGCAGTTTCATCTTCGATTCTCACAGTGCCTCTTTCACCTGTTTTCCTCTATCCTCAAATCTTGGGCATCCCTCTCTAATCCTCTCACTCAGCTGTCTCTTTCACTCAGAGAACAATCTTCATATTAGCAAAGGGCATGATGACCTTGCTGCTTGTTTCAGTATAAGACAACAAAAGCAATCGGAAGAAGCTTCTACATTCTCCCATCATCAAATTTCTCAAACTACCTCCACCTGAAACTCTACTATACTTTCTCTCCTATTGCGGTAGAGGAAGTGTCTGTGCTTCTAAGGACAACTCTTCCATGTATACCTTGGAATCTATAACCTCATACCTACTCAAGCATTTTATTACTCAGAGTATCTCTCCTCCCTCCTGTGTTACAGTTTTCCATTTCAACTGCTTCACTTCTATAAGTCCACAAACATAGTGTACTTTCATCTCTCGTCTTACACAAAACAAGACAAAATAAAATCTGTCTTTGTCTTAAATCTCCTAGTGTCACTCTATTTTTCTGCTTCTATTTTCAGCAAAACTCCTTGGAAGAAGTCTACGCTTCTGGTTTCCACTTCCTCTTCCTCCATTCTCTCTGAAACACACTCTGCCCCAGTGAAGGAGGTCTAATCAAGGTCATCAGTAACCACTGCGTCAACACATATAGTAGCTAATTCTGATTTGTTACTTAAATAACTCACAGGAATGACTAGCCTAGTAAATAACCTTCTTTTTCTTGAAACGTTTTCTTAAAACTTGGATTCTGGGAAGTGACACTCTCTTAGCTTCCTTCTGACCATTTTGGCTGTTTGCTGTTTCTTCTTAGCCTCCCTTACTGGTTCCTCTTCCTCTTCTTAACCTCTCAGTGTTGAATTCCTGAGAAATCAGTTCTAGACCATCTTCCCCTTATAGTCTACATTCACTACCTTGGGGAGCTCACCTAGCATTATGGCAGCTTTAAATACATTCTATGTGATGATGGTCCCCCAAGTTTATATTTTGAGCTCCAGGCTCTCTTGAACTCTATATTCTTGTATCTTAACCACCTCCTTTTCAAACTTATGTTAAAAAACTTTTCTTGGTTTTACCTCCCAAACCTGCTTCTACTCCCTTGTTCTCTATCTAAATAAATAGCCTCCCATCATCCAAGAATTCTGTGTTGTACAACTCCAGGGTATGTTGTTCTTATGGATTAATTGGACTTTTGTTAGCATCTTCTGTGCATTTTTTTCCCATGGGTATCTCATTTATTTGAATTGGACTAAAAATTGCAAACCATTCGGCAGCTGTATTTAGCTCTTGAAAATTTCAGTCTCTCTGGTTAGCTACTATCCTAATTACATGATGAAAATGATCAACTAATATTCTTTTGTTTGAGAAATTGCCAAAGATCAGAGAAGCATCTTCATATTGACTAAAGTGCATAAAAAATAATAATTTTAACTTTAACTTCAGATCTTGGAAACATTTCAGTGAAGAGTTTTTTATTTAAAAAGAACGTCAGTTTTTACTTACCGTTTGGGATAATAACCATATAGTATTTTTTGATTCCACCAAAAATGTCCACATTTGTTTTTGACTAAAAAGTAGTAAATATCAGCAGCTCTTTTTATTTGCTGCTACTACTGCAGAAAGCTTCATAAGCTTTTCAGCCAGAAATATTGTAAAGATCAAAGAGCTTTCAAATGAGTTTCTAACTAACAATATAGATACTCTCTCTGCATTAGCCTAACTTGCTATGCTGTGTTCCCTAGAGCACACCATATTCTAAGCAAGAGAGGGATTATTAAAAGGTTAAGCATGGAATAAATAATCAACATAAAATAGTGTGCATGATATGTGCATAAGTTTTTAAAGTTAATTATAAAGATAATTTTACCTCTACTGCTGTTTTCCATATCATGTTACTTTCCCAGACTATAATTTTGCCGCCTGCCCTGAAGTAGCTGCCATCCTGAATTTTGTGTTTATCTCCTCCTCCTTTTTTAGTAGTATATACCCCTAAACAAAATATTGTGTTGGTTAGTTTTGCTTGATTAGGGGCTTCATGAGAGTGGTATCATTATGAAAGCTTTCTTTGTCCAAATAGAAGTAGTGTGTTTAAGTGGGGTAAGCTTGGCAGAACAATGGACCATTATGATATCGTTTACATGCTTATTTTTTTATTGCTTTCAGTACTGTGTAATGTTGGTCTTGTCACTGATTAGCCAATTAGGAAATGGAAGGATGATATGTAAATGTTACTGTCTAACTGACAGAATGATTTATTAGAAGTGTATATTTGTAGAATTTCACCTGCTTTGCTGTTTGGGAGGTTCAGTGCCAAACCTAAACACTAGTGTCAATGGCAGACCTGTCGCCAGTGGTTTATAAGAAAATTCAGCCACAGTTGAATTACATTCAAGTACGGTTTTGTTTGCTTGCCAGTGGTGTCATGCTGACTTTAGAATATATTTACCTTTTCTATAGTTTCCATCAGTATTGTTGATTTCAGCATGTATGGATATAACGCATGGGTCCTGATGCCACCCACTGACGGCACTGGCTTGGTTTTTGACCCTGCTTGTGCTGGTACTTTCTATTCTTCCAATGTCAGTGTTTCTACTCCATTTTTACTGCCAAATGGATCCTCTGAACCGTAGGATTTACATGAAGAGGGTTTCCCTTTGCTCTTGGAAAACTCTGTGTAACTCATTGACCTAGGTAGTTTCCTTTGATTTCAGAGATGGGAGAGGTTTTGTTGTCATTCGAAGTATTCTTTTGATTTCACTATTTTGTCTTAGTGTTATTTGGATAGAAAAATGCTAAAAATATTACTCTTACAAAGAAAGCACAAAAAAGAAGGAACTGATATTTGTCCATAGCTTTAATCAACAAAATTAAAAAGCATTCACTTACTTTAATAATAGGAGTCATTTTTATGAAAATGTGTTAGTTAAAGCTTACTAAGTTTAATGTTCTGATGTCTTTATTCTCTTTATTTTGAAAGGCAAGCAATATATACATGGCATCCCTCTATAAAGACTGTATAAGATACTAATGGAGAGAAGCTAATAATATGGTCACACTTAAAGTTTATTCTCTCTTTGTTTTGTTGTTGTTGTTGTTGTTGTTTTTCTGAGACGAAGTCTTGCTCTGTTGCCCAGGCTGGAGTGCAGTGGTGCTATCTCCACTCACTGCAAGCTCTGCCTCCAGGTTCAAGCGATTCTCCTGTCTCAGCCTCCCGAGAAGCTGGGATTACAGGCACTCACCACTATACCGAGCTAATTTTTGTATTTTTAGTAGAGATGGGGTTTCACCATGTTGGCCAGGCTGGTCTCGAACTCCTGACCTCAAGTGATCTACCCGCCTCGGCCTCCCAAAGTGCTGGGATTATAGGCCTGAGCCACAGGGCCCGGCCTATTCTCTTATATAATTAATTTAAGCTCACTCTTATAAAATTTTCAAGCTTTATTTCATATCTTTTTATGCATGCCTGAGAGGTTATTTTTCATGTAGTTCTTTTTGCTTACTGATGCTTTAAATAACCAGTGTAGGTAATGTTTATTAAAGTGAGATGTCAGGTTGCTGGCTTTCATTGTTGAAGAGTCTGTTTTAGGTGAATAAGGAGAGAAAATGAGTAAATGAGGTGGCACATATAGTAGCATCTCGGAGACCGCTGAGACCAATGCACAAAGAAATCCTGGAATGCACAGTCCATCAATTCCAGTTTGAGTAGCCTGCAAGGATGATCCACATCAACACTCACAACGTTGTGTAAATTACGCTAATTAAGTAATCACTTCGTTTTTCTTCTACCATTTTAGAAGAATTTCTGAGGAATTATTGGTTGGGGGAAAGAGGGATAAGTTGGAATAGACAAGGAGAGGAAGGTAGGGTTACGGGCCTAGATTCCTTCAGTGAATGGTGGCTCTGAGCAGGTGGAGATGAAGGGGAGGAGACTGGAGACTCTTAGAGGGCAGCATGAGGGATAGAGCCCTGAAAACTGGGGAGACAGAATCCAGAGTGGTTTGTCAGATGTGACACCATAGAAACTGCCTATTGTGTTGGACTTTGGAGACTTAGGGGAAAAGGGTAGGAAGCGGGTGAGGGATAAAAGACTACAAATTGGGTTCAGTATATACTGGTCGGGTGATGGGTGCACCAAAATCTCACAAATCACCATTAAAGAACTTACTCATGTAACGAAATGCCACCTATTCCCCAGAAACCTATGGAAATAAAAAATTAATTAATAATAATTTTAAAAACTAAAAAAAAAAGAAAAAAAAAAGAAAAAAAAATCACTTGGGGAGGTTTTTTTTTTTTTTTTTTAAAACAATTTCTAATGTCCAAGTTTCCCTTTATATCAATTAAATAAGACTCTCTAGTGGTAGCCATTGGCATCAGTATTTTTCAAAGATTTCCCAGGTTATTCTAATGTGTTAGCAAAGTTTGGGAAACAGACCTAGCCTATGTTATTCAGTCTCCTACAGTATTAATGTATTCCTGAAAATGTGTAAGAGTAAAATGATTTTTTTTTCTGTTGTAGAATATGTTCATCCCTAGAGAACTTAAAATATAAATATTTTACAGCTTGCTTTATGGATGTATTATTCACTATATTGATAATATTTTATATGATTTTATTGTTCTTTGTTTACATTTGAACACAATCTTGTGGATATGTGGTGCTAATATTTTCCTCTTTTGGCACACCTAATTAGTTCCATCTTTTCTCAGAATTAAGTTTATGAGACTGAAGGTTTTTATTCTAAAAAAAAAAAAAAAAAACCAGAAAAACACCTATTATGACTCCTCAATTAATGTCCGAGAAAATATTTTCAGCCAGAAGGGAAGGACTTAAAACATTTCATGAGATATTAAATGGAAGTGCATTGTTCAGGGACTCTTAGGATAAATATAATATAATATAATATAATATAATATAATATAATATAAATAGGGTCATAGAACATATCCCAGGGGAGATTACATTAATTGTCTCTCATTGCATTTATTTTAACATGTAACAATATTCTAGATAAAATAATAGTGGTTGATATTGTTTTTTCATCCCCTCTCTATTCCTTTACATTTTGTTTTGGTTAACAGATAACTGACTTAATAAAATTGAAAAGTCAGTTATGAGCAGAGACACATGTAGACATGTCAAAATAGTTATGTATTTCCACGTCAATCCAAAGGCGAACTAAAAGAAGCAAAGAAAACTCTATACAATGGGTTTTTACTTTATTTTATTTTTTTGTTTTATCCCAGAGTCCTGAAGATTTACATTAGGTGAAAATCTAGTACACATATATATCTTAGGAAACGGATATTAGAGTACAATCATTACTAGAGAATCTGTTCTTCCAGAAAGTATCACTGAATTACACATTTAAAACCAGAACAAAGGCAATGAAGGAACGGTCATTTTTAGTAGTTGACTTGTTTACTTGATAAACACTTTCTGAAATACCAGTGTGCCACTCTGCTAGTTTTAGTAATACAATGAAAAGTAACACACAGCCCCTGCCTTCAAAAATATTGTGATGTATTGGAGGTGTCAGGCCCAAACAACAACATGGAAGTATAGTGAAAGAGGCACGTACAGGATATGACAAATGATTAAAAACTCTACCCCTTCCAATTATTGTTGGATTCTAAGGTAACATTGATTAGATAAATTAAGTCCACCCACGTTAGGAGCCACACTGCTTTGTGGAATGTATATATCCATTCTGCCTTTGCCCTGGGGAAGTCAATGGCTGTATTTAGAAGTACACAGTTTTAGCTCTTTGAGGTCATTTATAGCATTGACAAAGTAGATGCGATAAATATAGAAGTTTTCTAAAATGAGCTACTGAACATCCTTCTTCCTGATAAGTTCTAACACAAAATTGTCCACTTAAAGGAGCATTACCTGGGCCTCTGAAGAGGTTTAGTCACTGGCTAGGATTCATATTAGTAACTGAATGAAAAGTACTGTACTCAAAATGATTTGCCTTCATTTTCTGCCCTAAATGGAAGAAATTGACAATGTTTCTGATTGCTGTTGCTGCTGGTGGTGACAGTAGTGTTGGGGATGATGGGAAGAGATTTCTGTTTTTACTTTAATCAACCACAGACTTGTTCCCCAGAAGCCATGTGATCAGCAAATTTAGAGGTGAGTGTTGGTCTATACTGGTTTCTGAGAAAGGCCCCTTTGTTGCCTTACTAGTCCCTCTTTGGGACCTTTTTAATTTAAGAGTGAATCTTGCAGCTAACCATTCTGTGGAAATAGAAATGATGCTACAATTAGAAATAGAAACATTGAAAAGTTACCGTGCTTAGGGCCTATTATATAAAGGTCTTTACCTAATATTTCTCTCATCCCTTCACAGAAGTAAATGAAAGACTCTGCCTCTCTTTTAATTATGAGGGTGAAGCTTCCTTCTGACCTTGCTTTAGTGAAGGGATTCCTTTCTTCGTGAGAGTCCCTCTTTCCAGCCTAACGATGCCATCTGTGCAGAAATATGGTGGTTGTTTGTCCCAAGTGGGCATTTTGTAGTTCCAAAGACCTTTGAGTATGTGACATTTGTTCACCAAAGACCTCTTAGCCTTTCCCAGGTGTGAGCATTTCTGTTTGTGTTTTTATGTTTTAGTGCTGGGTTAGAGAAAACATAGAAACTATAGAATATCCTGAGAGTAGGGCTCATGGCTATAATCCCAGTACTTTGGGAGGCCGATACAGGGAGGACTCCTTGAGGCCAGGAGTTCAAGACCTGCCTGAGCAACATAGCAAGCTTCATCTCTACAAAATAAAAAATAAAAAATTAGCTGGGCATGGTGGTGTGCGCCTGATGTCCTAGCTACTTGGGAGGCTGAGGCAGGAGGATTACTTGAGGCTAGGAGTTCCAGACTTTAGTGAGCTGTGATGCTGCCAATGCACTCCAGCCTGGGTGACAGAGGAAGACCCTGTCTCAAAAAAAAAAAAAAAAGAATATTCTGAGTGTGTGCAAGAGATATAGCTAGTAGGCCTCAAATTGAACCCCAAAGGTGATGCTTGTGTATGCTGGGCATAAAATGGCATATTAACAATTAAGCGCAGCTAAGGTAAGATCTCATTATTCCTCCCAGCTCATTGCTGCATTTCTACATTTTGATAAAATTTTGAATAAAAATAAGGGCAACATGGCACAGACCAGTGAGATCATAGCATAGTAGTGAGGGCGTGGTCAAGCCAGGATAAGATAGGTGGTTAATGGAGCATCCCATGCCACAAGAGCCAGATAAATCAAAGACTGAGAGAACATGCATGACACCACCAAGACCAGATTCACTGAAAGAGCCATTTGAGAGCCAAAGGAAGACCCTGTATGGCACTCAGAAGCAGGTGTGAGTAGTGTTTAAGATGAGGCTGCTGGGGAACCCATGAGAGTGAGCCACTAGGGCACAGGCCTTCACCAAATTAATATACCAGGAAGCGCAGAAATCTGTTATGCATTGTAATGATAGTATCGCTCACATCCTTAAGTCCAAAATATTTGTCTAGGAGTATCATAGCTGGAATTCTTTTCTCAAGCTGACTGTAAACACTATGGAGAGTGGGTTTTACTGAGAAAAAAACTGCCGAACGATATCAATATTTCTCCCACAGCTCCAGAAAAAATGTGTCCACAAGCACATTCCTATCCTTGAATTGGCAATATAAGTGAAGTAGATCATTTTAGGTTAGGGGATGTATTGCTGAGTTCTCTAACTTGTCTTTGGGCACTTTGAGTAGTCTGGGTTCTGCCATGGGGCTTTGCTTTGGAAGTTAAGGACAAGGTCAGGCCCCTCACACAACTGTCATACACATTCGGTGGTAGTAGCACATGTTCCTTGAGGTTTTAGCTCTGCAAGCAGCTGACTTCCACAGTGGGCAGATGGCAGGAACAGGGAACTGACTTTTGGAAAGGGATGGTAGGAATGGAGGCCATTACGGAAATAGTGGCTTTTCCACAAGGATGCCCAAAGGTCTGGTGACTGGTTCTAGTGAGCTCGCGTGCTTTTTCCCACTGTTCTCATTTCCTTTCTGAATTGTTAAAGATTGAATTGTGTCCCTCTAAAATTCATGTTGAGGTTCTAACCCTAGCACTTTGGAATGCAATCTTATTTGGAAATCAGCTCATTTCAGATGTAATTAGTGAAGTTTAGATGAGGTCATCCTGGAGTAGGGCAGGCCCTGAATCTGGTATGACTGGTATTCTTATGAAAAGGGGAAATATGGAAACAGACACACATACGGGGAGAACACCATGTGAGCATGAAGGCAGAGAAGGGAGTGATGCTTCTACAAGCCAAGGAACACGGAAAGTTGCCAGCAAACCACCAGAGAAAAGGTATGGAATAGATTCTCCCTCACAGCCCATCCTGCCGACATCTTGATTTCAGACTTCTGGCCCTCAAAAGTGTGAGACAATAATTTCTGTTGTTTAAATCATTGAGCATATGATGCTTTGTTATGGCAGCCCTAGCAGACACATGCATGGTTATCTGTTTCTTGCCTGTCTCTTCTAGGGCATTCTACATTCACTGAAGTCAGGGATTATGTCCTGATCATTTCCAAATCCTCGTCACATACAGCAGTCCTGGTACACTTAGGAGGCCTCCCCAAAATATTTACCAAATACAAAAAGTAGATATGTTGATTTCTGCCAATAAACATTTAGCTAGCTCTCAAGTAGGAAAGCATACATACTGTTCTCCCAATTCTCAAACTCATTTTAGTTTAGCAACCTTGACCTTGGGTTAGGTTTGGGGTGGCTTCCCTGTGTCTTAATCTATTTGGGCTGCTATAAGGAAATATCATAGACTAGATGGCTTATCAGCAACAGATTTATTTCTCATAGTTCCCTCAGGTGGGAAGTCCAAGATCAAGGCACCTACAGATTCCTTGTCTGATGAGGACAAGGAATGATGGCTTCCTGGTTCATAGACAGTGGAAGCGGGGAAGGATCTCTCTTGGGCCTCTTTTATAAGGACACTAATACCATTTATGAGAGCTCTTCCCTCATGACTCATCACTTCCTGAAGCTCCATCTTCAAATACCCTCACATTGGGTGTTGAGTTGCAACATAAGAAATTTAGAGGGACACACACATTAAAACTATAGCACCTTGATTAGTTCTTCGTCTCCCTAAGTCCCATCAATGACCCTCATTAAACTGTATGTAAAAAGTTAAGCCTAACAACCTCCATAGTGTCCACAGGTAAGTGAAGTTTTTATACTGTAGCACTGTTTTAGGAAAGCCTTTGCTTAAAAAAATGTGTATAGGTAGTATCAAGAATTTGATTCAGATTTTCTTGAGACGAAAAGAAATTATTTAATTGTCACACAAATGAAGGGTATTTTAATGTGAAGATACCTACTCATTGTGAAGACTTGTCCTGAATAAATAAGGAATGCAAGTGGACAATTTATTTAGACAGATAAAAGTCTCCAAAACATATTACTATGGATGCAGACATCTGTCTTCTAGACTGTAGAAGCTAGTGGTATAAAATTATGGTGCTATATGAGTGAACTGAGATATTTTTAAACTATAAGTGAAAATGTAGGTCCTTAAAAGTAAATTAGAATAAAGCTTCCTTCATAACTGCAAGCAAAAAAATATATGTGCCAACTGGGTATATCTGGAAACCTCAGTTATCTATTTACTTGAGTTTTAACCTTTGTGCCAAAGGGCTGGGAAGCAGAGGGAAAGGAGGCTGACTGGAAACTCAAAGGGGAATGAGATGACACAGGACACAGGAAAGAGGGGAAGAATTCTAGGTCAGAGGTGGAAGGGACATATTCTGTAATAGTTTTCTGAGCCCTCAAGTTAGAAGTCATTTCTGAAAGCTTAGAGATCAACTAAAATATCCTTCCACCGTGATAAGGTGGAAACATTTTTAACTTCATTTATCTTTTGTGTGTTCCATTTTCCATGGTTTCTTGTGTTTCTTCTAAGAGAGGGAAACAAAGAATTCTTTATTAAATTCCTGATCCAGTTAAATATATGACAGACAGCATGATTTTACATAAGACTTTCTCTGGAAACTGATTTGCTTGATTTACTGTTGTTTTAAGTTGTCTTAAATGTTTTGCTTAAACGTTTAGACTTGTCAAAATGGCTGCCCAAAGCTTTGATGCCAGATTGCATCTCTCAATTGGCAGTTAAGTAAAAAGTAGTTTTAGAGTATAGGCAAGGTCTTACCCTATGTAACAGAGGTGACTCAGCAGACGCTTTTTTCTAGTGTGTGTTTACTGCATAAGCACATTGTAACGGGTGTGATTTAGAAGCACTAGACTCAAATCTGTTTAAAAAACATTCCAGATTTACTCTACTAAGAATACCAAGAGAAAATTTTTCTTTAAGATTTCTTACTTGCTACATAGCATTTAAGAAAAATTACTCGGCGTAAGACAGTATCTTGAGAAACCTAAAACCAAGTGAAAAGACTTGGAAAACATCTCCTGACCACGATGGTCGCATGTTTGTGGTGTCCATTTGATAGCACAACAAGTGAAATAGAATACCTTAACTTTTCCTTTTCCCTGATCTAACCTCTGTTTCTAGGAATAAAAAACAGAAGGGCAGTTTGCAGCTCAGATATTTCTCACTTAACAACTTCAGCTGGGATGGGGCCCAGAATCTGGCTCTGGTGTATAAAATTACACTTTTAACTGTATGTGAGGATATTAACACTTGCCTTCGCCAGTTTTCAACAGACACATATATGTGGGATGCATGTAGGTATTTAACTTTCTAAGATGTTTATAGTTAGAAATGTCTTTGAAACCCCTGGTCTATGGGTGTTTTCCTGTGGAATGCCATTGTCCTGTTTATTTGTTTATATTCAAAGCAGTGCACACACCTTGCATGAATTGACTACAGATTACATTGTTCTGTTTATTTATTAATTTTTATTTTCAAAGCAAACCAGGTATATGGAGAAGTCTTATATGAACAGCTCATTGAGTTTTTAGGAAACACATCTGTGTAACCACCACCCTCATCAACATATCAAACATCACCAATACCCCAGAAGCTACTCTATCCCTTCCGTGTCATCAAGCCCCTCAAAGGTAACCACCATTCTCACCTCTGTCACTGTAGATTATTGCTGCTTATTCTTCAATTCTACAGAATTTTCATAGAAATTTCCATGGTATTCTGTAGGAATCATGCAGCTTACATTTTTTTTTCTAGATTCTTTTGTTCAGTGTGTGTCTGTGAGGTTTACTATTGTGGTTGCATGTTTTTTCTCATTACTATACAGGATTGCATTTGTTCTTTTTCATTACTAAATAGGATTCCATTTTGTATATTTTAAAATTTGTACTCCATTCTGTTGCTGATGCATTTTTGTGTTGTTTCCAACTTTCTGCTATCAAGAATAATGCTTCTATGAACGTGCTTATACATGTAACATTGGTACACATGGATATGCATTTCTCCCGAGGAGGAGAATTACTGGGTTATAGAGTCCACGTATGTTCGGCGAGGAGAATTACTGGGTTATAGAGTCCACATATGTTCGGCTTCGTGGAGACTGCCAGTTTTCCAAAGTGGTTTTAGCAATTTACATTCCCCGCAGCAGTGTTGAAAAGTTCCAATTATCCTGTGTCCTCACCAATGCTTTGTAGTGTCAGTGTTTTTTTCTGATTTATTTATTTATTTGTTTTTAATTTTAGCTATTCCAGTGTCTGTGCAGTAATCTTTTGTTGTGGTTTTAATTGGAATTTCTCTGATCACTAATATTGTTAATCATTTTTTTATTTCCTCACCTGCCATTTGAATATTGGTCTTTTTAATGATGTGTGTGTTAAAGTCCTTTGCTGTTTAAAAATGTTGGGTGGTCTTTCTTTTACTCTGGCTTGTAGAAGGTAAGTTTTAAAAAAATATTTGTTCATTTTCAGTTATATACATGACAAATATATCTTCTTTCTTTATGGCTTATCTTCCCCCTTTATGACGTCTTTTGATCAATTGAAGTTCTTACTTTCAGTGAAGTTTAACTTATTAATCCATTCTGTTATTGCATTTTTTTTTTGTCCTTTTCAGAAATGTTTACCCAATCCAAGGTCATGAAGATATTCTCCTGTCCTTTCTTCTAGAAGCTTTGTCATTTCGCCTTTCACATTTCTGGTCTGTCTGGGAGTGATTTTTTTGTATAATGTGAGGTAGGAGGCAAGGATCATCTTTTCTCACATGGGTATCCATTCTTTTTCCCAGTGGCAGCTTTGCCGTATAGCAGTTGACAGTTTATATGTGGGTCTGGGTCTGGACTCTGTGCTGCCCCCATTGGTCTATTTGCCTGTCCTTGCGCTGATACCACACCATTTCAATGACTATAACTGTAAATTAAATCTTGATATCTGGTAATATAAGTTCTCCAACTTTGTTCTTCAATATAATTTTTTCTATTCTTGACCTTTTGCATTTCAATGTAATTTTAGAATCAGCTTGCCAAATTTCACACACAAAGATTTAGATTATTAATTGGAATAAAAATGAATCAATTTAAGTAGAGTTTACATTTTTCAATATTGTACCTTCCAGGAATCTAGAAGATGCCTCAATTTCTTAAGTCTTTTTTCACCTTGTCAGTAAAGTTTTGGGTTTTCTTTGTGGAGGACGGCACATGTTTCACTGGTTTTATTCCTAGTTATGTGTCCTCTTTTTAGTAGAGCTACTTCCAGTTTGTATAGAAGCAAAATCTTCTTTTACAGTCACACCCTTAAACAAAACATTATAGGGAACTATTTTGAAGCTGAAGAGAGGAAGTGCCCTTGAACCTTGAGGAGGAGGTGCGGGGCTTTTTTTGGTTGTTGGTTTGAGGTAGGTGAGATGCAGTATGTCTTGTCCAGATGGAATCTTTGGAATATCCTTAAAGGCAGCAGATGTGTGTGGGAAGAATGACAGAGTATGTTGAGAAGCAGACTTAATGCCTTGGGTAAGTGCATAGTTGAATGAATAAACCAATGCATATTTTAAGTATCTGAAGTACATTCATTGATGCAAAGCAAATGACCATTCTAAACATAGGTTATATCCTGGATTTACCTTCTTAAATCTTTGATTTTGCATCCCTAGTTGCCAGAGATGAAATTATAAATTAAATGATTAAAATATTATCAAGGTAATTGAGTAAAGGATACATAGTTTACATTTACCACCAATTATGTTTCCCATTAAATAAGAAACATTTTGAAATTTAATAACTCATGCGTGAGTCAGTGACAGCATACTGTTTTAGAGTTGAAGTCTCTTGAGCTCCTGCTGGTTACTACTCTGTTTTTCTTTTCTTTCCCAATCATGCTTTGGGAAAGAATATTTCTTACTTGCTGACAGCAGTGTCTCACTTGACACAGTGTCTCATACCAATTCACTTCTCATAGCAACCCCTTACTCCTGACATCCATTGAAACTGTTCTCATCCTAAAGACCCAAAGACCTCATATTTGCCAGATTCAGTAAAGAAGTTTTCGTCAAGTTCTTTTGACATTTGAGATTATTGAACTATTCCTTCTCCTTGAAACTCTTCTTTTGTGGCTTTCTTGATATTTCTTCTCCTTTCCTGGTCTCCTTCCTGCCTCTCTGACTCTTTCTCAGGCTGTCTTCATTCCACAAATGTTGGTATTACACATGGCCTACTTCAGACTCATTGCTTCTTCATTGTGAATCCTCAATCTGGTGGAACTCATGCACTTTGTGGATTCAGTCTTCTGACGTTTTTGAAGGCTCGTCCTGAAATATCCTACACCACAAACACGTATGTCCAACTACCTGTTGGACTTCTCCATTTGAGTGCCCCAGAGACACTTAAAACTTAACATGTCAGAACAGGAAACATCTTAACATGTTCTGCACCTTGGTGAATGCCACCCTTTCTCCTGGGCCCGCAGCCTGGAAGTGGTTATTGACTCTTCTCTCTTTTCTATTTCCCCATGTCTAGTGAAAACATCCAACTCGTCTTCCTCCTTAATAGCCTTAATATCTCTGTGGTCTTAACCCTCTTCTCTACATCTGTCTCTTTTTTCTGTTCCCAAATAGCCTTACATCTGATTTAAAACAGCCTCCTAACTGGTCTCTCTGCCCCTTCAATATGGTCATCCTCCAATCTCATATCTGGTTTCAGGATGATCTTTCCAAAATGGACGACTTCTCTATTTGAAACTCTGCAGTGGTTCTATTTTTCCTTAAGCACAAAAGCCAAGGCCTTCAATATGGCTTTGCAAACCTAGCCATAAGGGAGCTCCTTCTGCTTCTCTAGTCTCCTTTTGACACTACCCCTTTTCACCTGCCTGACCTGTTATCCAGAGCCCCTGCAGTTCCTTCCATCGCTCTGTGCCTTTCCTTCAGAAATACTCTGTTTCTGCCCAGAACAGTCACATCTCTATCCACAGCCACCTTCTGTGGATGGCTTCTTACTCATTCTACAAAACTTACCTTGGTTATTTCATACTCTAGAGGGAACCTCTTCTCATTCCCCCGCACACGCCAGTCTGGAATATATTATATAGTAATTATATGTGTTTCTTTATCCCACTCTGACCTTTTCAAAGGTGAAACACACATCTTTCACGTTTGTATCCTCCCTCTGCAGGTGCTTTTAGAAATAGACACCATATTAGGCTCTAGGGATGCAAAGATGAATAAGACATCATCCCTGCCTATGAGCCTCTCTTAGTATAGAAAGTAAAACAGAAACATCAAAAGATAGTTACTGTGCAGTTTGACAAGTGCCACATGACAGGTATTTTTAAAACATGGAAGATAGAACACCTGATTCTGGGTTTGAGTGAGTTCTATTTAAGTGTATATGAGGATTGTTTGAGAAATATGGATGAACAAATAGTCCTCAGAGTAAATATCTTCTCCAGGAAAACTCCTGGCAACCCCATCACCCATTTCAACAGTTGATCTCCAGAGACTGTGCATTTTTGATCTTCACATGTAGAGAACTGCATGGGAGATAAAATACCAACAAATAGGACCCAAACATGTAAATAAACATGATATGGTTTGGTGGGAGAGGTAAACGTATTAAGCCATATTTCCGGGTTTAGTTGAGACTTGAAAAAATAAGCATCTTATTTTGTGTGCCCAGGAGCTGTCTGACAAAATCCTAAGCCTGACTGAGATCATAGTCCACCCTGACTTTGTCTAAAAATGTTGCTGACTGGGCCTGGTGGCTTACGTGTGAAATCCCAGCACTTTGGGAGACTGAGGTGGGAAGATGGCTTGAGCCTAGGAGGTTGAGGCTGCAGTGAGCTGGGATCATGCCACTACTGCACTCCAGCCTGGGTGAAAAAGCAAGACCCTGTCTCAAAAAAAAAAAGAAAAAAGAGAGAGAGAGAAAAGCCGTTTGCCTTTGTGGTAACAAGAACAACCTAAAGCCTTGAAAGATTCATTCTACTTTTTCAGATACAATGTTAAAAAATTGTTGAAGATTTCTGGCCAGGCGTGTGGGCTTAAGCCTGAAATCCTGACACTTTGGGAGGCTGAGGTGGGTGGATCACGAGGTCAGGAGTTCGAGACCAGCCTGGCCAACATAGGGAAACCCCATCTCTACTAAAAATACAAAAATTAGCCGGGCATGGTGGCAGGCACCTGTAGTCCCAGCTACTTGGTAGACTGAGGCAGGTGAATCGCTTGAACCCAGGAGGCGGAGGTTGTGGTGAGCCGAGATCACATCACTGTACTCCAGCCTGGGCAACAGAGAGACTCCATCTCAAAAAAAAAAAAATTTACAGATTTCTTTTCTCCAAAGCAGATTCATAAGCTGTCCTTTATGCTATGAAACTTACTGGAACGATTTTTTGGTTTGGTGAGTTTTCTTAGGACAGACAAACACTGTAAATGTTTTCTTAACCAAATCTATGTTTATCTTATGTAAATATTTTCTTAACCTGTTAAAGGAACAGAATTTCGAACGTAACAAATAACCCAAATACATAGGTAATTGCTTTCATTTCATGGCCCTGAATGGCTGGAAAGTTAGTAGAAAAGTATATCTTCAAGCTGAACTTTCAAAACACATATCTGTTCTCAAAAATCTTGTACAGGTAAAATATTTAATGCTTGGTTTTGTTTTGGTTTTGGTTTTCTCCTAAAAAACCAGTGTGACTAGTTTAAAACAATGCTAAATAATTTCTTTTTCTTGTTTGTTTGTTTTTTGTTTTTGTATCTGATTGCAAAGGTATAAATTTTGAATACCACAAAATATGAAATATTCAAAATACTTAAACTTACATTTGTTAAGCAAGTTAAAATGTTACTGTTTCAGCCAAAGCATTAATACTGTATGAACATGCTCTCTCCTATTAAAGGCAAGTTTAATTATCTTAATTACTGTGGCTCAGTTAGAATTTTTTTTTTTTTTGATGCTAAATAATTTCTAAGGGAAAATGCTGCAAGAACCTTTCACATAATGAGTTTACTGCCTTAGCTTGCTCTTTTAGTTACATATTTTCAAGAAGTTCTCAAACATATGAATGGAAGAACATCTCTGATTCCACTTTAAAATAGGTGGGAAAAAAATGCACCAAGGTGGAAGTGGTTGCAAGGAAAGAAGAAGAATATGAACAATATGACAGCAGCACTATTTTTATTTTATTAAGGATAAGACATAGTGCATTACAATTGGAATAAAACATTCAGGTTGTAAGTATGTATTTTTCCTCTTGAAAAAATCAGTTAAACTATTCAGTGGGTGTCAGCTTGCAGGTTCTGGGTCAATAGAACATAGTATCATGGCATACTGTCTACCATTATAGTATCATGATCATCAGTTATTTTGGAGTATTCTGGCTAAATGCTTTATTTCTAAATCATTATTTCTTCTTATGTGTTTTAATAAATTTGAGGTTATGTTATATGTAATATGCTTTTCTGTGCCTCTACTTTTTCATCTGTGAGATAGAGATAGCTGGAGTCCCTGGCTTGTGGAGTTGTTACAAAGAGTAGATGAGGGGGTGACTAACGTGCCCGGCACAGAGCCTGGTGCCCAGTCAGCATTCAAGTAGGGTTTGTTGTTGCCGTTACTTGTTTTTTATACTTTATTGTACATCATAAGCATTTTCGCAAGTTGCTAACCATTATTCAAAACCATGATGTCTCATGGATATATAACATCCCACTTTTCTCTCAAGATTTAAATAATGTCATTTTGGTCAGTTTTGCAATTTCCAGATTGGCAATAACATAAATTCCACTGAACTAAACATTCTTATGCAGAAGTCTTTGTGACCAAGTAAGATACATTTCTAAAATAGAATGATTGGTCAAAATGTATGCATATTTTACAGACTTTCATTTCCATTCATATGTCCAAATTCCATCCCTGAAAGATTGTAGCCATTTGAAAGTATCCCTTTCTCTTGCGCTGTTTAAAGAAGAACTAAGGAAATGTAAACGAATGTGGCAAAAATAATAGAAGGCTGGAAGTTTTAGAGCCAGAATATTTGCATTTATTTATTACTTATACCATGGTATTTATTTATACCAGGGAGGGAAGATAAATAAATTCCTATAATTTCTCATATTTAAAAGGAGCTTTTGTGTGATGAAGTAAAAGCACTGCATTGACGTTAAGCAGCCTGTTTCTTATATTGACTGATACAGGATTAAATACGAGCTTGAGGAAGTCACTCTACCTCTCATAGTTACAGACTCACAATTTGTAAAATGGTGATATCCTACCTATACTATAGGACTTTTGTCGCAGTTAGATAAGATTGTGCATGAGAAGCACCAAGCAAAGGTCTTGGCACATAGTAAGCACCTGTCATTGATCACAGGCTTATTGACCATAAGTATGATTTTTGCTGCAGAGCCAGCCTTCAGCTTTCCTGACTTTATTGCATCTGTAGATTCATAAAGTAGTAGAGTTCCTGGCAGAGGTACTGGCTGTGTCATGAATAAGCAGAGGGCAGAATTTCATGAGATTTTTCAGCTGTACTATCAACACACTTGGTGATCCTGGTTAGTGTTAACATGACATGGTTTTATGACTTGACTTAGTGCACATCTAGCCCTTGCTTTGTTCCAGACACTGAATCAAGAATTGGTGATACAGGAATGAATAAAATGTAATCTTTGTCCTTGAAGGGGTCATAATCTAGACAGGAAGTGGTTACCATCTTTTCTGGGTGAAATTCTTCTTCTTTTTTATACTTATGTGCATTCATTTGTGCTGTTCCCATAAGACACGCACTGGTAGGTATTCGGAGGTGAAAGTAAGTAATGATAAAGCCAGGCTGTGCCCCTAAGATGGTTAGAATGTGGTGTGTAGTTCAGTTAATTGGCATGCTGTGGTAGGAAAATAATGGGCTTTCAGTCAGAAGACTTTGGTTCGTATTCAGGCCTCAAAACATACTTGTAGAATAATGGGTTGGGCAAGGAAGGCCCTTGTATTCTAAGCAAGAAAATGAAAAGAGTTAAAATCCAGTTATTCATTCATCCATTTGGCAAATATTTATTGAGTACCTGGGATTCAGCAGGGAATAAAATATACAAAGATCCCTGCCCTCATGGAGCATAGATTCAGTGGGCGTGATGAAGGATGCAACAAACTGCTGCTGTGAAATTTTTAAAAGGCAGTGAAGGAAGCTATGGAGAGTTGGGGAGGGGGGTGGCATGTGTACAGAGAGTGGCAGGAGAGGCCTGTTTTGCCAGATCCCTTTTGAATCCAATGCGGATGGCATCAGGTTCAAGAGGCAGAAGAGACCCAGAGCCAGCACACGAGATGGTGTTTTATTGGGGAACTTTCATACCGGGGAGAGAATCCAGTGGTGGTGGGATGGACAGGAGAACCACCTTACATACAGTCCAGGGGCAGCAAGTGGGCTGGACAGGAAAACCACAGTGGTTTGTGAAAGGCATGCAGTTTATATAGCATTTTCACTTAGCACTCTCCTCATAACGACCTCCACCTGGCAACCTTCATTCAACCCCAACTCGGGGCCTTGATTCCATGTGCAGCCTGTGTTCTATGGGATAGTATGGGGGCTCAGATGTTCCTCATAGACAAGGAACGAATCTCTGGGTTTGCCATTCCCAGAGCCCTTAGCTCAGAACACACATTCAGGTGCATCTGCCATACAGGGTCCTTCTCAGGGTATGCTTAAGTTACTGCTATCAGGTGCCTTTAACATACAGGGCCTCACTACAAACTAACATTTGAATGAAGAGCTGGAGGAAGTGAGGGTGCAGTTCAAGGAAACAGCCCCAACCCCAGGAGACCAGTGGGACTGGAGCAGAGTGTGTATGGGGTGCAGTTAGGGGAAAGTGGCAGCGGCAGGAGGCAGGGAAGGCCCTGTGGGACATGTTGCTAAGGACTTTGGCTTTTACTGGGCATAAGATAGGAAGCCTTCGAAGGAGTGTGAACAGAGTGATGGGAGGGTGTTCCCACAACCCAGGGAGACATGGTAATGATGTGGACCAATGAGATGGCAGTAGATGTGGTGCACAGGGTCAGATTCTGGAGGTTATTTTAAAAGATAGAGCCAACAGGATTTGCTAAAGAATGGCATTCGCAGGGTTTAGAGCTGTGTTACTGTGAAGCCTGAGTGGCCATCCACCAAGATGAGGATGACAGTGGGAGAAGCAGATTGTGGGGGAGAGCTCAAGGAGTTTGGATTTGCACCAGTTAAGTTTGAGATGCCTGTATGACTTTCAAATGTAGAAGTCTGGTTAACTGGAGTTCAGGGGAGAGGTCCTGGCTAAGGATGAAAATACCAGCATCATTAACATAGAGGCAGTATCTAAAGTCAAGAGTTGATCAGATCTCTAACGTAGTGATTGCAGCTACAAAAGAGAAGAGCTCCAATGACTGAGCGTTGTGGTAACCTATCATGCAGATGGTAGTTGTAACTATTATGCACTTCTGGGAAAATGTGGTACCTTATGAGGTACCTTTACCCAGTTCACTGTGGCCACCTGCAAAAACATTGTGTTTGTTTACTAAATGCTGTCTTCATGACATGAAAAATTGAAGGTTTTTTCCTAACAGGGATTGGATTGATTCAGGCACAAAGATAATTTGGGCACCACTGGAGTTGGGCATAGGCAGTTCTGTGCAGGATGCTTCACAATAGTATTTCAACAGACGTAGTGATCTCGGCTTCTGATTTTGTTACATAAAAACACATTGATTGAGAAAAGGACAAAAGGAATGTAGGTCCACAGAGATTAAAACATCACTAGGCTGGGCGCGGTGGCTCACACCTGTAATCTCAGCACTTTGGGAGTCCAAGGCGGGCAAATCATGAGGTCAGAAGATCGAGAGCATCCTGGCCAACATGGTGAAACCCTGTCTCTACTAAAATACAAAAAATTAGCAGAGCATGATGACATGTGCCTGTAGTCCCAGCTACTCGGAAGGCTGAGCCAGGGGTATTGCTTGAATCCGGGAGGCGGATGTTGCGGTGAGTGGAGATTGTGCCACTGCCCTGCAGCCTGGCAACAGAGCGAGACTCCATCTCAAAAAAAAAAAAAAAAAAAAATCGCTAAAATGAATGTGTACATTATGTACAGTATGCTTTCATTATTAAAGTAAAAAAAAACACCCAAAGATTGAACTTATGACAGAGGCCAGTTTTTCTAGGTTAAAGATGCCTTCAGAAAAATGTTTGTTCAGCCATGCTTTTAGCAATCACTTATGTGTAGAGAGCTTTTCCACGTCTCCTGTATTTATTCAATCAACGGGAATTAGCTTAGCAGCATAACCCAAAGACTTATCATTTATGTTGCCTTATGAATGATAGTGTTAATAAGTAACTAAGTCCTATGATCCTACTGAGAATTTTACAACAAAGAGGGGCTTGAGTGACCTAAATAAAAATCAGTGCCAAAATACTCCTATATGGAACTTCTGGAGAGTGTCCCAAAGAAAGAATTTTCTTTTCTTTTTTTCTTTTTTTCTTTTTGAGACAGGGTCTCGTTCTGTCACCCAGGCTGGAGTACAGTGGTATGATCATGGCTCACTGCAACCTCGACCTCCTGGGCTCAATTGATGGTCCTGCTTCAGCCTCCTGAGTAGCTGGTACTACAGTTGTGCATCACTGCATCTGACTAATTTTTCTATTTTTTGTAGAGACGGTTTCATCATGTTGCCCAGGCTGGTCTCGAACTCCTGGGCTCAAGGGATCCACCCTCCTTCGCCTCCCAAAGAGCAAAAGAATTTTCAAAGTACATAGTATGTTTATCACCTACTGACGAATTTCTCAGATCATGTCTGGGAGCATGCTGGCTACGTGGGGATCATACATTTTTGCCTACATATGCTCAATTTAAGTATCAAACACTCCATAAACCTTGCAGTGTGTCTCTTTAAATTAGAGATTTTTAAAGGCTCCACAATTCAAAAGTATTGTAATAATTTTCAAAGTATGCCACACTCTCAAAAGGTGTCCATCTATGGGGTGATACTTGGGTAGGGGGAATAAAGTTCACTTCTGAATTGTAGGTAAAAAACACAAGTCCAAAAGTGCACAGGCAGGCAGCTTGTACTTACTGTAATAGATGCATACTTTGAAAGTGAACGGCATTGAAGCATTAGGGCTTTCTATATTCCAGTGGCAGGGTGGGCCTTATAAAACTGCAGGGCCTTCACCTAAGACAAAGATAACACTTATGTGTTTGCAGTAACTCATGGACACTTTAGACTTAGTTTCTAAGGGGCTTATCCCTTCTCCATCCAGTGTTTCTGGACTTCTTCCTGAAGTAAGGACCTTGGGAAGAAGCCTTCATTCCTGTCTGTAACCCCTATTTAGTGCACTGATTGGGGTGCTTAGCACAATCACAGCATAACAAAGAAAAATAATGCCACTAAAAAGGAAGATTTTTCTGATTCAATATTTGAGAAGATTTCATTCAAGATATTTTGATGTCACAGAAGAGAAGTTGGACTTTGTATATTTACCAAAACATTTTGACCTGGGCTCAGTGTCAGTAATATTAACATATCCTTTTTTATTTTTATTTTTATTTTTATTATTTTTTGAGACGGAGTTTCACTCTTGTTGCCCAGGCTAGAGTGTGATGGCGTGATCTTGGCTCACTACAACCTCCGCCTCCCGGGTTCAAGCAATTCTCCTACCTCAGCCCCCCGAGTAGCTGGGATTACAGGCATGCGCCACTAACGCCTGGCTAATTTTTTTATATTTTTAGTAGAGACAGGGTTTCTCCATATTGGTCAGGCTGATCTCAAACTCTTGACTTCAGGTGATCTGCCATCTTTGGCCTCCCAAAGTGTTGGGATTGCAGGCGTGAGCCACCACACCCAGTCCAATATTTCCTTTTTCAAAATAACAGAGGCAGATGTTGTAGGTATTACATATAAACTTCCTCATAGATGATCTGTAAGTTGACAAAATTTGATGAATACCTTTGGATAATGTATTAGTCCATTCTCAGGCTGCTAATAAAGACACACCTGAGACTGGGTAATTTATAAAGAAAAAGAGGTTTAATGGACTCACAGTTTCACATGGCTGGGGAGGCCTCACAATCATGGTGGAAGGCAAAGGAGGAGCAAAGGCATGTCTTACATAGGGGCAGGGAAGAGAGTGTGTGCAGGGGAACTCCCCTTTATAAAACCATCTGATCTCATGAGACTTATTCACTATCATGAGAACAGCACGGGAAAACCTGCCTTCATGATTCAATTATATCCCACCAAGTCCCTCTCACAACACATGGGGATTATGGGAGCTAAAATTCAAGATGAGATTTGGGTGGGGACACACAGCCAAACCATATTAGATACTATTTTCAGTTTGGCTCTAGGATCCAATGTCAATTATGGCAGAAAAGATGGATAGGGTTGCTCTTGTTTGCCCACTATGTCTTCAAATTTGTGATTTCTTCCAGCATTTACCAGTTTGAATCATCATCTCTCAGGTGCTGCTTTCTGATCAAGTTGAACATATCATGTAATATACATTTATTTTTCAAAGTGTCTGAGCATACCGCAATTTACATTACATAATTCTTTTCTCCCAAAGACCATTTATCTTCTTTTCCCTTACTTCCCTTCCTCCTTTCCTTCCATCTATCCTTTCTTCTTTATCTACAGACAAAATTGCCACAAAAATGTCACTGTTAGCTATTTGGAGAAGCTATTAAAACCATTTGCTAGGAGCAGTTCCAGTGTGTGTCTGGTTAGCAACCAGGGCTTTCTCTGACAACTGTTAGAAGGGTCCAGTTGTGCATGTCTTCATCATTCATAAACCATAGGTATTTTATTTTCACTAGTAAAACCGTGTGATAATTATTTCAAATAATGTTATTGTTAATAGCTCTGATTTTTAAAACACTTCTCAGGAAAATATTATATGGATTCACTTAGAAATTGTAAACATCTTTTCACTAAATGTAATATATCATACTAAGTTTTATGTCAACTTGTTTTTCCTAGCTATCTTTAAAAGTTAGCATAAATTTAGTATGCTTTCTAATGTAAAATTTAGTATACCCTCTGATTTCTAACAAACCACAGTTTATTTTTGTTTATTTGGTATTCTGGTGAAAAAATTATTGATAGTTTTAAAATTAATGTACCTTATAAAGCAGCATAAATTATGTATTTGTTCTGAGTTCTTAGAGCTCTTAGTGGTATTTCTTCCTGATTTTAGATTTGTAAATTTTGTTTCACTTTTTGATGTGTGGGCATTGAATTAGTTTCTCTTAGGAGAAGTTTCCAGATGAGTACTGCTTTTAGAAAAAGAAATGTATATTTTTATTAATACCTGTTGGACCTTCTCTGGAAGGTTTTGGATTTGTTTTCTTTCTTCTGTCCACAACAAAAGTGATGAGACCAGACTTATCCTTTCATGGAGTGCATTCATCAAAAAAATTTTTGTTGTTCTGTCCATGTACAACTTTGACTATTGATGGTTCTACTTATTAGAATTTAAACACATACTTTGTATGTTTATGAGAATAGAAATGTAGAAAAAACTCAGAAGGATATGCATCACTTTAATGTAACTCAACAGAAAAAATGCCATAGTTTATATTTCTACTGATGCAAGATACTCCGTTACTATCCATTGTTTTATAAACATACAGTTTATATTAATAATTGTATACTTATTTGATAGATTTATAAAATCTCTAATTTTTAGAACATATGTTTCTTTATATTTGATTCTAATTTCTCTAAACTATTTTTTTACCCTACAATTTACAGTAACATAATGGGTACATGAGATTAGTTCTTCATTGTGTTTATCTCCTCAAATCCGCTGAGTTTTATCTCATCCACCTAGGAGCTTACTACCATGGCCACCCCTGGATCTCACTGTCATTGACAACAGCTTGACCTTTAAAACCCCATTCTGGCACCACAGACTTCCATCTTTTAGTTTGTTCCCTCCCACCATACCTGTGACCTACCCAAGCACTCTTGTTTTCTCTCTCTCCTGACTCCATGTTTTTCTTGACCCATTCTAAGCCCTATGATCTATCTCTAATTATTCATCTCCTGATACCCTCAGTGCCCCAGTGTCTTGTTGAGCTTCCCTGCAAACCCTCAGACCCATTAATTCCCATTGGCATGCCCTATAACCATAGCTATAACAGTGCCCTATAACCATAGTTACGGGCACTGTTGGAAAAACAATCCTGTAACAGGTGGAAATATACTATAATGGCATCCTTCCTTATGGGGCCCTCTGCATTTCCTGGCTATCTTTCTACCAGTCCCAAGTCAGGTCCCCTCACACTCCACACAGCTGTCTTCATTGCTATATTAATTCTGTAATTGGTAAATATGCATTAACACTACATCCCAGATGTGTGCTAAGCTCTAGGGATATGATGTTGAACTAAAACTCTCCCCATGTAGTCTGCAAAAGAGTCAGATACTTATAAAGTAGCAACACTAATGATGATTTCATTATACTTGAATCGAGCAGTGAAAAACAAAATGTTGCCTGAGAATAGATTGAGACAGAGTTGGGCAGACTCTAACTTGGCTATGTGTAGGCTTTTCTTACTATTGTTGCCTTACTTTTCCTTATTGTTTACTATATGTGGATTCCTGGGTTAATATTGCTGTTTCTTTCATTTCTTTTCAAAATTTATTTAAATGATATTATACTTTCTCAGTCATTTACAACTGGCTTTTATTCTTCAACATTATGCCCATACAGTTCATCCATGTTGATACATGTTACTTTAGGCAGTTTATTTTCACTGCTGTATATTTTTCTTTTAATATTTCTATTTATTTATCTATGTTGAGTCTGTACATATTTGAGCTACTTTCTAGTTTTTGTTATTTATAGAATTCTAATATGAGCAGGAAAGGCATGGTAAAGATTGATTAATTTTCAATATACAGGTTAAAGTTACCTTCTGCCATTCACTGTGGCCTTCTTTATCTAACATAAGCATCACATATTACTAATAAATTAGCTCACTTTGAATGTTCTACCATATTTAAAACAATAAGATAATGTCTTCATAGGTTTTCCTGATCTACTTTCTTTGGAAGAGGATTGAAAATAATTAAACGTCCAAAGTCAGAAAGATAGAACTCAGACTGCCAGTCTGAATAATTTAAAAGCAAATGTTTTAAAATGATTCTTCTGCAGTTCATAAGAAGAACTGAAATAGTGTCAGCAACGCTACTAGAAATAAACAAAGTCATGGTGAATTACATGCTATCATATATAACATCTTTCAGCTCCAAATCACCCTTCAACACCTTCTGTTCCTTAGTGGACTGGATTTTATGAGCATTTCTCCTTCACAGAGAGGTCGATGTGGAGCTTTCTCAGTAAAGAGCACTGAAGGGCCATTGCAGGCGGAAGGGCCTCTCTTACTGTTTTCAGCTGCTGCCCCACTCATCGGTGGTGTAGGTGTAAGGACATCCAGTGTTGCTCTGCCCCAGCCACAGGCAAGGGAATGTGCAGTCCCTTAGCGACTTCACAGCCCCAGCCTGTTCCGGTGACCACTTTCCTGAAGCCCTCCCAACAAGGACACTACATGCTCCAGGTCTCCTGCCCATGGTGGACCCTGAACTCCTTCTGTGCACCTGCTTATCAGTGGTGGCTCACTTGCCCCTGGGAAGGCTGCTTCCTGCTTGCCCAGCAGCTTTGGCTCTTCCAGCAGGCTGCAAACACCTTTTCCAGTGAGGTCTTGTATTGGTCTGTTCTCACAGTCGCTATGAAGAAATACCCGAGGGTAATTTACAAAGGAAAGAGGTTTAATTGACTCACAGTTCCATGTTGCTGGGGAGGTCTCAGGAAACTTACAATCATGGTGGAAGGCAAAGGAGAAGCAGGCACTTTATTTACAGGGTGGCAGGACAGAGTGAGTGCAAGTGGGGGAATGCCAGATGCTTATAAAACCATCGGATCTTGTGAGACTCACTATCACGAGAAAGCATGTGGGAAACCACTTCCATGATCCAATTACCTCCTCCTGGTGCTGCCCTTGACATATGGGGATTATGGGGATTACAATTCAAGGTGAGATTTTGGGTGGGGACACAGCCAAACCATATCAGGTCTGAAGCCCATCCTTAGGGAGGAGGTCCTTTTCCAAGTTTTGTTTTTTTGGGGTGCTCTTCCTGACGTCCAGGGTACCTTTTATAGTTTTCTTTACATTTTATTTAGGTTTCAGAGAGATCTAGCTCTTTAATGATATTTTTAGCAGTTAAATTAATTATCTTCTGTTGAAGAAAATTGCCAACATGAATAAAAATTTAGTGGGACAAAATAATTTACAAAGTTAGAAAATTTAATGCACTTCAGAACATTATCAAAGATGCAACATCTTTTTCTGCCCCAATATTTGCTTATCACTATTATTGTGCTTAAATCTAAATGTCATATACTTAGCAAAAGGAGATACTGCTAAGTTAGAGGTTAGGCACTGTAAAGCATATTCACCTTTGTAGCAGAGTGCACACTGGTTTCATAGTGTGCCTTTCTGCATTAGTAGTTTACTAAGTGCTTTGTACATAGCAATCAATAATTATTTGTTAAAAAAAAATCAATGGTATATTTAATTCAGTGTTCAAAAGTTCATGCTAATATTAATAGTGTAAAAATCTTTAAGCCTGTAAAATTTTTGAGTAGCTCATAGTGTCAGCGTCTGCTCCACCCAGGTAACTGAGGAAGCACGGTCAGAACACCCTGGGGGAGAATTTTCTATCATTGTTTGCAGGTTAGAATGGAGTCTCTGGGAAGGTCCCTGCTGTGTATTTATCCTGCAGTTGAGGGAACATGGCGTGATTGTACCCATTACTTTGTGAAGAATATCCAAATGCCTTCTTTAGACGGTTGTTCTTCTTGCTACTTCTATATTAAAAGCAACTATGTGATATTGTAATGAATTATGTTGACAAGCTTTCATTCCCAAAGCTGCTTATCTATGTACATTATTTCTGACTGGAAAACTTATTTTTTTTCCTGCCCGTCTGAATGAATTGCTTGCCAGTGGTGACTTATGGCCTGTTTCATCGATTTTCAGTAATGAGATGGAGCAGTATGAGGTAAATATCTATGCACAAAAGGAGGGACTCTAAATCACATTCTGCAAACCACACATTTGATGGTGCAGTTAGCCCATCTCCTCAAAAATGTTTGTGGTGAAGTTTCCTTGAAAAAGCTTGGGCTTAAAGCATGTCACTTAGATGACAGATTTAGAAAGAATTTCGGTCATTAGAGTGAGAAGTCCACTTTGGCTCAGTCAGGCTAACCCACTCCAAGGGTAGGAGAGGATAATTCACCAGGCAGTGCATCTAATGGGCATCATCTGAGTGGATGAGGGAGAGAGAGAGAGCCTGTGGTTCTTTTAAATGCATTGATTTTTCTACGGAGTAGCAGTCAAATATGTAACTGATCATGGACTCCAGGTAAGTGATGATGGACTCCCCTGGTTGTAGAATTGCTACCGGATGTTCAGATGTCTCAGGCAAAGAAAGCAGTGAAAACAAAGGCAAAGGAAATCCTCGTGGGATTCACTCCTCTGTTTTCATACTGAGTCACTGTCTCACGGGGATAAGGTACCTTTGGAGTTCACTCTTGATCTTGATAACAGGGAGAAAGAATTATGCACTATTAAAAAGAAAGATAGCTGTGGAAAGGGGGATCCCTTGAAGATGGTGTTTTGTAGAACTGCTATTTTATGGTTTTTATATCCTTTCCATGCATTATTTAACTTATTTTAGTCTTTGCTGAACATAGATACTGCCTAGGTTGCTTTCCAGCAAGAACTGCGTTGAAAGTTTTATGCACTGAAAACAAAATAACTTTTTCTGCTCTAAAGTACCACGATATGTGACTGTAGCAGAAATACAGGAAGGTCTCAAGCTCACACCATTTCTCCAAATGTGCTACTTACATTTCTGCGTATGACAAACTACTCTCTCTGTCTCTCTCTTTCACACGTATATAACTATGTATGTTATATATGTACATATATATATATCTAGATATATATAGTCCCTACTTGTGCTCCCCTACTCAGACAATAGTACATATCTATTTGGTACTATATTTGGAACTATATAGATACTATAGTCCTGAGTAGGGGAGCACAAGTAGGGAGGTCTACAAGTGATATCTATCTATCTAGACATATGTGACTTTTATAGAGAGATTTTATATGTAGATAGACTATTCCTCTCTGGATTACATATAAATTTATTAAATGTCACATAATACTTTATGTTCTCTAGTTAGAAAAGAGACCAGGTAGATATTTCTTCCTTATCATTTCCCCTTTAATTGATGGTTTTATCCTCATATGGGGACTGTTCCAGGCCTTTCTTTATGACACCAATAAATCTCACTGCCTCTTTCCCATCTGTTCTCTCCACAGTTTTCCTTCATTCCATGATCCATGTCACTCCATTTTCCATTGCTGCCCTTCTCAGCATTCCATCTTCTTGTTTCTTCTGTCTGCTGTGCCTAAAATGAACTTGAAAACATGAACCATCTTCAAGACAAATCTATGGTGTTCTTTACATTAATTTTATAAAAGTACAACGTAATCAAAATGTGGAATACGTTGGCTACCAGTCACTGGGGAGCTTATGGCCAAAGGTCAAGACAAATATACTCTGGCCTTTTACAATTCACACAAATAATGATTCCATTTCTTACTTAAAGTGCTGCTTTTCTTATTTTGATGCATTCTTGTGTTTTGCCTGAGTTTAGTCAATTAGGTAGAAATGTACAAATTAGCAACTAATTAAGGACATAGCTTGATTTTTTTTTTTTTTGGTGCTGACCTTTCTTGTTTTATTTTGTTGTTATTGTTTTTGTTTTGTTTTGTTTTTTGAGACAGAGTCTTGCTCTGTCGTCAAGGCTGGAGTGCAGTGGTATAATCTTGGCTCACTACAGCCTTCACCTCCCATGTTGAAGCGATTCTCATGCCTCAGCCTCCCAAGTATCTGGGATTACAGGCACGCACCACCACCACCATGCCCAGCTGATTTTTGTATTTTTAGTAGAGATGGGATTTCACCATGTTGGCCAGGCTAGTCTGGAACTCCTGACCTCAAGTGATCCATTTGCCTTGGCCTCCCAAAGTGCTGGGATTACAGGTGTGAGCCACTGCGCCCAGCCAAAATTAAATTTAGTTGAGGATATTGAAGATGATGTAATGGGATGAAATAAAAGTAATTCTGGATAAATTATATCACATATGTTTTAGGAATAAATGGTAGAAGTCTAATGAATTTGTCCTATAGTACAAACAGGATTGTAATAGTTTAGTGCATTCCAGAGAAGAAAAAGAATAGAATATTAAATTAATTTAATCAAAACCAATTGTGCATTTCAAAAAAGATAAAGACATGAATGGAATTTTAGTACACTTCCATACTTACGAAAATGAATTTGAAATCTAAAATGACTCAGTAAGTCAGCTATGATTTCCTGACAGGGAGAGTTGAGGAGGTGTAGAAAAAAGATGGAGAAGGAATTAAACAGTAGAGAAGATTTTAGAGAAATGAATACTGAGTGACTCCAAAGTAATCCTGGGATTTTTGTTGTTGTTGTTCTGATCTATTCCTATTTATATTTCTTGGAGAGACATGATACATTTGACCACTTCATTTCTACATGCAATGTAAAATAATAAGAGCAACTAGCCTGCTAAGAACCCAAAGCCAGATGGTGTATATGTGTGTCATGCTGAGTTGATGGTTTGGAAGTGCCAGCTCTGCAGAATGGCTGGAATTGAATAATACTTCAAGGTAATCCTGCTTAAGATCCACTTGTGCATCTCCATATAACTTTTACATTTTTAACAGTTAATTTAATGAATTTTAAGTTGCAGTGGTCAGCAGGATTCGTGTAGGCAACAGAAAAACACACATAAAATGTCTGTAATGGGATTTGTAAACTGTCAGTTCAAATCAAACTCTTATAAAGTGACAGAAACCTCAAGTGTTTTAATGGTATTGGCAAACTGCTTCTTAAATAAGCAAATAACCAAAAGTAAGTTTATGCTTCTTTCCTGAGAAGGATAGACTGTTTCATAATTTTTAGACATTATCTTTTGAGGACTAACCAATGTGAATTAAAGAAACAGTAACAAAACCCAAACATTTCCTCTTTGTCTCCTTGTGTTTAGAAAATAAGAAAAAATGGCTGGGCGTGGTGGCTCACACCTGTAATCCCAGCACTTTGGGAGGCCGAGGCAGGTGGATCACGAGGTCAGATTGAGACCATCCTGGCTAACATGGTGAAACCCCATCTCTAACAAAAATTCAAAAAAGTAGCTGGATGTGGTGGTGGGCATCTGTAGTCCCAGCTACAGGAGAATGGCATGAACCCGGGAGGCAGAGCTTGCAGTGAGCCGAGATCATGCCACTGCCCTGAGCCTGGGCAACAGAGCAAGACTCCATCTGAAAAAAAAGAAAATAAGAAAAAATTATTTTGTAGTACCTCCTTTCCCTGACCTCCATGTACACTCTTTGGGGAAGTCTTCTTAGCAGTTCAGGTGAGGTGGGGGCCGTACTATAGTCCCAAGTAGGGGAGAACAAGCAGAGAGGTCTACAGAGAGTGAGGGAACTGCTGTGTTAGATGACACCATTGGGTAAGAAGATGAATCAACTGTAGAAAAGCGTTAAGACTTCATTTGTACATACTCTTAATTATATAAATCTGAGAAAGTGTTGCTTAGACTATTACATTTAGATTTGCAGAAATTATCTTGTTTTTTCCCTCTCCTAGAATTCGAGATTCTGTTTTTTTCCTTTTTTTCATGTTAAAGTTCCTTCCTATTCCTATTCCTTTTCTTTTAAATCTTTATAAAAGCAACTATTTCCCAAAAATTAGTAAATTACTTATTTATATAAAAAATTATTGAGTAATTTAGTTAAATTGGATTCTTCTTCCTCTATTTTGGAGGTCTGATATTAGGTCCATCTATATTTAAGATCATTATGTCTTCTTGATTAATTGATTTTTTTTATCATTATGAAATGTTCCTCATTATTTTTGGTAATATTCCTTATGTAGATAAATACTTTTTTTTTTTTTTTTTTGACGGTGTCTCCCTTGGTCACCAGGCTAGAATGCAGTGGCATGATCCCGGCTCACTGCAACTTCCGCCTCCTGGATTCAAGTGATTCTCCTGCCTCAGCCTTCCGAGTAGCTGGGATCACAAGTGCGCGCCACCATGCCCGGCTAATTTTTGCACTTTTATTTTTATTTATTTATTTTTTTGAGACAGAGTCTCGCTCTGTTGCCCAGGCTGGAGTGCAGTGGCCGGAGCTCAGCTCACTGCAAGCTCCGCCTCCCGGGTTTACGCCATTCTCCTGCCTCAGCCTCCCAAGTAGCTGGGACTACAGGCGCCCGCCACCTCGCCCGGCTAAGTTTTTGTATTTTTAGTAGAGACGGGGTTTCATTGTGTTAGCCAGGATGGTCTTGATCTCCTGACCTCGTGATCCGCCCGTCTCGGCCTCGCAAAGTGCTGGGATTACAGGCTTGAGCCACCGTGCCCGGCCTATTTTTGCACTTTTAATAGAGATGAGGTTTCACCATGTTGGCCAGGATCGTCTTGATCTCTTGACCTTGTGATCCACCTGTCTCAGCCTACCAAAGTGCTGGGATTACAGGCGTAAGCCACCACGCCTGGCTGATATATACTTTAAAACAATTTAAAGTGATCTTTTTATTGAGTCCCTGGCTATCCTGAGGTTTGTGAAGTAGAAAAATCTAAGGTCTCACAAAGAAAAATTTATCTCTACAGTGTAGCTGACTATGAAGGCTCGAAAGAGAAAAAAGTGTTCCCTACTGTATGCTTAGCTTGCTCTGGAAACCTACTTAATAAAAAGAACTTTTGAGGCTGGGCATGGTGGCTCACACCTGTAATCCCAGCACTTTGGGAAGCTGAGGTGGGCAGATCACGAGGTCAGGAGTTCGAAAACTGCCAGTCTGGTCAACATGGTAAAACCGCATCTTTATGAAAAATACAAAAATTAGCTGGGTGTGGTGGCACATCCCTGTAATCTTAGCTACTGGGGAGGCTGAGGCAGGAGAATCACTTTAACCCAGGAGGCAGAAGTTGCAGTGAGCTGAGATCTTGCAACTGCACTCTAGCTTGAGTGACAGAGTGAGACTCTGTCTCAAGAAAAAAAAAAAAGAATTTTTAAATTCAGGGGTACATGTGCAAATTGTTACTTAGGTAAATGTGCGTCACTGGGGATTGTTGTACAGATTTTTTCATCACCCAGGTATTAGCCTGGTACCGTTAGTTGTTATTCCTGACCCTCTCCCTCTTCCCACCTCCACCCCTCAATAGACACCACTGTGTTTTGTTCCCCTGTCTGTGTCCGTGTGTTCTCATCATTTAGCTGTCAGTTATAAGTGAGAACATGCTGGAAACCTACTTTAATATTAGTGTAGTTACTTCAGCTTTCTGATGGTTAGTGTTTGCATTCATTTACTTTTAACCAACTTAACATTTATACTTACATGCTTTTTTGTTTTGGTTTGGTTTTTAAAATCCAATCTGATAATCCCTGCCTTTGCATTGGAGAGCTTAAACCATTTATATTTAGTATAATTACAGACATTGTTGGGTTAAGTCTGATATCTTAGTGTTTCCTTTTTGTTCCATTTATTCTTTCTTCCTTTCCCCCAATTTTTGACTTTTTCCTGAATTAATTTAATATTGCTAGTATTTCATTTTGTTTCCACTATTGGCTTATTAGCTGTGGGAGACCAAATTTTTAAAATGGCCCCCAAAGATGTTTCACACTAATGTCAGGAACCTGTGAATATGATGAGATATAATTCCTTTCATTGTGTTATGATATATAGCCTTAAGAAATGAACACTGTCCAGGTGGGCTTGATTATATCACACAAGTCTTAAAGGCAGAGAACTTTTTCAAGCCAATGAGAGATGAGGAAAGCAGAAAGGAAAGTCAGAGATCTGAAGCATAAGAAGGATTCAACATTCTCTTGCTGGCTTTGAAGATGCAAGGGACCATGTACAAGGACTGGAGAACAGACACGAGGAGCTGAGAGTGACCCTAGCCAACAGCCAATAAAGAAACACGAATCTTAGTCTCACAATGTCAAGGGATTGGATTCTACCAACCTGAATGAGCTTGAGTGTAGATCTTTTCTTTCAGACACATAAGGGCCTAGCTTGGCCAACACATTAATTTTGGTGTTGTGGTACCCTAACCATAAAACCTAGAGTAACCTTACTGGGCACCTGAACTACAAACTGAGAAGTAATATATTTTTGGTGTTTTAACTGCTAAGTTTGTGGTAATTTGTTATGCAGCAGTGGACAACTAATACATTGGCTAATCCCCTCTATTCTTTTAATGGTTTATCTGTGGTTTACAATATGCATATTTAACTTATCACAGTCTGCTGCCAACTGAAATTATACAACTTTATATGTAATGTAAGAACCTTAACAACTGTATACTGTCCATTCTTTCTTTCTTGTCCTTGGTGCTGTTGTTATTATAAATTTTACTTCTAAATATTGTTAAAACCTCATAAAATAGTTATATTTTTGCTTTAGTTAATTATCTTAATAAATGTAGAAATTAGAAAAGTAAAAATCTTTTATATTTATTTTCATGTGTATATTATCCACATCTATTTTTCAACAATTGTCATTGATCTGTATAGATTTCCATATGTGATATCATTTCTTCATTCATCTCATATATCGTTTAGTGAAAGTCTAATCATAATTAATTCTCTCCATTTCTGTTTATCTGAAGTCTTTCACCTTTGACAGTGTTTTCTCCCTTATAAAACTTAAAAGATATTGTTTCATTGTTTCTTGGCTTGGATCATTTTACACAAGAAATATGTGTTAATTCTTTTTGTTCTGTATGGTGATATTTTTTTTCCCTCCAGTGGCTTTAAAATGTCCATCTTTATCAAAATTTTATGAAATTTGATTACACTGGTCATTGATGTGGTTTTCTTTGTGTATACTCCACTGTTGAGCTTCTTGGATCTGTGGGTTTATAGTTTTCAGAAAAGTTGGAAAAATTTCAGCCATTATTTCTTCAGTTTTTTTTTTTTTTTTTCCTATCTGACCACCCTTTTCTGCTTTGTGTCTCCAATACACATATGTGAGACTGCTTGATGTTTTCTCACAGTTCACTTAGATTGTTAATATTTAAAGTCTTTCTTCTTTCAGTGATTAATTTTGGACAGTTTCATGTTTTCTATGTATTCAGTTTTTAATCTTTCCTTTTTCAGTGTCTCATCTGCTATTATTTCCATATAGTGACTTTTTGATTTCAGATTTTTTTAACTTTTGAATATTAACTTTGATTCTTTTTAATATCTTATTTCTCTCACTATTTTTATGTCTTCCTTTAACTTTTTGAACTGATTTAATTTAGTTGTTTAATGCCCTTGTCTACCAATTCTAATATTTCTGTTATTTCTACATCTGTTTTTATTGAATGGCTTTTCTTATGGTTAAGGATATTTTTCTACTGCTTGACATGTTCAGTAATTTTTATTGGATGATGACCATTGTGAGCTATGTTATTGAATGTCTGTAATTTGTTATCTTCCTTTAAAGAATGTAGAATTTTGTTTTTAATAGGCATTTAAACTACTTGTAGAACAGTTTTTTTCTGTCTGTTTGAGGGCTATTTTTAAGTATTGTTGGGGTGGATCTATGTTAGCCTTATTCCAGGGCTATGTTAGTACCGCTATGTAGGCATGAGATTTCTTGGGTCTCTACTGAATGCCTGTTGTAGCCAATAAGCCCTCTCCTATGTGATTAGTCAGAACTGGAATACATCTGTATCTTGAATGAGCTTTGAGAATTGTTTAGCTGATTGCTTGTAGTAGATAGACTTCTGAAATGACCCCCAAAGACATTAACCTTTGTGTATTCCCCTCCAGTAGAGTTTGGGAAGAATGTGAATATGATTATTCTTGTAACAACATTACTTCATATGGAAAAAGGAAAATCATCTAAGATGGACTTGATTTCATCTGGTAAACCCTTTAAAAAGAGATTTATCTGACTGACTGCTGAGTAAAAAGTCCAATATCTGAAAAGGCTGGTTCATATATTTAGTTCAAATGTCTAGTTGTTTATGGTATGAAGGCAAACCTGGTCCAGTTACTGTATCATGGAGTTTTTAGGTGAACAGTAGTAGTGAATTCACTTGTCTTTGGAAGGCATTGCAATAGCTTTAACCAGAACTTTCCTTCTTGGACTTATCCTCCATCATGTTTCCTTGCTTTCCAGGCTGCATAAAACAATTCAGTGGTCTCCAGGTATTTATGCTTTATCAGTACCAAGGCAATATTCTATTTCCTTTGCCTGTAAATCAAAATCCCACAGAAATTTTACATGTAATTAAGAAACTAGGCTTTTTGAGCTTCCCAAATCCTATTTTTTGTCAATCTTTAAAACTAAGGGATATTGACTTAGAAGGGAAGGATTTGAAAGAAGCTAACCAGCTATATTTCAAAAGAATAAAAACCACTCTCTTTAAACTTTTATTTGGAAATATTTTGCACCAATGAAATAGAGAGAGAAGAATACAATCAATTTCAGTGTGCCAAATAACCAACTTAAGAAATAAAATATTATTTGTACAGTTGAGGCCCTGTATGGATAATATTTCCTCCAATCTTATCTTTCTCTCTCTAGAGGTACCTTAATGAAATGTTATTAATTCCCACGCATTTCTTCATATATTACTTCATATCCCTGCATCCTTAAATTTATCTTTTCGTTTTTTTGAAATTGATTTTAATTGTGTTGGAACATACTATTCTTTCCTGGTTTCCTTTTTTTTTTTGGTTTAACATTTTGCTGTGAAAATAAAATGTTTATATTTGTTTAGATTTCCATTGTATGAATATAATACAATTACTTATCCAGTCAACTATTAAGAAATATATAGTTAAATGTAAATGGACTAAATGCTCCAATTAAAAGACACAGACTGGCAAACTGGATAAAGAGTCAAGACCCATCAGTCTGCTGTATTCAGGAGACCCATCTCACTCGCAGAGACATACATAGGCTCAAAATAAAGGGATGGAGGAAGATTTACCAAGCAAATTGAGAACAAAAAAAAGCGGGGGTTGCAATACTAGTCTCTGATAAAACAGACTTTAAACCATCAAAGATCAAAAGAGACAAAGAAGGCCATTACATAATGGTAAAAGGATCAATTCAACAGGAAGAGCTAACTATCCTAAATATATATGCACGCAATACAGGAGCACCCAGATTCATAAAGCAAGTCCTTAGAGACTTATAAAGAGACTTAGACTCCCATACAATAATAATGGGAGACTTCAACACTGCACTGTCAACATTAGACAGATCAACGAGACAGAAAGTTAACAAGGATATCCAGGAATTGAACTCATCTCTGCAGCAAGCAGACCTAATAGACATCTATAGAACTCTCCACCCCAAATCAACAGAATATACATTCTTCTCAGCACCACATCGCACTTATTCCAAAATTGACCACAGAATTGGAAGTAAAGCACTCCTCAGCAAATGTACAAGAACAAAAATTATAACAAACTGTCTCTCAGACCACAGTGCAATCAAACTAGAACTCAGGACTAAGAAACTCAATCAAAACCGCTCAACTACATGGAAACTGAACAACCTGCTCCTGAATGACTACTGGGTACATAACGAAATGAAGGCAGAAATAAAGATGCTCTTTGAAACCAATGAGAACAAAGATACAACATACCAGAATCTCTGGGACACATTTAAAGCAGTGTGTAGAGGGAAATTTATAGCACTAAATGCCCACAAGAGAAAGCTGGAAAGATCTAAAATTGACACTCTAACATCACAATTAAAAGAACTAGAGAAGCAAGAGCAAACACATTCAAAAGCTAGCAGAAGGCAAGAAATAACTAAGATCAGAGCAGAACTGAAGGAGATAGAGACACAAAAAACCCTCCAAAAAATCAACGAATCCAGGAGTTGGTTTTTGGAAAAGATCAACAAAATTGACAGACCGCTAGCAAGACTAATAAAGAAGAAAAGAGAGAAGAATCAAATCGACGCAATTAAAAATGATAAAGGGGATATCACCACCGACCCCACAGAAATACAAACTACCATCAGAGAATACTATAAACACCTCTATGCAAATAAACTAGAAAATCTAGAAGAAATGGATAATTTCCTGGACACTTACACTCTTCCAAGACTAAACCAGGAAGAAGTTGAATCCCTGAATAGACCAATAGCAGGTTCTGAAATTGAGGCAATAATTAATAGCCTACCAACGAAAAAAAGTCCAGAACCAGATGGATTCACAGCTGAATTCTACCAGAGGTACAAGGAGGAGCTGGTACCATTCCTTCTGAAACTATTCCAATCAATAGAAAAAGAGGGAATCCTCCCTAACTCACTTTATGAGGCCAACATCATCCTGATACCAAAGCCTGGCAGAGACACAACAAAAAAAGAGAATTTTAGACCAATATCCCTGATGAACATCGATGCAAAAATCCTCAATAAAATACTGGCAAACCGGATTCAGCAACACATCAAAAAGCTTATCCACCATGATCAAGTGGGCTTCATCCCTGGGATGCAAGGCTGGTTCAACATTCGCAAATCAATAAACATAATCCAGCATATAAACAGAACCAAAGACAAGAACCACATGATTATCTCAATAGATGCAGAAAAGCCCTTTGACAAAATTCAACAGCCCTTCATGCTAAAAACGCTCAATAAATTCGGTATTGATGGAACGTACCTCAAGATAATAAGAGCTATTTTTGACAAACCCACAGCCAATATCATACTGAATGGGCAAAAACTGGAAAAATTCCCTTTGAAAACTGGCACAAGACAGGGATGCCCTCTCTCACCACTCCTATTCAACATAGTGTTGGAAGTTCTGGCTAGGGCAATCAGGCAAGAGAAAGAAATCAAGGGTATTCAATTAGGAAAAGAGGAGTCAAATTGTCCCTGTTTGCAGATGACAGGATTGTATATTTAGAAAACCCCATTGTCTCAGCCCAAAATCTCCTTAAGCTGATAAGAAACTTCAGCAAAGTCTCAGGATACAAAATTAATGTGCAAAACTCACAAGCATTCTTATACACCAGTAACAGACAAACAGAGAGCCAAATCAGGAATGAACTTCCATTCACAATTGCTTCAAAGAGAATCAAATACCTAGGAATCCAACTTACAAGGGATGTAAAGGACCTCTTCAAGGAGAACTACAAACCACTGCTCAGTGAAATCAAAGAGGACACAAACAAATGGAAGAACATACCATGCTCATGGATAGGAAGAATCAATATCGTGAAAATGGCCATACTGCCCAAGATTATTTATAGATTCAATGCCATCCCCATCAAGCTACCAATGAGTTTCTTCACAGAATTGGAAAAAACTGCTTTAAAGTTCATATGGAACCGTAAAAGAGCCCGCATCTCCAAGACAATCCTAAGTCAAAAGAACAAAGCTGGAGGCATCACGCTACCTGACTTCAAACTATACTACAAGGCTACAGTAACCAAAACAGCATGGTACTGGTACCAAAACAGAGATATAGACCAATGGAACAGAACAGAGTCCTCAGAAATAATACCACACATCTACAGTCATCTGATCTTTGACAAACCTGAGAGAAACAAGAAATGGGGAAAGGATTCCCTATTTAATAAATGGTGCTGAGAAAATTGGCTAGCCATAAGTAGAAAGCTGAAACTGGATCCTTTCCTTACTCCTTATACGAAAATTAATTCAAGATAGATTAGAGACTTAAATGTTAGACCTAATACCATAAAAACCCTAGAATAAAACCTAGGTAATACCATTCAGGACATAGGCATGGGCAAAGACTTCATGTCTAAAACACCAAAAGCAATGGCAGCAAAAGCCAAAATTGACAAATGAGATTTCATTAAACTAAAGAGCTTCTGCACAGCAAAAGAAACTACCATCAGAGTGAACAGGCAACCTACAGAATGGGAGAAAATTTTTGCAATCTACTCATCCGACAAAGGGCTAATATCCAGAACCTACAAAGAACTAAAACAAATTTACAAGAAAAAAAACAACCCCATCAAAAAGTGGACAAAGGATATGAACAGACATTTCTCAAAAGAAGACATTCATACAGCCAACAGACACATGAAAAAATGCTCATCATCACTGGCCATCAGAGAAATGCAAATCAAAACCACAATGAGATACCATCTCACGCCAGTTAGAATGGCGATCATTAAAAAGTCAGGAAACAACAGGTGCTGGAGAGGATGTGGAGAAATAGGAACACTTTTACACTGTTGGTGGGATTGTAAACTAGTTCAACCATTATGGAAAATAGTATGGCGATTCCTCAAGGATCTAGAACTAGATGTACCATATGACCCAGCCATCCCATTACTGGGTATATACCCAAAGGATTATAAATCATGCTGCTATAAAGACACATGCACACGTATGTTTATTGCGGCACTATTCACAATAGCAAAGACTTGGAATCAACCCAAATGTCCATCAGTGACAGACTGGATTAAGAAAATGTGGCACATATACACCTTGGAATACTATGCAGCCATAAAAAAGGATGAGTTTGTGTCCTTTGTAGGGACATGGATGCAGCTGGAAACCATCATTCTTAGCAAACTATCACAAGAACAGAAAACCAAACACTGCATGTTCTCACTCATAGGTGGGAACTGAACAATGAGATCACTTGGACTCGGGAAGGGGGACATCACACACCGGGGCCTATCATGGGGAGGGGGTAGGGGGAGGGATTGCATTGGTGGTTATACCTGATGTAAATGACGAGTTGATAGGTGCTGACGAGTTGATGGGTGCAGCACAGCAACATGGCACAAGTATACATATGTAACAAACGTGCACGTTATGCACATGTACCCTAGAACTTAAAGTATAATTTAAAAAAAAAAGAAATATAAAAAAAAAGAAATATATAGTTATTTCAACTTTTTTGAGGCAATGAACACTCAAATTAACCTTTGGTAGATATGATTAGTACACATGTATGAGAGTTTCTGTAGGGAATGCCCTTTATAATTATGTCAATAAATAAATAGAGTATGTCTAGTTGTTTATGGTATGAAGGCAAACCTTTAAATTACTATAGATGATCCACAACTCAGAATTTTTGACTTATATATTTCAACTTTATGCTAGTGTGAAAATGATCACATTCAATAGAAACCATACTTTGAGTACTCATGAAACCATTCTGTTTTTCATGTTCAGTACAATATTTAATAAGTTACATGCGATTTTCAACATTTTATCATAAAATAGGCTTTGTGTTAGATGACTTCCCCCAACTGCAGGCTAATGTGTGTGTTCTGAGCACATTTTACATAGGCTAAGCTAAGCTATGCTATTCCATAGGTCGGGTGTATTAAATGCATTCCCAACTTAAGATATTTTCAGTTTGCTATGAGTTTATAGGGACATAGCTGCATCATAAGTTGAAGAGCATCTGTAGATATTGTCAGTTGTTTTTCAAACTGGTTGTCCAGATTTACATTCCTACCATAAGCTTTCTGGTTGTTCTACATCTTTGTAACACTTGGTATTGTCAGAATTAAATTGTAAATAATTACACTGGTGAGAAATGCTATCTTATTGTGGTCTTAGTTTGCATTTCCCTGGTTAGTAGTCACCTTTTTATGTTTACTAGCTAGATTAGCATGAAGATTATTATGCCCTGGTAGGGTCACTCCAGTTTAATCAAACTCTATTAGGGCCAACATAGAGATTCAAATATCTAAAGTCCTAAGATATGAAAAATAGAAAGATATGAATAGAAGTATATAAAAAATAGAAAATAGAAATTTTTTCTAAGTATGAAATTATTCCCTGAGTCATTTAAGTTATTTCTAGCTATCAAAACATGACTCTTGCCAGCACCTCTATTGTGTCGTTCTCAATTGTGGCAGTCTTAGCTTCTCTTACTCTGGTTTTTCTGGCTGTAGAAAGAATGACAATAAACCTTAAGTCACTGAAGCTAAAGAAAGGCTATGTTATGAGGAAACATAGAACATTACTCTGGCTAAGCCTGACTAATAATAGTAAGATTTGGTGAACTCCAGAAAGCCTAGGTTAACAATTTCAGTGTTCTAGTGCTGTGCTAAGTGATGGAACCAAATACTTTTTAGGATCCTTCTTCCCTTGTGAGGACCCTATCCACAGAGAGTTCGCAGACTTTTTCTACTGCCAATGAGGAAATTTACCAAAAAAGGTACTTGCTATCTTTTCTAAAGAGCCAATGAGTAAAATTATGTCTTTTACAAAGATATAATCTGTAAACTATTTTCAGTAGGAAAACAGCCAGAAAAATTTTCCTGAATGTATCCTTGGTGCTAATTTGGTATGACTTTGTGCACAGGAGATACATTTTCTACCCTTTCCATAATTTGAATGATCATCTGCCTAGCTGCATTACAGTATGGTGCCTGCAGTATTCTCCCTCTGCCATAGTCCAAGTAAATGAAACATAGCTGATCTAAATGCTTCCTTTTGTAATTGATTTGGGGAATGTACAACCTGTAGTTTTTTTGTGGGGGGGGGGGGATTGGAGAAATGGTATGGACATCTCTGTTTATATTACTTTGGAAATATTTTATTTCGATAAATACTAAAAACCTGAGTAGGAGGTCATTTGGTTCAAGTTTGACAACAAAAACTTGTTTCATATCAGCCTTAATTATTACATGCAGTCGATTTTTTTTATGACTCAAGGACCCACTTCCTACCACTTCCTTTGGTAGAAGAACTATCTAAATGTAAGAGATGAAAGCATAGGAAAGTTTTTTACATTTAGACTGAATTGTCCTATTATTCAGACCATCCTCACCCTTTTGTTTTCACTTCTTAGATGTTTGTTAAAACTCACTAATTATATTGACTAGTAGAAGCCATAGACCTGACTTAGACTTGACATAGTAGAAACCATTACAAACCATAGACGTGATGCTTTAAAATAACGGTCCTGCCAGTTTGATCGTTGATATTGCTTTCTGTCGGGCTCTGTTTAGATGTGTGTGTCCACACATGTTTTGCACTTGTCCCGAGGTGAGTGAAAATGGAAGTGGTGTTTTAAAGATGAACTTTCTCTATACTAGCAAGTTGTAAATGTCTGTTCTCTATTTCTAGGAGCAGCTCTTTAAAATATGCTTCTGATCCTTTCTTATCAGATGTCATGTTGTACACCAGCAGCTCATTTGCTGTTCCACAGCTTGGGTCTCTAGATCTTAATGACTCATACTGATTGTTGTCCCCCTACAGGTTATCCAGGCTGTCTTTTTTGGCATCTGTGTGCTGACTGATCTTTCCAGTCTTCTGACTCGAGGAAGTGGGAACCAGGAGCAAGAGAGGCAGCTCAAGAAGCTCATCTCTCTCCGGGACTGGATGTTAGCTGTGTTGGCCTTTCCTGTTGGGGTTGTGAGTATGATGGAGGATGCATTTCGCCACAAAAGAAACTTGGCTCTTATTTCAGACTTCTAAGAGAAAAAAAAAAAGAGTTCATTATAAAAGGTTTCTGTATTATTAGTTTCCTAGAGCTGTCAGTATCACAGATGTGGTGACTTAAACAACAGACATTTATTTTCTCATAATTCTGGAGGCTGAAGTCTGAGATGCAGGTGTCCACAGGGTTCGTGTGTTCTGAGGCCTCTCTCCCCTTGGCTTGCAGATGGCACCTTCTGACTGTGTCTTCACATGCTTGTCCCTCTGTGCCTGTCTTTGCCTAAACTTCCTATTTTTATAAGGCATAGCAGTCATATTAGATTTATTTTAGGGCCCCCTAATGACCTCATTTAGCCATATATAATCACCTCTTTAAAAACCCAGTCTCCAAATACAGTCACATTGTGAGATTCTGGGGGTTAGGACTTCCACATATGAATTTTGCAGAGGACACAATTCAATCTATAACAGTTTCTTAAGCAGCCCAAACTTGAAAGGTAGGGTCCTTGGGTCAACCAGGCTAGTATTTTTTGAACTTGGGAGAGGAAATCAGTATTAGCTCATACTTCTTCAGTTACCCAACTGTGCCATTAGCTACTATCACTGAAGTAAATGCCTCTTAATGTTTGGGTCTGTTTTGACTTCATTGATTTTCATTGTTTTCAGTTAGATTCTCTCCATAACTCAACTTCCTTCACAAGTCTGTTAATTTTCCATTATCTGCACATAAACCATGTTTTTTAAAGGCCTTCAGAGACCCTACTGATTTTAACCTCTGCGTAGCCAGGAGAAGAAGAAGAGAACTCATATATATCACAAATTGTAAAGATGCATAAGGGGTTGGTATTTAATTCCAATTCAGACCTTTCATTTGCCAGCTGATTTCAGGGAAAAACAGAAGTCTCAGTGATGTGGTCTAGCACATGCCCCAAGTCCATTGTAGGAAGAGTCAGAAAGTTGTTCATAAATCCTTCCAGTGGATTACTCATATTTGTCAGGTTTGTAGCTGGTAGATGGGCCTACATGCTTGCTTTAAGACCAATTAGTAGGCACTCAGATGGTCACTGAATTGCTTTTTCTCTGTGCCAAATTGTATTTTCTTGAATGAAATAAATAGCCCTTAACCCTGAGAACAACACAATGGCCAGAGAGCATTATAATTTGGTCACACTCCTCATTCCCTCATCCTTGTCCTCTGAAAATTTAAATGAGTACTCAGATTGAAGCTAACCAGCAAGTCTCTCAAATTCCATTGTTTAGCATAGCAGAGTTTTATGCTTTCCATATTACTTAATATTTCCTTCTTTGGACTTTCCAAAAAAAATTCAAATACTTTCTATCAGAATAATCATCTAAGAGAAAATTTCCATTAGCATAAAGCACAAAAATATATACTTTCTGCATAAAAGAATTATCTAGAAAATATAAGTCTGTGTGTACATGTATATGCATCTATATCTAATATATAGTATATGTATATATATTATATATATCATGTGTACTTTTTTCTTTTTTAACATTTACTCCCTTGAAATTTCTACAGACATGGCATTGCCTGTGGAAGCCTAGTTGGCTAGAAGGACTACAATAGTAATACAATAAAAAAGTAGGCCAGATGCAGTGGCTCACGCCTGTAATCCCAGCACTTTGGGAGGCCGAGGCGGGCAGATCATGAGGCCAGGAGATCGAGACCATCCTGGCTAACACAGTGAAACCCTGTCTCTACTAAAAATATGAAAAATGAGCCGGGTGTGGTGGTGGGCGCCTGTATTCCCAGCTACTCGGCAGGCTGATGCAGGAGAATAGCTTGAATCCGAGAGGTGGAGGTTGCAGTGAGCTGAGATCTCACCACTGCACTCCAGCCTGGGCAACAGAGCAAGACTCTGTCTCAAAAAAAAAAAAAAAAAAAAAAAAGTAAATATAAGTACAGTATTAACACGTTTTCTCTTAGCTCCCTTCTGTATGTGGTATTAAATTATGTCTCTACAGGGAAAATTTCGACTTATTTTGTAAATTTTGCTACTCTCCTCAAAAGCTCATGGCATATGCCCTTTAGATATTTTTGACCTTCCTTTGGGGGAAAGTTTTGCACCTGCCTGAAGCTTGAAGTATATGTCAACTCTCAGTGTCTTTCCTAAAGTTACTCCATGTATGCTTCATGGTTTGTAAAACAAGTGGTGGCCTTTTTGTTTAGTTATTTGTTTTAGTACATCTGATATTTTCCTCCATCTGTCACTGTCTTCGTTGTTTTGCCTATGTTTTAGAAAAAAGAGGAATAAAAGTGCCTTTCATCCCCACTCACCCCATCCCTCTTAAACCAGAAGTCCCAGCATCATGCTTTCATGGCATGTGGGTGCAGCTGTCCTAGTGGCTCTCTGACAGCCCGAACAGTCCTCATCGCTGCGACCATGGCCTCCCGTGTCACCCAGCACATGGAGGGGATCAGTGCCCTTGAGAATCACAAAAGAAATCAAAGAATAGATAAGGAATTAGAGATGTGTAACTCACTGATGTGTTTAACTCATTTTTTTTTTTTTTTGCCCATTGATATTTTGTAGTCACTATTTCCATCTTTCGTAATCATCCCTGTTATTGTGAGTCACTGTTCCCTTCATAGTTACTAGTCTATTATTTTCCTAAACTTTTTAACGTTCCTTTCAAAGAAAGTGACATTTCTTTTTCTCTTTCCACCCCTTCTTTCTCTCCCTCCTCTCCCCTGTTTTAAGAAGAATCTAGGTCAGTATTCTCTAGAAATCATCATATGTTTTCTACTATTTCTGTCTTGCTCTGTCATTTGACATTTTATATCTGTTTATGCAGTTTCCACCAGACTTTTCACTCTAATACACAGAAATTCATTTTGAGGCCAAAAAAAGCCTGATAAATTGTTCCTTCCCAAATCCCATTAATTTTATTGCAAAGTCATATTTACAGAAGATATGAATGTGCCTCTGTACAAGTATTTGTGTTCATCTGTTCTCACACTGCTAATGCAGACATACCTGAGACTTGAGTAATTTATAAAGGAGTTTAAATTGACTTACAGTTTCACAGGGCTATGGAGGCCTCACAATCATGAGGGAAGGCAAAGGAGAAGCAAAGTTATGTCTTACATGGTGGCAAGCAACAGAGTGTGTTCAGGGGAACTCCCCTGTATAAAGCATCAGATCTTGTGAGACTTATTCACTATCATGAGAACAGCATGGGAAAAACTCCCCCATGATTCAATTACCTCCCACTGGGTCCGTCCCACGACACATAGAGATTATGGGAGCTACCATTCAAGATGAGATTTGCATGGGGACACAGCCAAACTATATCAGTATTTTAACACAACATTTTTTTTTCACTAAAACCTTTAATTTTGTGATTTTTTCATCTTTCTCTCCCTAAACTTATTTCCTACCTTTCCTTTCCAAGGTGCTGTGTCTTTGCTGTGACTTCAGAGCCTCCCCTGTCCTTTACCTTTTTCCCTATTCCCCCAGTTGCTCAGAAGGGTCCAGAATCCTGCTGTAGTTTCATTCTTATGACTTATGACTTTCTTCCTTATTAAAATGCAAACTCTCCCTGAAGCAATGTCACAAGGAATCACTTGAAGAAGCATCATATTTACTTTTTCTGTGCCTCCAGGCCTGGAATGGAGGTGCCAACCTGGAGGGCTCATTACATCAGAAGGATGGAAGAGCATTAATGGCCAGGAACGGATGGAACCAGAATTATGCCTGTAGGAATCTGTAGCATAAAAATGCTTATCATGTGTGCAGATGATTAATGATAACATTTACAAGTAAATGTCTTCATCATTTTGGTGGACACAGTCAAAATCCTAAAGGACAAAATTCTTAAGCACCCTCTCTGTGCCAGGGGAGCACCGGGCATCCTATAGCTGCAGGTGCAGAGCCTCAGTTTTGGGTCCTCCTGTGGTCCCCAGAGGCCTCCCCTGCACTACCACCCTGACAGCTGGGGCACTGCCAACCTTGCAGAGTGCTTCCCTGGCTACTATCTACTGACTTTCTTTGTCTACTGCCTTTCTACTTTTTGTCAGTCAGAAGTTGAAAGGGAAAGCAACATTATTTTTGCTTCATGGTACAGGCAAAATGGCATCGGGCATAAAAAGAGAGTAAAGAGTGAATGCATGACGTCTGTACAGCTGAATTTATCAACTTTGTATAAATTTTCCTGAAGAGATCTATTGGCCCCTGAGCTTTTCCTGATGCTCCCATTATCTCTCTCTTTCTCTCTCTCTCACCTCAGCTGAAACCATGGCAGCAAGAAAGACATGGGTGGGTTATCTGGGATTTGTATTTTCTGCATTAATGCTTCCTCCAGTAACGAGGTTAATTGAGAGTTGTCAGTAATTGCTTTATGTGAGCATGAAGCCCTAAATATGATTTTGTGACCCATGCACCTAATGCATCCACTTCAGGCTCTCTCTTCATCTCAAGGATACATAAAAATCATGAAACATTCCAATTAAAGATAATTGGAGGAAAGTTTTATTTCAGCATAACCTTGAAGAAATCAGGCAGGATTGCTTGAATGAACATGGCATGTATCATCCTGATTTGTGTAGATTCCCATAAATACAAAGCTGGCCTTGATTAGTAATGCTAATGGCCGGAAACCACCAGCACTCCCAAAGCCTTGCAACTAATTTTGCAAGGATAACCCATGGGAGGCTCTTCTTACCATGTGCAGTTTATTTCTGAACCCTGTCACCCTTTTAAAGAATCATTACAAACAATTCTATGACATTACGTGGTCTGGAAGCACTGAAGTTTATTAGGAGCAATCAGACCAAGAATGTCTTTTGTCTCCTGTGAGTTTGTTGACTTTTGTGTTGGCAGATACCATTATGGCTAAGAGACTAGGCTTAGACTTTTAACCACAAAAGTAGGGGGGCATGACAGAAGAGCAGAAACAGCAAATAAATAAATAAATAAAATATATATCTATGAATTTAATGACTATGAAAGTGCCTCTCTCAGGAATCCTAAATGTGTCTCCAACTGCCTACCAAAGAAGCTCTTTAATGAAAAAGAACAATTATTTATACATTTTAAACTTGCTGTCTTTTTTTATAGAGACAGGGTTTCACCCTGTTTCCCAGGCTGGAATGCAGTGCAATGATATTTTGTTGCAGCCTCAACCCCCTGGGCTTAAGGGATCCTCTCACCTCAGTCTCCCAAGTAGCTGGGACTATAGGCATGCACCACTATGCCCTGCTAAGTTAAAAGTTATTTTGGAGACAGGGGTCCCGCTAAATTTCCCAGGCTGGTCTTGAACTCCTGGCCTCAGCTGATTCTCCTGCCTCAGTCTCCTGAGTAGCCAGATTACAGGGATAAGCCACCATACCCAACTAATTATCCATTTTTTATTCATTCTAAATTATGCATCCTATTCGTTTGTAGCTGCTCAACTTGAATAATGCACGTAATCTAACCTCATAACCTCACCAGTACACGTTTGCCCTGGTGTTAGTCTGGTTGCTCTAGCCCCAGTGCTGGTCTGCCCCATCCTGGTATGAAGATGATAGCCCTTTCTGAGTGGGTCTGAGGAGACCTTGGAGATTTCGATCGGTTCTAACCTGGGATGGGTGTCCAGGTTATTAGGAGCAAACTGGCACGTGCCTGTATTAACTTTTCAGGAATTTGACCTTCCTATCTGAGTTTTGACTGAAAGCTGTTTGTTAAGTAACCATTTCTAGTGTTATAATCATGTCTTGTAAAGACTTGGTGAAGATTTTATAGGTATCAACCTATTCCAAAATCCTTTAAAACTTGATTTTACTTGTAATAGGACTGTATGGTATCTGCTTCCTTAGGAAACATGGAAAATGGATTTAAAATCTCAAATGCAAACTCAAAGAAAAAGTATATTGCTATTGTTTTAAAAAAGTAATTCCCAAAAGTCTTCATTTGTTGACATACTAGCTAATTCTAAGCTATCTTTAAGAAAAGTTTTGACATGCATATAAATTTAGATTGTCATAAACCTACAACTTAAAAATTGTAGTTTCATTACTGATTTTTAAATGAAAGAGATTGGCTTAAATGGGAAAGCAGAAAATTAATATTAATGACTAATATTAAGGTCTGTTAATATAACACATAAAGGAAGAGAATTTGATTTTATTTGAGATTATAAATAAAAGCAAATGCCTTTCCTTCTGTTTTGATATTAACGGGGAAATTTAAAAAAATAAATTGTTTACCCTATTCTACAAATTCTGGATTCAACTTAAAAATACACTTAATATCTTCTGATCCTCTCTTTATTAAATTTTCACACAGATACCTAAAGTCAAGACTTTTCTATTTTCTTTAAGCCTTAACTGATGTTTTAAGTTTCTTTAAATGTCCTTTTCCTTTCTTTTCACTTCTGAAGTTAAAAATACATTGGCTAGATCATGTTTTATGGTAAAACCCAGTACACTGCAGGTGGAGTTAATCAAATGCTTGCCGCCTGCACTGAAATAAGGAATGTGAACTGAGTTACCTAAGAAGGAAGGTTCATAGATGAGAATTCATTCAAGATCAGTAAGGAAAATGAGCCATGTTTTCCCAATACCGGGAGAAAGGCTCAGAAAACTGTAATTACCAAAACTACGTAAGTGATCTTACAATTATTTTTTAATAACTTTTCAAAAGATCAAGGACATTGTATGTTTAGATATATGTAACTGATAAGAAACCAGGTTGCTTCTCAATCATCTCATGTATTCTTTTCTCCTCAATTGAGAACCAAAGATTTTCTGCTTAGGTGACCTATTTAATTTGCACGCGTTTATGCTAGCTCAGAGTGGTCAGCTTTTTTGATGCTTCCAAGACAAATTTCTTAAACATAATAGTCACACTGTAATAAAATTTCACATAGATGCCCACTTTAAAATATATAACGGGGAAAACCGCACGTTTATATCTAGACTGTTCAAAGGACAGAAGTTCTCGTCAAATCAGTAATTATTTGTGGACCCATGGAGCCTACTGTGTAGCAAGTACTGAGTGCTAAGAGTCAGGATAGTGTTGGCTGAAAATCAATCTGTCTTTCAAAGGTTTCACAGTCTAGGGAGGGCGGCTTTATAAGCTATATCAACAAGTAAATTAAAATAGGGTGTGATGAGTATAATAATACATGTGTTTAAGGTGCAGAGAAGTATCCGCAAAGCGAGAGGGGTTAATTTAAGTAGGTGGGAGGTCCTGAAAGACTTCTCAGAAATAATGACATCTAAGCTCTATTTGAAGAATGACTAAGAACTTACTGGATGTATAAGTTAATGATGCATTCAGTTGCGAGTAACAGAATACCCTCAGAAATCGACCTGGCTCACTCTTTCACTTCATTCAAGTCTGCTCAAATAAGCTCAGCAAAGCTTCTATGAATGATCTATATGAATTAGCCTCTCATTTTTCTCTGTTCCTTTACCTTGCTTTATTTTATCCATGGTGATTACCACTACCTGGCATATTATGTTTATTCTTTTATTTGTGTAGTGTCTGTCTTCTCTGACTTGGTTCATACTCTGTGAGACCAGGGAAGTTGTGTTTCATTTACTGCTTTATCCCAAGCATTAGGAGCAGTGTCTAAATAATTCAATATTAGTTGAGTGTAATCCAGCCAACTGTGGTTTAAATAATAAAGATATTTAATATCTCACAAGACATGGAACTTTTTGACAGGCAGTTTCAGGGTGGTATTGCTCAGTGTTTTCATATTTTGTACTTTTTATTGAGACATGATCTCACTGTGTTGCCTGGACTGGAGTGCAGTGGCATGATCTTGGCTCACTGCAGCCTCCACCTCTCAGGCTCAAGCAATCCTCCCACCTCAGCCTCCCGAGTAGCTGGGACCACAGGTGTGTGCCACCATGCCTGGCTAATTTTTGTATTTTTTGTAGAGACAGGGTTTTGCCATGTTGCCCAGGCTGGTCTCAAACTCCTGAGCTCAAGCAGTCCACCACCTTGGCATCCCAAAGTGCTGGGATTATAGGCACGAACCACCATGTCCAGGCAGTATTTTCATTTGAGACTTGTACATTTTATATTTTCCACACATTTATCTTCAGAGTGTTACCTTTTTGTCCTTGGACTTGCCACCTAAATCCTCGAGAGGGTTAATAAAGCACCAAGCATCACATCCTTCACAACCATGTTCAAGGACAGAAAAGGAAGAAACTCTAGGGAGCCCTCCCCAAGTATCTGTTTCTTCCTCAGGCGAATAGATTATTCCCAGAAGCTCCACCCGCAGATTTCACCATAGGTCCCATTGGTCAGAACCATCACAGAGCTACAACCAGCAGTGTGGGCCTGGGAAAGCAAGAAGCAGCAGAAGGAAATGAAGTTACCATGAGGGCTTAAACTAATTATGGTTTATCCTTAGGGGCTGGGCATATTGCTACCCAAACAAAACCAGGAGTTTTAAAAAATGCAATAAGTAACAAATTTAGGGAATAACAATATGTAAAATAAGTGAAAACTAGTATGATTCTAGGTAATTTATTTTTTATGTCAGTATGAAAAATATATACAGTAAAGCTGATAAGATTAATCATGGACATTTTCTGTTGTAGCCAAAAAGGTATATTTTTTCCCATTCATTCTCTACCAATAATCATTTTTAGTGTATTCTTACCAGTAGTATCATAAACAACAACTGAAATCTGATATTTGAAGAAGTCCTTCTCAAGGAAAGATTTCTTACACATTTGATGAAATGGTTTAATTTCTAAAGCTCCATATCAAATTCGTCAGAGGTGTCCCTTGCTTTAGACCACAAACTCAAGAGATTCAGACAACTGGGTTCAATAAGTAAAATTTTCCTTGACCACCCTTTCCCCTAGACATTATCTTGTCCCATAGATCATTTCACAGAGTTCCTACTCTCTCTCTGGGGGAAAAAAAAATCACAGAAATATCTCACAAAATGAAGATATTTTCTTCCCATAATTATAGTCATAAGTAAAATATATATTTGAAATTTGAGATCAGGAAAAGGTAGAATTGATTTTCAGTAACACTGGACATGTGTTTCCTGTCCTCAACAATGTGACCCACAAAACCAGGATCTTATATATGTCCTTGTTTTGGGGACCGGGAACAAGATGCAATATTCTTGATTTTAAAAGAAAAGAAAAAAAGCATTCACACTTCTTCTTCCTTCCCTGAATATTTCACTCCCTCCCTCTTTCCCTCTATCTCCCCAACACCCCCATCTCTCTCTCTCTCTCTCTCTCTCTCTCTGTCTCTCTGTCTCTCTCCCTCTCTCTCACCCTATCTCTCTTTCTCTTTCTACCTTTCTCCTTTCACCTCATCCCTCCACCCTAACCATTGCTTTCTGTGTAGAAAAGGAAACAATAATTTATTTGCTCTGTGGGTGTTCCTGAAATTACTACTGTCCCCGTGGGTGTTTTGAGGTAACTCTTAACTCCTTTAGCTGGACCAAAATGTACTGTTACATCAGCCGATAAAAAAGTAATTTCCCTTCAAGGAAGGAGCTAGTGGACCTTCCACCTACACAAAATTTACTAACTTAATTGTGCCCATGTGATTACCATTCTAATGATTTGCTTATTTTACCACAAATAGCCAGTCCAGGATAGGACTTTCATTCATTGTACCTTTTTCTATCCCTCTTACGGAACAAAAGTTAAGGCATAATTCTGACTATTGGGAAGGTGATGCAGAAACTCAGGTGGGAAAGTGGGAAGAGGAGGAGAGGGCAGGTGGTGAGGAGAGTGTAGCCCTGCCAGCCAGCTCACAGTCTCCTAAGCACCTCTGAAGAGCACATTTTCCAGAAGTTTCCCACCAGAGAATGTCCCTTTAGGTTAGGTCTGTACATAAGTAGGCTACGTCGGTACTTGATTTACCCATAGCAACAAATGTATACTGGGAATTTGGGCTGTGTTGGTGGAGCTGTTGCCACATGAGGAAACTGAAGAAAGCTATGCCACAGAGGGAGTGGAAGGAGCCCTTAACTCTTGTCTGCTTTTGTGGTTTTCTGGGTTCTCTGCTACTTTGTTCATTTTTGACCAGAAAAGATTGGAGAGGAATGTGAAATAAGAAAAAATCCTAGACACAAAGGAGTGGCATGCCCAAGTTCACAGGCATGACGAGAGAGGAATTTTATCACCTTGCCACTTGATCCTGAGGACATCTCCCCTCCCCTTTGTTTCACTTAAAAATCAACTATGAAATAAGAAGACTGCATTCATACATGCATACATAACTCAAAAGAAGGAAGATTCCGCACTCCCTTGGCCAGAGGGTACTGTGAGCATGCCCTGGCCCAGTGGGTGGCTGTTACACTAGACAATAAAATTAACACTGAGTCAACAAAGGAAAATGGCCCCCAGATTCATTAATAAAGCAACGTTTTGGTCTGAACATTCAGAAATGCTACCTGCACCCACCCCATTAGCTCAGAGTTCTGAAGAATACACCACATACGGAGGCCTCTGCTGTCACCTGTTTTAGTTCCTGCCTGTGAGCGAACAGTTCCACTTGTACTTTCTGAGTCTTCTCACCATAGCCCTTCCCAAGGAGGCAAAACCTGCAAACAACCCAAGAGCCTGAACAATGGAATGAGAACTGACTCTCACTACATGCTTGCTGTGGGCCAGGCACTGTGCTAAGGGCTATACTGGAACAATTAATTTAATCCTCACATCCCCAGAAGGTAGGAATTTCCATCATTCTCACTTCCCAGAAGACTCTTCTGTTTTGCAGTTTTACAGATGGGGTTCCCATTTTAGAGCTTGCCTGCTTGAGGTCACACAGCAAGTAAATGATGCCAGTAAATCAACCAGGCTTTGAACCCTAACACTCCAACTAACGGAGTGCTTGCTCTTAGCAACCAGTTATGTGCTGTATAATGACGTTTTTATCAATGACAGATGACATATACAGCAGTGGTCCCATAAGACTATAAACCTATATTATGGACTGGACATGGTAGCTCACACCTGTAATCTGTGAGAGGCCAAGGCAGGCAGATCACTGGAGCCCAGGAGTTTGAGACCAGCCTGGGGAATATAGTGAGATCCCATCTCTACAAAAAAAAAAAAAAAAAAATTAACTAGGTGTGGTGGCATAAACCTGTATTCCCAGCTACTCAGGAGGCTGAGCTGGGAGGATCCCTTGAGCCTGGGAGATGGAGGTTTTAGTGAGCTGAGATTGTGCCACTGTACTCCAGCCTGGGCGATGGAGTGAGACCTTGTCTCAAAAACAAAACAAAAAGCAAAACAACTGTATTAGGGGCCAGATGTGGTGGCTCATACTTATAATCTCAGTGCTTTGGGAGGCTGAGATGGGAGGGTTGCTTGAAGCCAGGAGTTTAAGACCAGCCTGGGGAACAGCCAGACCCTGTTCCTACAAAACATGTAAAAAGTAACCTGCTTGGTAGCATGCTCTTGTAGTCCCAGCTACATGGGAGACTACAGTAAGATCGATTGCTTGAGCCTAGAGGTTCGAGCTGCAGTGAGCTGCGATCACTTCACTGCACTCCAGCCTGGGCAACAAGAGCACGACTATGTCTCCAAAAAACAAAAAAAGAGAGAGAAAAGAAAAAAACGCCAACAACATGCCTTTACTATGTTTAGGTGTGTTTAAACACACAAATACTTAATATCGTGTTGCAGTTTCCTGTGGTATTCAGTAGTCTGTAGCTTAGGAGCAATAGGCTATACCACCTATAGAGCCTAGGTATGCAGTAGGCTATACCACCTAGGTTTGTGTAAGTACAGTCTATGATGTTTACAGGATGGTAAATAGCCTAATGACATGTTTCTCAGAACATGTCTCTGTCATTGAGTGATGCGTGATTGTACTCTAAACTTTTTGACAAACCTAACCTAATTTTGCTTTTCATCATTTGCCTGATAGACATCTTTAGCTATGTACATAAGGCCTGAGCTGACCAAAATTTCTAACTTTGGAGAATGTATCAGAATAAGAATAGGAGTTGTGTAGAATCTGGATCGAAAATAACTGTTTTATCTTTTTCCTTGAGGTGGCTTAACAGACTGTGTTCATTTGTGCTTCTGTTGTCTCCCTTCGATACACTGTTTCACACTGTAGAGCCAATGGTTTTATACAGTTTTACAGGACAGCTTGCAAAGTGCACGTTTTGACAAGAAAAGAAAACCTTCCCTCTTTGTCTTCTCATTTCAAATATTGCATGCAGATTTTAGCTACCATATGTTTACCCAACGTGCTTGTTTTTAATATGTGAAAATAAGGTTATATCAGTAGAATTGGCTACCTTTAAAAAAATTGGTTGCAAAATGTATCCAGTATATCATCTGTGAATCATCGCTGGGCTTCCAAGAAGGCATAGTTTGTAGCTACACAATTGCAAAAAAACTATTTTTGGCAAGAAGTGATCCAATGCATTCCACAGCAGCATCCTAAAAACTGAATGACACCTACACCGTGAAACATTTTAAAAGAATTACCAAAACTCTGCTTTATCAAGGGTTTTCAGTCAAATCTGCTTTTCTTTTTAAATTTATAATTGATTCCTCCACCCATTTTAAACAAGGATTTGAGGTGGTGTAAGTCAAATCTGTCACTCAGGCAAACACTGTAGCATCCTGAGCCCTGTTGTTCATCAAAGGCCTTCTGTAATTAATCTTGACTGTTTGGGTAAGTGCCTTCTATATTATGGTGTTAAGAAAGGCAGAGCAACTTTCTTATGCCTTTTATCTTAAAAAGGGATGGAAGTAAGGAAAATGGAAAGAAGCCTTCAATAGACATTCTGGCAAGTTCTGTTATCGTATATTGAGTGCTAAGTGCCAGTCACTAAGCTAACCACTATCGTATGATTTCACTGACTCTAGAAGAGGATCTTACCTAATAAATAAGAGACACTGAGCAACAGGAAGCCGCTCGTCCCTACAGATTGTGATGTCCGGAAGAAGACTGGGGCCCATTAGGGTGGGAAAACTGCTGCCATCCTGGCTGTAGCAGCTGGTTCTTTCTCTGCCTCTGTCCTATCGAAAGAAAATGCCTGCCCTATGAGATCTGATCAGTGATGTTTGATGAATGACATTTGTGCTTGAAGCGTCTCAAGCAAAAAGGGTATTAAGAGAGGAGAAAGAAAGAAAAGCTCATGGGCGAGAAAATCACCCTCATGAAGTAGATTTACGTTGGATCCCCAGGTTCCCCTTCACAGCAGATCAGTGTCAAAGCAGATGTTTCTCCCCAATCTTGGCACCTTCCTCAACTGCTGATACTCAAAGTTAATTAGTTGAGTATAACTGTATCTCTTAATTGATGAAAAGTGTTTTTCAACAACAAAAATATCTATCATTGGTCCACGATTCTAGATGGGGCCTAAGCAGGTAGACCAAATGCCAAGAAAGAAAGCTCTGAAGTGCTCTCAAGCGGAAAGATTGCAGACTCGTGGACAGTGTATATCCATCTTTGAGTCATATTGATTCCAAAGATGACCATTTGTTTGCTGACTCCTCCCACTTTATTTATACAGCATAGATCATCATAGAAAAATTTTAAAGGCAAAATGCAAAAGTTCACACCAATTTCCACAATAAGCACCTATTACCCTTATAATAAGAAAGTCCCACAGGAAGGTATTAGAAAAGTCCTCCTACAACTACTCACTTTTGGGAAATAATTCACCATTGTGTTTGTAAGTGTGCTCGCATTTAAAGATGTTCATGTTCTAAATGTGAATGGCAAATGGTTCATAGAGAAAAACAAAAAATATTGATGTGTTATTGATACAATACCAATAAACAAATATGCCAGCCTCTCCAAAAGTTCTTTTCCCATTGCAAATATGTGTATAACTTGCTATGTATTTTCCTAGTTTTTAATGTATATAATCTAAAATAAACAAAACAGAAAACCATAGCCTTCCTCCTCTCCTAGCCCCATAGCAATTCCAGAGCAGTGATATAGTCATTTGTGGGTGTCCTAGTGTGCTTGGAAGTCCTGAAATGTTCTTGTAGCCCAGAACACTCTGTTTTGTTAGTCTATTTTGAGATAATCCTTCTCTCAGTCAATGAACTTATGCTGAGTAAATGATTATAGGCTAAAGATTAAATCAGAAACATAAGTAATTTATGTTGTGAAAAACTTATCAGGTGGACTAAAAAATTGTCAGATTGCCCAAACTCTCCCTAGAGGCAATAACTTCGAAGAAGCCAAAAGGGACGCCGAATTCTGGGTGAACTTGAATTGGATGATACTAGTGACAGGTAGTCAAATTACTATAATCTGATGAATTCATTTGTACAGTGGGGATTGACTGGCCTGGTAGACCAGAATGCTTCCTCGGGTGGCCAGGGAACCCTGTCCTGTCTACAAAACTGGCGATGCATTTTTGCTCTTTAATGCCCATACACCTACTCACTATTATGATCATTTTTCTCCTGTTAGTGTATCTTTCTTGGGTAGGCTGTATTTCATTTGATTAGCCTTCACTTTCCACTGTTACAGTAGTATTCTGGTCAATAGTATTCTGTTACTCTGCTACTACACCCAAGGCATCAAATATAGGCATTGACACATAGTCATCTAACGTAGGATGCTTCTAAAAAAAAGCATGGTTGGTTTGTTAATTAACTTGTACTAGATTGGATTAAATTAGGTGTTTCTTACTTTTATCCTCAGGTAACTGAGACGTGTTTAGCTGCATGTCTCTCCTGTGAACTTACAGCTACCCTTTGGATACTCACATTAATGTAATTTTATCAAATATCTATAGTCCCCTTTTATTTAAAAAATGAGACAGAAAGACAGCAAGAGTTTGATTATTCAGTGATTTTATGGTGGAGAAAAGGCCCAAATAGATTTTTTTTTTTTTTCCAAAAGAAACGTAAATCAATCCTAATTGATAGTGGTTCCCTAGCATATTAAAAATAGTCTTATGTGAGGTTTATGGATATCTGTTTAATTATTTCATTTATTGTCACTTGACAGAGAGTGAAAGAAGCCTTGCTTTATTTATTTGGAGTGGAGTTCCATTCTAAATGGATCTAACTCTGAGCCCATAACAGGAGGGTTAGTTATTAGAGTGGTAAAATGTTCAACTTACGGGATAATCTCACCTGTGTGAGGCGTAAGACAACCAGATGTACAAAAGTTTCCTCCCTTCAGGCCTTATTTTCGCCACGCCCTACCCGCTCACAATGCACACCACCTTGCTAACCAGACCCTTCAGACATCACTCTTCACAAAATAAGACTGCCACCACTAGAAGCCAAGCCCAGGCAATTTGGATTCTGTAGGTGGGAAAAAAATCAACCCTAATAGCCATCATTCTCATGTTTTGGTCAGTGGTAAAACTGACCAGATAGAGATGCCTGAGGCTGTGAGAAGAGACAGAACTGGAGGAGTATGGCAAGATTGGTGCGGTTTCAGCCTGAAGTCACAGGGATGACACAGGGTACAACCTCAGAGACCCCATCTGCAAATCCAGAGAGACAGCTAGTCACAGGGATCCATCCATGCAAGCTGGCATTCTGGGGAAAGATTCCACCTCAAAGATAAAGTGAGAATATGATGGGAGCCTATTAACTAAAATTTGAGTAGGGAAGGAAATGTGCAAGGTACAAGGCAAGACCCAGGTATCAGTTAGGACCAGCAAGTATTCTAAGTCGCTATTGCTTCTCTTTCTTATGGATATGAATTTCCTAGAGGGAAGATGTACCTGTTCAAATAATCCTGGTTGAAATGCTTTTTTTTTTTTTTTTTTTTTTTGAGATGGAATCTTGTTCTGTTCTGTCACCCAGGCTGGAGTGCAGTGGTGCGATCTCGGCTCACTGCAAGCCCCGCCTCCCAGGTTCAAGTGATTCTCCTGCCTCAGCCTCCCGAGTAGCTGGGACTACAGGTGCCCTATGCCTGGCTAATTTTTTGTATTTTAGTATAGACGGGGTTTCACCATATTGGCCAGGCTGATCTCGAACTCCTTGCCTCGTGATCCACCTGCCTCGGCCTCCCAAAGTGCTGGGATTACAGGTGTGAGCCACTGTGCCCAGCAGAGATTTTATGAATGCATTTATTACTATAACAGACAAGGATGCTGCTACCCTGTGGCCTTGTGAGGCATGTTCAATCCAGAGGACCAGCTTGATGATTTTTCACCATTCATGACCATTTTCCTTTCCCTTTAGTTTTTTTCTAGAATGATTAACCAGATTTACTCGCCAAAAGTTGAGTTCCGACTATGTGCAGGTTCTTCTAGGGGACCCAGAACTAGCTATGAAATAATAGTCTTTGGCATTTAATTTATTTATTCAGCTAATTATTAATAGACTCAAAAGTATCTAATATGTACAAAAAGTGTTTAGAGAGATTCAAAGTGGCCAGGTGTGGTGGGTCATGCCTATAATCCCGGCACTTTGGTAGGCCAAGGCTGGAGGATCACCTGAAACCAGGAGTTCGAGACCAGACTGGAAATGAAGTGAAACTCTGTCTCTACTCCCCCTGCAAAAAACTTTGAAAGCATAGGGGTCTCACTGCCTGACCTCACATTCCGGTTTGGACATTATTAACTTTTTGACTCTGGGAAAGTTACTAAAATTGAAATTTTCTAAAGATATGTTTTTTTCATCTGTAAGAGTAGGTAAAATAATAGTAGCTACCTTAAAGTAGTTATGATTCTTAAAGAACATGTTGCTTTTGAAATCTCTGGCCCATAGATTGTTAAGACTACACAAAGGCAAGCCAGCCTTAATAAAGCACTGAGAAAGATCGCATGTGTATAATATTCTCAAAATGACGAAACTGTAGTGATGAAGAACAAATCAACAGTTGCCAGGGGCTAGTTAAGGTTGTGGGGAGGGTGTGACTATCAAGAGAGTACCAGGCCTGCTGGGGTGATAGAGTGAGACTCTGTAAAAAGAAAGAAAGGAAAAAAAAAAAAAAAAAAGAGTTAGTACCAGGGAGTTTCTTTGTGATAACAGAATGCTTCTGTATCCTGAGCAGGGCAGTTGTGATACAAATCTATATGTGTGATACCACTCCCACCTCCACCAAAATTGAGTGCATGTCAAAGCTGGTGAAACCTGAATTTAGTCTGTAGGTTACAGTATGGGATCAATGTTAATTTTCTGGTTTTGAGGATGTACCATGGCTATGTAAGATGATATCACTGGGGAAAGCTGGGGGAAGGATACACGGGAACACTGTGTTGTCTTTCAATTTATGAGTCTTAGATTATTTCAAAATAGAGGGGTTTTTGTTTTGTTTTGTTTTTGAGACAGTGTCTCTCTCTCTCTGGCCCAGGCTGCAGTGCAGTGGTGTGATCTTGGTGCACTGCAGCCTCCACTTCTCAGGTAAGCAATTCTCCTGCCTCAGCCTCCTGAATTGCTGAGATTACAGGCATACAACCACCACATCTGGCAACTTTTTTTTTTTTTTTTTTTTTTTTTTGTATTTTTGGTAGTGACATGGTTTTGCCATGTTGGCCAGGCTGGTCTCGAACTTCTGTCCTCAAATGATCCACCTGCCTCAGCCTCCCAAAGTGCTGGGATTATAGGCGGGAGCCACTCAAAATAGTTTCAAAATATAAGGCAGGAAAAGAGATGGGACAGTGTAACAGAGAAGAGATAGACTTTGTCTCTGCCCTTATGGAGTTTACATTCTACTGGGAAGAGAAACCAGTAATTACACAGTCAGTTATTTCTTTTTTTTTTTTTTTCCCCAAGACAGAGTCTCACTCTGTTGCCCAGGCTGGAGTGCAGTAACGTGATCTCAGCTCACTGCAAGCTCTGTCTCCCGAGTTCACGCCATTCTCCTGCCTCAGCCTCCCGAGTAGCTGGGACTGCAGGCTCCCACCACCACGCCCGGCTAATTTTTTGTATTTCTAGTAGAGACAGAGTTTCACTGTGTTAACCAGGATGGTCTCGATCTCCTGACCTCATGATCTGCCTGCCTTGGCCTCCCAAAGTGTTGGGATTACAGGCGTGAGCAACCGCTCCTAGCCTACGGTCAGTTATTTCATGGTAACTGTGCTCATGTTACGAAGGAAAAATGTAACGTGCTATGAGAGCATGTGCGAAGACCAGGGGCCGGAAGCTAGGACAGCTCAGGAGAGGCTTCTTGTTGGGGGGGTGATATCTAAGCTCCCATTCCTATGGTAGGGTGAGCTGGGTGGGATGGTGGGAGGCATTCTAGGGAAAGGGAGCAACATTGATGGGGACCTGGAGGGTGAAAGAGCCCTCAGCAGCTTAGAGGAACTGGCCGCTGTGCAGGAGTCAGAGTTAAGTAGGCCAGTGTTACAAGCACAGTGTTGTGGCGGTCAAGGAAAGAAGCAATTATGTTTGACAAGAAACTGGGGGAAGAAAACAAGTGCACCACGATAGCAGTAATGGATAAAGCTTAGATTTTGAAATGGGTTGTTTTTTAATGAATTTAAAGCTGCAGTTATAAAACCCACAAAGGAATGTATACTTAGAGTGTGTGATGAGTTTGGGAAGCCACACATAGTCTGGTGAAGAGGGTCCCTGGAAGAAGCTGGAAAGGGACTGGGAAGAGCATTTGGGGCTTGACCACAAAGGAAGTTTGATTTTTTGTCCTGCAGGCATGGAGGAGCCGTTGGGACTTTTGAACTGGCAAGTTCTTCAAAGCTTACTCAGACACCAAGATAAAGCATAGATGGAGTTAAAGAGAACTGAAGCCAGTGAGCCTGGCCAAGAGGCTACTGCAGGAGTCCAGGATAGGGACATTAGAGCCTGAAGCTGGGGTGAAAGCAGTGGTACTGGGACAGGGAGTGACAAAGGAGCCTCATGTCAGCAAGCCGAGCCAACAATGGGGGCCTCAGATCCTGGAGCATCTCTCCTAGTATGTAGGTTGGTGCAAACGTAATTTTGCTTTTTGCAAATTATCCCTCTGAGGTCCAATGTAAGTACATAAAAACATACATGTAACACATCTACTGTGGCCTTGTTAGAAACTGGGAAATTGGAAAGAATGCATATATCCATTAGTGAGTACTTGAGTAAACTATGGTACATCATCCTACAGTGGGGTTCTATGGAGCACTTAAGAACCATGGAGTATCTTCTTAAAATATTAAGTCAGAAGAATTGCAGAAGACTAGGTATAGTATGACCTAATTTCATAGAATAATGTGTAGAGTGCATTTTACATATGTAGAAAAAGATCTTGAAAGATATACCTCTCCCTTTGGCAATAAAGATCTTTGCAGGTGAAGATTGTAAAGAATGTTTACTTTTTATACATTTCCTTATAGTGATTTATTTATTACAAATATGTTCGTGCTTCAATGTATCTGTCTGTTGCACTTCTACATGAATGGTGCTGTCTTAGATTGGACTCCTGTGACCAGGCTCTGAGATGCAGAAGGAGGCAGCCTTTGGGAGGTGCCCCTGTTAGGAAGTAAGGAAGACAGCATTGGGCAGAGAGGGAAGCTCACCCATATTGTAGTTGTAACGGAGACACAGTAGGAGCTCTTGAGCTGGGATGGCCCTTCACAGTCATCCTAAATTTGGGTAGGGTCTTTGTATCCTTGCATTAGCCAGTCATTGGGTTTGTACTGCCTTGAGGAGGGAGCATGACCTTGGGCTGTTCCATTCCCTGTAGCTGAGGGCAACTCCCGTTGAAGGATACAGCTGAGAACGGCCAGCAACTGATAGTCCTAAGCACTGGCCAATGGATGCCCTGACTCTGAAGAGGGGATCTGGGAAAGCACTACAGTATCCATTACAGTTATTTGGTGTAAGTTTAAAATTTATTTTCAGACCTTGCAGACCTTGCTTAATTATCTTAGCTTCGCTTTCACTAATACAAAGATAAAAGAGGAAAAAATGATTATCTCAATGTGAAAAAAATTAAATGAAATTAAAAAACCTTTTTGATTAAAAAAGTCTGGGCAATTAGGAGTAAAAAGCAATTTATTTGACTTGGTAGAGAGTACTTTCTCCAGGCTCCCCTTTCTCTGAAGGTGTAGGCCCTCTGCGGGCCAGGCTCTTCTGGCTTGATTTCCTCCATCACGTTGTGTGGCCTCAGGCCTTGCCTTCCACCTCCTTGACCACAGTCCACAGAGTGCTCTGACTCTCATACTGGTATTTGCCTCCAGGCAGTCCCAGTTTCTGAGTTTGCTTCTGTTTTCATTTTTCCTCTCTTCTTTTTTTTTTTTTTTGTGGCTCCTAGTGATTTCCCTTCCTTTCTTGTGTGCTCAGCAATACATTTAAAAGTATATTTGTTGTAATTTATTTAGCACCTAGTGTTTCACAGTGGGAAGGTTTTTCAGTGTATCTAGTCCACAGTTCTGCAGAAAGCTAAACCCTGACTGTCTTCATCAAAGGCAATTTTTCCTTTTACTGCCTCTAATGTGACTTTTAGTTTTATTTTTTATGTTTTTTTTTATTTCATAAGTTCATTCACCTTTATCCTCTTCTCCTCTTGCTCTATCTTCTCTCTAATCTCAGTTTTTCTTCTTTGACCTCTTTTCTTTAATGGAGAATTATTTGATCATGAATTATACCTATTGGGGCAAACTTTTCTGGTATGTATCATTCTGCTGACTTCTTAAAATCATCTTCCTCTTTATGTTTTTTGTGGTATCTATGACTACATCCCATACTGTTTCGTTTCTTGTGATTATGCATTCTTAAATTGGTTTGTTCTTACCGAGCCAGCTATTTGTGAAAGGATAGAACTGGAGACAGGCTAGGGAACGGAGCTAGGGCAGCTTGAATTTCCATCTATTTTCCACGACTGCCTTGTCCTGGAGAATGGCCTCTGTGTGAGCTCAACTCATTTCTCTCTCCTCAGCTCATTTTTATCACAACTCTTTTGGATGGTGACATAAAGCTTTGTTTCCATCAGGTGAGCATGAGCCATATATTCAGGCTTGTTACCACCACTCTTTTCTTGTTGACCTTAGTGCACCCACATCCTGCTCTGGCAGAGATGACACACTAGCCCGTTTCCATGTTTAGCATCATCACCTCTGACCCCTAATGCAAAACAGGGATCAGAGCATTTCCCCAGTGCTTCCATGCATCGAGACCTCATGTTCCCAGCCAAGGGTCATTTAATGTCCTTCAGGGTTTGCCACCTGTAAAGACCGCTCTGTTCTGCTCGCTGAACCAGAGAGCTGCAGGATCTTGTTTCTTCCATCAGAGTCTCCCCATGTCCTCGTTTAATTTTCCTAACACTTGGCAGCCTTTTAAAGAGTGATGTTTGGATTATGGGTGTTTCCTACTGTTTCATCAGTTTTGCTTCTGTTTCTCATTCTACTAATTTTTGGTTGACTTAAGGAAAGAGAGCTTTCAGTCTTGCTCTTGATCTTGAAGTCCAGAGGATTATTATAGGATGATAGAAGACTTAAGCAGGTGAGGGAGGAGCTATCTCATAGATGATCTGAGAAGGGCTGGGCCATAAGAGTAGCCTGGAAGGAAGGAGATTTCTTCCTTACACACAGAAGGACAAAAATCCACAGGGAACATACAGGAGGAATTTTAGGTCAATAGGAAGAAAAGGAGTAAAAAGGTACTTGCTCCTGTGGGAGATGTGGAGTCTGGCAGGTACAAGGAACAGCAATAGGCTTTATTCATTTATTCAGCAAATTTTTATCACATCCATGCTCTATGCCAGGCAGTGGGGAACCAGTAATGAACAGGACAAACTAATTCCTGTTCTCTGATACTTCACTTTCTCATAGAGGAGCCACAAAACAAGGAAGAACTGAGCAGCAGCAACAACAGCAAGAGCCTGTTGTCTGCCAGGTTCTATAATAGACAACAGAGCAGTGGAAGGTCTAGTGCAGGTGCTATTTAAGCTAGACCTGAAAGAACAGAGAATCCAGCCATGTGAAAGGAGGGGAAGAGCATTCCTGGCACAGAGTAGAAAATGCTGCGGCCCTGAATCGGGAAAGAGCTTAATAATTTTCAGGAACAAATTACCGGTTGGGCTTGAAGGAACAAGACAGAACATGGCACAGGCCGAGATTGGAGAGAAAGGAAGGAACCAAATCATGTAGGCATTTGTAGGAGCTGGGTTTGTATTCTATCATTACTTCCTGAGTCAGTAGAGATAATGAAGAACAGAAATCTAGGCAAATATGGATAAATTGTAAATGTACCAAAATGATGAAGTTAAAACCCATGAAAAAAAGAGCATAACATCAACATGTGCTTTGGCAATTCTCTATATGGAGATTCGGGTTTTAAGATGATTTGGGCAGAATTCATAGCATAAAAAATTAACATTACTCACAGACTTACATTCTAAGGAGAGGAATTCCATGTCATGCTTTTAGGAATGAATCCTAGAAACTGATTGTCCTCTGGAACAAAGGAGACTGTGGCATTTTAGAGAGCCCTAAGCTTCACTATACGTTTCTGAATTTGAGGGTATGGTTGAGGAAAATCAGCCAGAAGGAGAGGACTTGGACACCCAGGATTCCGTAGATCTCGAAAGTAGGAAGGCAAGGGTCCTGCTGAAGGAAACATTCACTCTTTGCATGGGGGCCCTCAGAGACGAAGCCAGATAGCATGCACAACACCCAACTTATTCTCATGCCCATGCTTTCTCTGTTTGCATAGAGAAATCACAATTGGAAACATTTCTAAAGATTACCCTTCTGCAACAGAAAGAATTGACTGGAAAGTAAGTCATGAAAAAGAAATCTGGAAGCAAGGTAATAGAGCCCCAAACAGAATTTAAACTTTTTCCTATGAGTATTTGGTAAAGTCTCAGTACTGACATATCAGAATATATATAAGATTTTATCCAGTTGAAGCTGCAGACTTTAAGGATGTATCCATTTCCTCCCCTCTTCCCTCCTTCCTTCCCTCCATCAACAGTGAATGTTTGAGATGATGCTATCCGGCCTTTATAGACCAATCTATAGATAAGTGACTCTTTAGCCTTCTTCATGGCAAATTTCTCTCCAACATCCTTTGCATTCTAATTGGTCTTACCCAATTCCAAAGAATTTCCCATTAATCAATAAAGCTTCTTCTTAGAAGTGGACTAAAGCTGAAGTTTCAGCTTCTGTTAGACTCCATGTGAGAGACTCCTTTCAAAAGGAGGCAAATTGTGAATCCAATTTTCTTTTGGCATTAATTTCCTAGTAATTCTGGGGGTTCAAATGAGACATCAATGACTAGCTGTCACTCAAGTATTTTGTCTCAAAGCTTAAAGGACTGGAAAGTGACTGTGCTCCTTCCACTCTCAGTTCAAGTACAGTATTCTGTTCCTGGCAGCCAAGAAGCAGCAGGTGTAGGATGAGGAATAGCTGGCCATTGCTCCTGGCCAGAGAAGACACTTCTTCACAACAGTGGAAGGTTTCAGTATCGCTTAGCCTGTCCAAGAGAAACTATTTTTGTTCCATATCCATGCCCTGGTAGGAGAGTTCAAATTTATTTTGGGTTTGCTGATGGCTATACTATCAGGAGGATATCAGTGCAGGAAGCCAAGAAGCTACCATCTGTTCTGTGTTTATATCTAAAGAATTATTTAGAAGACTGATTACTCAGTTAGCTGGGCCTCCTGACCTTCTAGTATTACACTTAGAAAGGTAACTAACACTTTCTTGAAAGTCACTTCACTTTTAATAACCCATATAATTCCCTCAGTATAAGGTAGGGATCAAAGTATTGACCAAAGCTTCACACTGAGTCTCATGTGTTGTGGATGCTGTGAATGATCACTCGTGGTGAACAGAAAGTGACTCCTAATAGTGGTATGTTAGTAAATATTTAACAGTGGGCTCTCTCTAGGGAAAAAATACCTGATTCATAGCATTTGTTAGTTTCCATGATGAAATATTAAGAACAATTTTATAAATTCAAAAACATAGATGAAATATAGCAATTCCACAAAAGATAATAATGACCAAAATCAACTCAAGCAAAAATAGGAAGCCCAAATGGCCCTATATTTATTAAAGAAAATGAATTCACAAATCTACCCAACAGAAAAATTGCAAGTCCAGACGGCTTTACTAGGGAAGTATATCAATTGCATAAGGAATAAATTACACTAATCTTGTGCAAAACCCTTCAGAAAATAGAGGAGGAAACACTTCCCAACTCATCTTTTGATTCCAGAATTTATACTATTCCCAGAATTAGGTGAAGACATTATGAGAAAAGAAAATTACAGATCAGAGATCAGTATACTTCATGAATAGAGATGAAAAGAAAATTATTTGCAGAGTATCAGCAGATTGAATCCAGTAAAAACATATATATATTTATATAAATTATAATATATGATGACCAGGAATATAAGGTTGGTTTGACTTTCAAAATCAATTGATATAATTCACCATATTAACAGAATAAAGAGGGAAAACTATATGATCATCTCAATATATGAAACAAAACCATCTGAAAAAATTTCAAAAATTAAGCACTTATTCATTGTGTATGTATATAATTCCCAAATAAAGTAAGAATAGAAGAGATTTTTCTCAACTTGATAAAAGACAACTAAGAGAAGCCTGCAGCTAATATCAAACTTAAGTGTGGAAAGACTGAACACTTTCCCTAAGATAGAGATGAAGGCAAGGATGCTCACTCTCCATCACTTCTATTCAACATATTGCTGCAGGTCACAGGCAGTGCAATAAAAAAAAAAAAAGAAGTAAAATGCATAAAATTATAAGGGAAAAACACTGTCTTTATTTGCAGATCGTGTAAGTATAAAATGCAAAACTATTTCTAAAATAGCGACTAGAACTACTACATGAATTTAGCAAAGGTATAAAATATAATGTCAATATTCAGAAATTGGTTCATTTTTATAAACTAACAAAAAAGAATCTAAAAAATATAATACTCTCCACAATAGCATCACAAAACATGAAATATTTATGGATAAGTTCAACAAAATACGTGCAGTATCTGTGCATTGAAAACCAAAAACTTTGCTGAGAGAAATTAAAGAAGACCCAAGTTAGGGGATACAAATGATCCTCATGGATTGGAAGATTCAATATTATTAAAATGTTAGCTCTCCCCAAACAGTCACCATGAGAATTCTAGCAGGATATTTGTATAAATTAACAGTCGGAGATTCTAACATTTGAATGGAAATGCAAAGGACTTAAAAGAGTCAAAACAATTTGGAAAGAAAGAACACAGTGGGAGCCTATGATAAGCAGAATTCCAACATGACGCCAAGATTCCATCCCCTGCTGCACAGCGTGTACAATCCCCTTCCATAGAGTATCAGAGAGACCTGTGAATATGATGGGATGTCATTCCCTTGATTAGGTTATGTTATATGGCAAAGATGAAGAGATTTGCATCAGTGGCTCCATCCAGGACTGAAGTGGCTTCATGCCTGTATTTAGACACCCAGACAAAATGCAAACCTTTGGTCCTCACCCTCCAGAAACAGATGTGCCTTTACCACCCTCAGGTTAAGGCAAACACACATTTATTGCACAGTCTACCTTCGGGTTCAGACTGGAGGGGGAGATCCACAAATGCCCCAAGGCATACTCATGACTATGTGGGCAGGGAATTCCAGGCTCACAGTTACTCCAGGTGTGATCTCCAAGGGAAGAGGTGCATGCTCCGCATAGACAAGCCACTTGGCCAAGGGATCTCTTCACTCCATGGGAAGGGAGGAGGCTCAAGGTGGCCAAAGTAGAGCCTCCCCAAGCAGAACATCTCAAACTTATATGTGCATAAGATCTTATTGAAATGCAGGATCAGAGCAGATCAGAGTGAGACCTGGGATCCTGTACATTTAAAAGCTTTCAGGTGACATGAGTGCTGCTGATCCGCTTTGAATAGCAAGGCTGGAATCATGGGGCGGGGTAGTACTGCTGTGATGCCTGGCAATGCATCCCTGGCATCAGAGCACATGATCAGCCCTAATTGGTTTGGTGTCACTTGTCACATCTATCCAGCAAAAGAAGTGAAAACAGGAATGACTATCTTTAATTAAGTGTTTACTGTCTGTCACTAATATCTTTAGGTGTGATATCTCATGTAATCCAAGTACCAGCTTAGAAATGCTAGCCAGTTGCTTAAAGACGTTCTTCTGTTCTCATAGCATCCCTTATTTTCAACCTTTTATCTGTCCCAGTTACCCAAGCCATTGTGCTACAAAATCCCTAGGATCCTCAAGTTTTCCTAAACCCTCTTTTTCCTAAATCCTCATTTTCACAGACCTCAAGACAGCCTGGGAAAACATTCTGGTTGGTTCTATTACAAAATCTTGTTATTAGATCTCTGTTAGGTCTTCCTGATTCATGACAGTCTTCCTTTTAAATATTCTATGGACTTCCTAGCACATTATCCATAGCAGTGCCCCAAATCCTTTGCACTCAGCTCTATTTCCAACTGTCAGCAAAAGTGCTTGCATTTCACTTTAAAGGGAAGGATGCTTCATCTGTATTTATAATCCTAATCCCTTTCTTTTCCTGGGCCTTGCTTATCAGTCATTCCCTTTCTATCTCCTTTTACTCTGACTTTTAGCCAATCAAAATACTGCCTGGATCTCCTACTTTGTAAGATCAAACACACCCTCCTAATCCCTGTTACATGTCTCAGATAGCCGGCCTCCTTTGCCTTCCCTCACTGCCCATTGCCATGAAACGGGAGTCGCCTTTTACTGCCTCTACCTGCCACCTACCACCACTTTAATTTCTTTCATTCTGGCCTTTTCTTCCACCAACCTACCAAAACCACCAATTTGAAGTGGCATTAAACTATTATTTTTATTAATAAAATATGGGAGCATGAATGAGATATAAAATGAAGTCAAAATTGTTTCTAATATTTATGCTATATTTTTCCATTTTGTAGCATTTTTTATTTTGAGACATCACTCTACAGAGACTTTTATCTCTTCCTGTTGGATAGTTCCCTTTCTATGCTACATTTTTTGACATTTACAAAAACATACACTTCTTTTAAATTCAGTGCTGAAGGTTAAGACCTCGGGCCATTCATTATTTTATCTGAACTTCTTTTCTCACCATTAGTTGGAAGAAGGGTAAAATAATACATTGGGTATTCTACTCTCTTTTGATGATTATGTTGCTGTTGGGCCAAAACAAACCTTTGGAACCCAGATGAACTTCTAAGTTATTCCAAGAGAATTAGGAATCTTCCTTTACCCTCCATGGACCCAGCTTCTCAGTGCAGCTAAAGCCCTTGCTTAGTCTGTATAAATTAATACATTTGCTGGAAATGTGACTTTAGGAGATTTTATAGCAGTGGTTTCAATGCTGCTAGTGGTGAAGTGGAAATTTGAGAATGTGAAGATTAATTTAAACCACATGATGGGTTCAAGGAAAAGGGACATACCCAACAGTTTCCTGAATGTGTGCTAACCCTAGATAGTGGGTAATGGGATCCGAAAAACCACCAGTGAACTTTTAAACCCTCTTGAGAGGAATCAGATCAGTACAGTTAGCCCTGAAATGGAGCTGTTCATGAAAACAGGCCTCTTCTTTCTCCCTCAGAAACCAATCCCTTTGCCTGAAAGAACACAGTTGGGAGATCAGAGATAGAGGAGGCACCTTAACTTTTACTACTAATGGAATGAAGCTAGACCTGTGTTTCCAATCATTAGCTGGTTTACCGATTTGTCTTTCATCATAGATTCCAAATTCTGTTGGGTTCTTTTAACTATTGTTAACCAATAAATTGTATGTTGTGAATAGTCAATGAACTTGAAATAAAAAATTTCTTTTTCCTTCCAGTTTGTTGTAGCAGTGTTCTGGATCATTTATGCCTATGACAGAGAGATGATATACCCGAAGCTGCTGGATAATTTTATCCCAGGGTGGCTGAATCACGGAATGGTGAGTGGATTAAAACAAACGGCTTTCTTTTATTTTAAAAAAATCTATTAAATAGCTATTATCTGCTATTTAGACCTTCCATAGAATTTGCCTAAAAATCCATGAAATCTTGGAAGGTTATAATGGGAGATTACAATTAGAGAATACTGTAATATTTACTGAATATAAATAGAAACTTCTTCCCATGAAATTGAGTCATTATTCAAACTATGTAGTAGATGAATCCACAGATTATTAAGGTGGGTGTGTCAGTGGTGTTAAATAATATAACTAGCCAATTCTGGGATGAATTTAATTTCTGTGCCATTAGAAGGCTTGTCCTCAGAGCCCAGGGTTGGATTCCCACCTACACAGCCACCAGCCCTCCGCTCCACCTGCACCTCACATTGACAGGATTTTGTTGGAAGTAACTACTGCAGCTGGACAGTTTCCCTCAGATGGGCAGCAAGGCTGTTACTTTCTCTCGGAGATCTGTTGCAGGCATTTGGAGGTGTCTTTAGCAGTGGGATTGTTTGCCTCTTAGGGTTCTGCCCAAGTTAGGGTGTTTGCCTGTGGCTTTGAGGCCTTTTCCTTCTTCTCAGTCTAATTCTTTCTGATGCTTTAGCCATGATGTTCCCCTCACTAGTTTCAAATCCAGTGCTTTGGATGGTTTTCACATCATTTTACAACATTTGAGGATATATTTTCTGCAGTGAAATTTTGTGTCATCTTCCCTTTCAGCTTTTGGAATTGAGCACTACTTTGTTATTAACTAAGAAGCATGCATTTTGGTTACAGCAGTTTTAGAACATGTCCCGGGGTGTTCCTGGTGAAAAGGGCAGCCCATCACAAGAAATTATAGGGGAAGGAAGAGCTGGAAATCATGAGCCTTGAGTACAAAATAACAGTTTCCCTTCTGCCCCCAATTTTGGTATATTTGAAGAAAAGTGGTGTGTCTAGCAAACAAACATCACTGTACTGAAGGGTTTTGATCAATCCTTCCTTAAGCCAATTCATCAAAAGTGGCATATCTCAGAGAATTGGATTTTTTTTTAGTTCAGTTAGAGCCACACTCTTGAAGGATTAGCATGGCACTTCTGGTCTATTTCCAAACACATCAGCTGGGTCTTGTCAGTTCAGTGTAGCCATCCATGGGGCCTGGCATGGTTACTATGGCCCTCTCCAACTTTTTCCTTTTCTTGAATGTGAAAAGCACGTCGTAACTCCATGCCTTTGCAATCTTCTGCCCCAAATGCCCTTCTCAGTCTTTCCTGACAAATTCCTGCTAGCTTAGTTTCTATCTTCTTTAAGAAGCCATTCCTAACTCCCCAAGCAAAGTTAGCTATTCCGTTACTTGTGCTTGCACAACACTTTCATATCTCTATTATGCATGTCTGTATCCCCACAGAAATATTAAGCTCCTAGTGCAAACCAGCCTTTGAATTCCTATTCCAAGCACTTTGCCCAGTTGTCTGGCATACAGTAGGATCAATACATGTTTATTAAATTGATGAATGGATTCACTATAGCTGATTTCCATAATTCTTTGTCAGTTACATAGCTACTGTTTATTTATTTATTTATTTATTTATTTGAGAATATACTGTGTGCCAGGCACTCCACAGTGATTGTATCATTAAATTTTCACAATGGCACTGCAAATAAGGAATGATCTCAATTACAAATGAAGAAACTGAACCTCAGAAGCATATAATTTTCCCAAATGACATAGCTCAGGGTGGTAGAAGTGGGATCTGAATGCAGGCCTGTCTGGCCTCAAATGTGTGGCCACATTTTATCTGAACAAGTAAACATTAATTGATTATTGATAAAAAGAGTAGCATTGTATAGCTTTTACAACAGTAAAGTTAACAAAATATAAGAGAAACATCTTCAGGGTATTTTAAAGCTTGCTTTCAAACTGTTTAGCATATTTTAGCTGTCTAAGATAAACCAGTCAATAATTAGGTGCGTATTTTTAAGAAAAAGACATTATGAAATTCCTTATCTCCAAGAGCTGAGTTGTAAATGGAGATAGGCTTTGTAAATCATCACTTCAAATGTTACACCAAAAAACACTGTCGTGTGTTCAATCAGGAGCAGGCTGTGGCCAAAAGGCAGGCATATTCTTGTACAAATAGTATCTTTTGTGACATCTCCAAATATGAGGAGGAGTAATATCACCTAGATAACTAATTAGAGTGTCCAAATTGTGAGTATTAAAGGGAGACTCCTGAAGTTGCAGCCTCCAGTTGAATGTGAAATGATGTCAGTTACCTTGTTCTGACATTAGGAGAAACTTTGCTGACAACAAATAATTGCGTCATGTGCTATAGAATTAAAGTCTCGGCCACTTTGGCCTATTGTTAACAGGCCTGAACTGCACAATATTACCTTCATGCCAGAGAATGAATCACAGTCTTTGTGGATCCTGGTTCTAAATTTTTAATGTTTTGAACAAATGGTTTATTAAGCATGTATCCAGCCGTTAGAACTTTGACTTGCCTCTGTTAATTTTACCTTGATTCACTTTGATGTCTTAAAATTCTTACTCCCGGAGACAAATACTACTTAGAAACACCAGGAGGAATTGAATGACACAAATATTTAGGAAAGAGAAAAGATAAATTAGTTAATATGTCAAATCCTCTAAGATAATGTGAGCTCAATAGATTCTTTCACAATGAATTCTGTGTCCTAATAGTGATAAACGACCAGTTCTTTGTTTTTCCTCATGTTCCAATTGATAGTTCCAGAATTACTGAGGAGAAAGAAGTTGTGCATGGTGGCTCAGGCATATTTTGCAATATTAAACAATTTACATTACTTGAATTCTGTATCTGTGTAACTATAGATACAAAATTGATAAACCATGATGCTGATCCTTTAGCCTAGCAATTAAAATATGAACATTAAATGCTGGAATTATGAATAATTTTAACAAAATGTGTAATAAAATGACATTTCAAATAAATGAGCATTTTCTTCTTTGTTTAAATAATATTTTAAGTTGTAATAACTATTATAATTTGTATTTGCTTTTAATTCTAATTGGTTTTTAATATTAATTTTAAAATAACATTTTTAAATATATGGAAATAAGTCCATTCAAAATTTCTTACCAGTCTGGATAACTTGGTGAAACCCTGTCTCTTCAAAAAAAAAAAATAATAATTAGCTGGATGTGGTGTTATGAACCTGTAGTCCTAGCTACTCAGGAGGCTGAGGTGGGGGGATTGCTTGAGCCATGATCATGCTACTGCACTCCAGACTGTTGGACAGGAGTGAGACCCTGTCTCAAGAACAAAAAAGTTCTCACATTTGTTTTAATGTATGAATTTTAATTGAAAATTCAAATTGTATACATTTTGATTATAATTTTATTTTCGATTCATCTTTTAGATTATTACTATCAGTAGAGCGAAAATTTTGTGAAATTTTCCATTGTAATAGCATATTTAATAATTTTGCTGAAATGAAGGCAAGGAAAATATAGTTTTAGAATATTTATATTCTTATTATATTAAATATTAAATATTTATATTTATAGCTTGTAAATATATATGTTTTACTGCTTATCCAATCACATATTTTCTATTTTGTTTTGTAAAACTACATCTGACAATGTAGGAGGATAAAACATTTTATTTAGTACTTCATTAGCTTTATTTGTAGCTTTTTTCAAAAATGTATTTGCATATTTTAATTTTCAATGGGTACCACATACATATGCTATAAAATTTAAATGTTTCCCTGCCTCCTTTGTATACCAGCTACTTAATTCTATTTTCCTTTACTTGTACCTTTTAAAGTTAATTTTAACATACATGTAATAATTTAACATAGTTACAGGGTACAGAGTGATATTTCAAAACATGTATATAATGTGTAATGACCAAATCAGGGTAATTAGCATGTATATTTTCTCAAACATTTATCATTTCTTTATGTTGAGAACATTCAAAATCTTCTAGCTTTTTGAAAATATACAATAAATTATTGTTAACTATATTCATTCTATATTGCTCTAGAACACTGGAATTTATTCCTCTTATCTAGCTATAATTGTGTGTCTCCTAACCAACCTCTTCATACTCTCCCCTCCTGGCTACCCTTCCCAACCTCTAATAACCACAATTCTACTCACTACTTCTATGAGCTCATCATTTTTAGTTCCATCTTGTTCCAGATCTTAGAGGAAAAGCTTTCAGCTTTTGTCTCTTTAGTATAATGTTAGCTGTGGGTTTGTCATATATGGCCTTTATTGTATTAAGGTATATTCCATCTATACCTAATTTGTTGAGAGTTGTTATTGTAAATGATATTTAATTTTATCAAATACTTTTTCTGTGTCTATTGAGATAATCATATGGGCTTTGTCCTTCATTTTGTTTATGAGAGGTATCAAATTTATTAATTTGTGTCTGTTGAATCATCCTTTAATCTCTGGGATAAATACAAACTTTTGGATATGCTGTTGGATTTTAGTATTTTGTTGAGGATTTTTGCATATATGTTCATCAGAGATATTGGCCTATAGTTTAATTTTTTGGTTCTGTCCTTGTCTGATTTTGGCATCATGGTAATGCTGGCATCATAGAATGAGTTAGGAATAATTCCCTCTTCCTTAATTTTTTGGAATATTTTCAGAAGTATTTATGGTAGTTCTTCTTTATGAGTTTGGTACACTTTAGCAGTGAAGCCATTCTGCCCTGGGCTTTACATTGTTGGGAGACTTTTTATTACTTATTCAATCTCATTGCTTGTTCTTGGTCTATTCAGGTTTTCTGTTTCCTCCTGGCTCAATGTTGATAGGTTATATGTGTCCAGGAATTTATCCACTTCTAGGTTTTTCAATTTGTTGGTACATAGTTGTTCATAATAATCTGTTATGATCCTTTGTATTTCTTGATCTGCAGTCAAATGCTCTACCCCTGAGCTGTACCCTCTCCTGATCCTTTGTAATTCTGTGGTATCAGTTGTAATGTCTCCTTTTCTATTTCTGATTTTATTTATTTGAGTCTTCTCTCTTTTTACTTAGTCTACCTAATGGTATGTCAATTTTGCTTATCTTTTCCAAAAACACAAGTATTTCTTTTGTTGGTCTTTTGAAATTTTTTGTCTCTATTTCAATTCTGTTCTGGTATTTATTATTTCTTTCCTTCTATTAATTGTAGGTTTTGTTTGTTCTTGCTTTTCTAGTTCCTTGAGGTGCATCTTTAGGTTGTTTATTTGCCATCTTTTCTTTTTAGTACTTCATTAGCTTTAATTGTAAATTTTCTTTGTTTCTTTGAAATCTGATTTCTCAGAAATCACCACTAAAGAATTTATTCATGTAACCAAATACCACCTGTTCCCCAAAAACCTATTGAAATAAAAAAAAAATCCATTCAGATGAAAAAGGAAAAAAAAAGAAATAAAGAACAACAACAACAAAAAAAGAATGAAGGAAGCCTGCAGGACATATGGGACAACATTAAGGAAACAAATATTCCCATTATAGAAATTTCAGATGAATAAGAGATGGGAAAAGGCACAGGAAACCTATTCAATGAAATAATAGCTGAAAACTTTCCAAGTGTTGGGAGAGATATGAACATCCAGATACAGAAAGCTGAAATATCAACAAGTAGATACAACCAAAAAAGCTTCTCTCTGAAGCAAATTATAGTCAAATTGTAGTCTTTTATCCCTCACCCACCTCCCACCCTTTCCCTTGAGTCCCCAAAGTCCATTGTATCATTCTTATGCCTTTGCATCCTCATAGTTTAGCTCCCACTCATGATACTTCACTTAGAATGATAGTTTCTGATTCCATCCAGGTTGCTGCAAATGCCAGTACTTATTTTATTCCTTTTTATGGCTGAGTAGTATTCAATTGTGTGTGTGTGTGTGTGTGTATATCACACTTATATATATATACACACATATATATAATCACATTTTCTTTATCTACTCATTGATTGATGGGCATTTGGGCTGGTTCTATATTTTTGAAATTGCAAATTTTGCTGCTGTAAACATGCATGTGCAAGTGTCTTTTTCATATAATGACTTCTTTTCCTCTAAGTGGATACCCAGGAGTGGGATTTCTATATCAAATGGTAGATCTACTTTTAGTTACTTTAGGAAACCCCACACTGTTTTCCTTAGTGGTTGTACTAGTTTACATTACCACCAACAGCGTAAAAGTGTTCCCTTTTCACCACATCCCCGCCAACATCTGTTATTATTTGATTTTTCGATTATGGCCATCCTCACAGGAGTCAGATGGTTTTGATTTGCATTTCCCTGATCATTAGTAATGTTGAGCATTTTTTCATATGTTTGTTGGCCATTTGTATATCCTCCTTTGAGAATTGTCTATTCATATCCTTAGCCCACTTTTTGATGGGATTGTTTGATTTTTTTTTCTTGCTGATTTGTTTAAGATCCTTGTACATTCTGGATATTACTCCTTCGTCAGAAGTATAGATTGTGAAGACTTTCTCCCATTCTGTGTGTTGTCTGTTTACTCCACTGATTGTTTCTTTTGTTGTGCAGAAGCTTTTTAGTTTGATTAAGTCCCATCTATTTATCTTTGTTTTTGTTGCATTTGCTTTTGGGTTCTTGGTCATGAAGTCTTTGCCTAAGCCAATGTCTAGAAGAGTTTTGCTGATGAGCCAACCTCTAGAATGGCTCCAATGAGATGATCATGTAATTTTCTGTTTTTAATTCTATTCACATGGTGTATCACATTTATTGACTTGCAAATGTTAAACCATCCCTTCATCTCTGGTATGAATCCTACTTGATCATGGTGGATTATCTTTTTGATATGCTGTTGGATTCAATTAGCTAGTATTTTATTGAGGATTTTTGTATCTATCTTCATCAGGGATATTGGTCTGTAGTTTTCTTTTGCTGTTATGCCCTTTCCTGGTTTTGGTATTAGGGTGATACTGGCTTCATAGAATGATTTAGGGAGGATTCCTTCTTTCTCTATCTTTTGGAATAGTGTATAATAGGATTGGTACTAATTCTTCTTTGAATGGCTGATAGAATTTAACTGTAATTTAGCTGTAAATGTGTCTGGCCCTGGACTTTTGTTATTGGTAGCTTTTTAATTACCATTTCAATCTCACTTTTTGTTATTGGTCCATTTAGAGTTTCTATTTCTTCCTGGTTTAATCTAGGGAGGTTGTATATTTCCAGGAATTTATCCATTTCCTCTAGGTTTTCTAGTGTATGTGCATAAAGCTGTTCACTGTAGCCTTGAATGATCGTTTGTATTTCTGTGGTATCAGTTACAATATCTCCCATTTCATTTCTAATTGAGCTTGTTTGGATCTTCTCTCTTCTTTTCTTGGTTAATCTCGCTAATGGTCTATCAATTTTTTTATCATTATAAAGAATCAACTTTTTGTTTCATTTATCTTTTGTATTTTTTTTACTTCAACTTCATTTCGTTTTTGTTTTTTGTTTTTTGTTTTTTTTTTTTTAAGACAGAGTTTCACCCTGTTGCCCAGGCTAGAGTGCAGTGGTACTATAATCTTGGTTTACTGCAACCTCTGCCTACTGGTTTCAAGCAATTCTCATGCCTCAGCCTCCTGAGTAGCTAGGATTACAGATGTGCACAACCACACCTGTCTAATTTGTGTATTGTATATTTTTAGTAGAGACAGTGTTTTGCCATGTTGGCCAGACTGGTCTTGAACTCCTGACCTCAAGTGATCCACCCACCTTGGCCTCCCAAAGTGCTGGGATTAAAGGCATGAGCCACTGCGCCTAGACAACCACCATGGCCAGCCTCATTTGGTTCTGCTCAGATCTTGATTATTTCTTTTCTTCAGTTGGGTTTGGGTTTGGTTTGTTCTTGTTTCTCTAGTTCCTAGAGGTGTGACCGTAGACTGTCTATTTGTAGTCTTTCAGAATTTTTGATGTAGACATTTAATGCTGTGAACTTTCCTCTTAGCACCACTTTTGCTGTATCCCAGAGGTTTGGATAGGTTGTATCACTATTATTGTTCAGTACAAAGAATTTTTTGATTTCCACCTTGATTTCATTGTTGACCCAATGATCATTCAGGAGCAAGTTCTTAAATTTTCATATATTTGCATGGTTTTGAAGGTTCCTTTTGGAGTTGATTTCCAATTTTATTCCACTGTGGCCTGAGAGAGTACTTGATATAATTTAGATTTTCTCAAATTTGTTGAGACTTGTTTTGTGGCCTATCACATGGTCTATCTTAGAGAATGTTCCATATACTGATGAATAAAATGAATATTCTGCAATTGTTGGGTAGAATGTTCTGTAAAAATCTGTTAAGTCCACTTGTTCTAGGGTGTAGTTTAAGTCCATTGTTTCTCTGTTAACTTTCTGTATTGATGACCAGTCTAGTGCTATCAGTGGAGTATTGAAGTCCCACACTATTATTGTGTTGTTGTCTATCTCACTTCTTAGGTCTAGTAGTAATTGTTTTATAAATTTTGGATCTCCAGTGTTAGATGCATATATATTTAGGATTTTGATATTTCCCTGTTGGACTAGTCCTTTTATCATTATATAATGTCCCTCTTTAAAGCAACTGTTGTTGCTTTAAAGTCTGTTTTATCTGATATAAGAAAAGCTACTCCTGGCCAGGCACAGTGGCTCATGCCTGTAATCACAGCACTTTGGGAGGCCGAGGCAGGTGGATCACGAGGTCAGGAGTTCAAGACCAGCCTGGCCAAGATAGTGAAACCCCGTCTCTAATAAAAATGCAAAAATTAGCTAGGCATGGTGGCGGGTGCCTGTAATCCCAGCTACTCAGGAGCCTGAGGCAGGAGAATCACTTGAACCCAGGAGGCAGAAGTTGCAGTGAGCAGAGACCATACCATTGCACTCCAGCCTAGGTGACAGAGTAAGACTCCATCTCAAAAAAAAAAAAAAAAAAAAGAAAGAAACAGAAAAGCTACTGCTGCTCACTTTTGGTGTCCACATGGAATATCTTTTCCTACCCCTTTACCTTAAGTTTATGTGAGTCTTTGTGTGTCAGGTGAGTCTCTTGAAGACACCAGGTACTTGGTTGGTTAATTCTTATCCATTCTGACATTTTGTGTCTTTTAAGTAGAGGATTTAGGCTATTTACATTCAATGTTATTATTGAGATTTGAGGTACTATTCACTTGGTTGGTTAATTCTTATCCATTCTGCCATTTTGTGTCTTTTAAGTAGAGGATTTAGGTCATTTACATTCAGCATTATTATTGAGATATGACGTACTATTCACTTGGTTGGTTAATTCTTATCCATTCTGCCATTTTTTGCCTTTTAAGTAGAGGGTTTGGGTCATTTAAATTCAATGTTATTATTGAGATGTGAGGTACTATTCTATTCATCGTGCTATTTGTTGCCTGAATACCTTGTTTTTTTTCATTGTGTTGTTGTTTTATAGGTACTGTAAGATTTATGCTTTAATGAAATTCTAGTTTGGTGTATTCTAAGGATCTGTTTCAAGATTTAGAGCTCCTTTTAGCAGTTCTGGTGGTGCTGGCTTGGTATTGGCAAATTCTCTCAACATTTGTCTGAAAAAGACTATATTTCCTTCATTTATGAAGCTTAGTTTTGCTGGATTCAAAATTCTTGGCTGACAATTGTTTTAAGGAGGCTAAAGATAGGACCCCACTCCCTTCTAGCTTGCAGGGTTTCTGCTGAGAAATCTGCTGTTAATCTGACAAGTTTTCCTTTGTAGGTTACCTGATGCTTTTGCCTCACACCTCTTAAGATTCTTCCCTTTGTCTTTACTTTAGATAACCTGATGACTATGTGCCTAGGCTATGATCTTTTTGTGATGAATTTCCCAGATGTTCTTTGAGCTCCTTGTGTTTGGATGTCCAGATCTCTAGCAAAGCCAGGGAAGTTTTCCTCAATTATTTCCTCAAACATGTTTTCCAGACATTTAGATTTCCCTTCTTCTTCAGGAACACCAATTATTCTTAGGTTTGGTCATTTAACACAATCCCAAACTTCTTGGAGCCTTTATTCATTTTTTAAAATTCTTTTTTCTTTGTCTTTGTTGAGTTGGGTTTATTCGAAAGCCTTGTCTTTGAGCTCTGAAGTTGTTTCTTCTACTTGTTCAGTTCTATTACTGAGAATTTCCAGTGCATTTTGCATTTCTCTAAGTGTGATTTCTTCATTTCCAGAAGTTGCGATTATTTTTTATTTATGCTTTTTCACTGGAGATTTTTCCATTCATATCCTGTATCATTTCTTGATTTCTTTAAGTTGGACTTCACCTTTCTCTGATGCGTCCTTGATTAGCTTAATAATTGACCTTCTGAATTCTTTTTCTGGCAATTTGGGGATTTCATCTTGGTTTCGATCCATTACTGGTGAGCTACTGTGATCCTTTGGTGGCACTAAATAACCTTGTTTTGTCATGTTACCAGAATTGTTTTTCTGGTTCCTTCTTATTTCAGTAGACTATATCAGAGGGAAGATCTGAGATTCAAGGCTGCTGTTCAGATTTTTTGGTCCCTTGGGGTGCTCCCATGATGTGGTGCTGTACCCCTTCCCCTAAGGAGGGCCTTCCTGAGAATCGAACCGCAGTGATTGTTATTTATCTTCTGGATCTAGCCGCCCAGTGGAGCTACCAGGCTCTGGCCTGGTACTGGGAAGTGTCTGCAGAGTCCTGTGACGTGATCTGTCTCCAGGTTTCTCAGCTGTGGATCCCAGCACCTGCTCTGGTGGAGGTAGCAGGGAAGAGAAGTGGACTCCGTGAGGGTTCTTGGTTGTATTTTTGTGCACTGGTTTTGTGTTGGCTGGCCTCCAGCCAGGAGGTGGCGCTATGAAGAGTGCATCAGCTGTGGGAGTGTAGGGAGGATACAAGCTTACCCTAGGGTCGCCTTTGGATGAGTATTCAAGTTTCTGAGGTGGTGAGGCTGGGCTATAGAGCTCCCAAGAGATTATATTTTTTGTCTTGGGCTACCAGGACAGGTAGAGAAAGACTGTCAGGCTGGGACAGGGTTCAGCATGTCTGAGCTCAGACTCTTCTTGGGCAGGGCTTGCTGCAGCTGCTGTGGGAGATTGGGGGTGTAGTTCCCAGGCCAAGGGGGTTATGTTCCCAGGGGAGTTGTGGCTGCCTCTGCTGTGTGACACAGGTCACCAGGGAAGTGAGGGAAAGCCACTTAGCTCCCATGCACCCTGCTACATGAAAAGCCGTTCTCACTCCCACCTCCCACCGTGCCACTCCCAACATCACACAGTTTATTTCCGGGCAGCTGGTGAGCAGTGCTGAGAACTTGCCCCAGGCTACAAGCCTCCCAGCTGAGAAAGCAAGCCAACTCACAGTTCCTCAGCTGTCCCACAGGGCCTGCAGCAGCAATCCACCTCCTTCAAAGAGTCTGTGGTTTCTCTTGGCTTTCCTGGTATGTTCCTGCAGTGGTTCCTGGAGCAAGTTCTTGATATGAGTCTCTACACATGGTTTTGTCTGAGTGGGAGCTGCAAGTTAGTCCTGCCTCTTATCTGCCATTTTTTCTCCCCATATTCCCCTAAATGGATTATTTTAAAAGAACTGTCTTCAAGTTCAGAAACTCTTCTGCCTGATCTAGTCTATTATTGAAATTCTCAATTTTAGTTTTATTTCACTTACTGAGTTATTCAGTTCTAACATTTGTTTCATTCTTCTTAATGATATCTATTTTTAAAAATTTCTCATTCAGCTTATGAATTGTTTTTCTGATTTCATTGAATCTATTTGTGTTCTCTTGTATCTTGCCAGATTTCCTTGTTATTTTGCATTTTGTCAGGTGATTTTAGATTGGTTTTCCTTTGGGGTCTGTTACTTAGAGAATTACTGTGTTCCTTTGAAGGCATCACATTTCTTTTTTCTTATTTCCTGTTTCCCTATGTTGGTATGTGTGCTTCTGGTGGGACACTGCCTTTTCTGATTTTATGGAGTAGCTTTCATAGGGAAAAATGTTTTTCTGTATATGCATATGTATCATAAATATACAGTTGGATAGGGTGCTTTGGCTTTGATTCAGTATGGGGGCAGTAATGTAGTCTCCGTATGATTTCTTCAGCTATAATCAGCATCATTGGTGTCTGTGAGTACCTCAGTGGCCTATGCTGTGGTTGTTTGTAAAGGCTATTGCATGGCTTTGCTGGGAACAGGGACACCAGGCAGATCAGTTTGGGGGCTCTGGCGTTAGGAAGCATGGGTGTATGGCAGCTCTACCACTGGAGTGGGCAGGTTCTCTGACAGCAGTGGGCCTAGGTGACTTCATCACTGGAGGGGGCAGGGTCATTGGTGATGGTAGCAGCCCTGGACAGCTAGTCCTTGGGTCCCTGAGGGATGCACTTGAGTACAAAACCACTTTGTTGGAGGGGGTGGGGTCTCCACTTTGTTGGAGGGGGTGGGGTCTCCAGTGGTGACATATCTTGGCCAGGCTGGTTCTTTGGCCCTTGGAGGGCATGTGTGGGTGTGCAGCAGTTTTGCTCTGGAGGGAGCAGGTTGCCATCAGTGGTGGGCCTGGTCAGGCGGATCCACAGTCCTATGGGAGGGGCACCTACTCTGCTACTGCAGAGGTTGGGGTTGCTGGTGGCAGCAACAGCAGGCTTCAGGCAGGCAGCTCTTGGATTCTGAGGAGTGCATGCACTGCCTCCCTCTTTTCCATGGGCAGCCTTCCCACCGTAGTGGACTGCCTGTTTTCTGGGGTGTAGAATATCGTGTGTGCTCAGATGCTGGGGTCTTGGCTGCACAGCTGCTATCATGACTCTGCATCCCTCTGGGTGGATGTGATGGGATGTCCGAGGGACCCCAAAGATGAGGAGATTTAGGGGTTTTGGGGCCCCAGGGCAGGATGCACACTGGTGGTGGCTGTACTCTCAACATGATGATGTTCTGTGGCAGCCTGTGTCCTGCGGGCTTGGGGCTCAGCTTGATTTCCTCTAGGGAACAATGCAGTCACATGGTTTCCAGGTAACTCCCTATACTGGACTCAGGTCCTGTGAGCTGGGGGCTCTCCTCTTGTTAGGACTACAGGCAGCCAGGGTGGAAATGTGGACTGCTGGGGATCTTCACCTTACCTTTTTCCTGTGCCTGAGGTCTCTGGGCTCTGAGCCGATCCTAGCCAAGTGCTTTGCTTCCCTCTCTGTGCTACTGTCCCAAGTCTCCATGCCCCAGAGGGGCTTTGTCACTTCTTTGCTGAATTCCAGTGTTCTCCCCTAGACTCTCTGTTCAACATGTGACTGGAGGAGGTGAATGCTGGATACCTCTAGTCAGCCATCTTGATGATATCTGCTGTAACTTTTCTCTATTTCTACAAATGATTATGATGCTGTAGGCCTGGCTGCCTGTGATATAAATAGGGGAGTAGGTCTCTTTGTTGGAGTTTGTAATGATCACTCCATTATGGCCACAGAAATCACATTGGGAGAGACATAAGAAATTAAAGGATCTGTTATATATACTCACAGGAGTTAGAGACAAGAGGCATGGCAATCCCCACCACATAGGGTCCATGTAGGAGCTCTGGGGAGTGGGCTCAACCAGGTAGATGGGGAGGGGAGAGAGAAAACCCATGGGTAAGTGGCTTTATTGGGGGCTAGAGTAGAGTACACAAACAAAAGGTGTGAGGGGATTGCACTGGTGCTTTTGAATGTCACTAGGTCAATGTCAGGAGAGGGCTAATGGGGAACTTGTGACAAGTTCCAGCATTATCACACTGGTGCACCTGGTCATCTGGTTGGAGTGCTCATAACCTGTTGATGGAGGATGTTGAGGGATTGGGAAAATATGAAGTTTTAAACATTTACAGTATGCAGTCATTGCCTGTTGAGATCTTTATAATTAAAAGAATTCCAAGAAAGAATGCACACTCTTCTTATGTGCAGAATCACATTCATTATTTGAAGAGTCTCAACATAGTTTCTAGGAATCTAGAGCCCAGAACCACAGAACTGAGATATAGTTAAGTATATCATGACACCATTTCAGAACACGTCATCAACTCGGTCTTGAATTTGCAGCATTCAACTGCCCAGCACAAAATTAGTCAGAAAACAGGCATAAGAAAGCTTACAGGATCTGAAACCCACAGGGCTTTCATTTTTGTTTTACACTAAAGTTTTAGAAGTTAGACATGATTATAATGAAAGGAGAGTGGCATATCCCTTCCTTTCTATTGTCTACTCTTTTTTTTTCTCGGCAACCAATCTTAGAATTTATTTGAAGAGGAGAAGAAATGAGTAAATCAGTGAATTAGAAAAGTAATGCAATCTTGTTGTATAAATACTAAGTTATCTCCAGGCTCTATGAAAATATCAAAAGAGAGAATTATTGTTTTAATTTATTGTAATTAAAAATATAAGCATATACAATATGGCACATTTAAATGGAGCCGGCTTAATATCTAAAATCAAAAATCGTTCTCTCTTTGTAGCCTATTTAACTTTATATTCTCAGCAACTTGCAGCACATGACAAACATTAGGCATTCAATAAATGTTGATGATTAAAAGAATGTTTATGCATGTGCTTTTGAAACTTGGAAGAATGTCATATTTACATTTCTGTCCTTCCACCATCTTTCTGTCCTCAGTCCACTGATGATCAGATGAAAGAAAAGCACAAGTGATGTCAGCAAATGAATCAGAATTTCCAAACTGTAATGCAGGTGGCCATGGACAGTTGTAGGAGACAGAGTTCTGCTTGGCCTGCAACATGTAGACCTGGACTTTGATATAATTCAATCTAACAAACATGTATTATAAACCTATGATCTGCAAATCACCCTGATAGATATTGTGGGGCTGCAGGTTGAGGAAAACACAAAACAGATGCAGTTTTACAGGCTGGAAATGGCATATTTGAGATGGAAGAAGGCAAGTAGGAAAACAGCTCCACAAGCCAACAGCGTAGTCCCCAAAGGGCCGTTTACAGTTTGACAAGGAGAAGCCCTATTGTTATTCTGGCCTGTTTCCTCATTGCAAAAATAGAACCATGAACCTTTCTCTTCTGCTTATTATGATTTTAATGCATTGTCATGTGAAGTAAATATATACTGAAAGCAATAAATAAATAAATATTTAAACTCTAGAAAGATTGCTGAGCTTCAGTGATGCTCTAACAGGAAATACCAACAATCACATAGTGCCTCGGCTTACTGAAGAACTAATTCATGTTTATAAAGTGCTTTCAGAATGCAAAGCACTGAATAGGGTTAGAATATTATTATTATTACCAAAGATCTTTAAGCAGACAAGATCTTGATATTCTTATAATCACAGCAGGAGTTGTTCATTTCCCGTGTGATTTATGAGGAGAAAAAAATAATAAACTCCACCCCTCTTCACGCTTGATTTATCAGTTGTTCTTGTTATATGTAACTGATAGAGAACCTTAATTTAGGCAATGATTTATTCTCTTCAATATTATTTTGACATTTGGTAATTACTACAGATTTTGTGCATCTGTCTTTCCCAGAAGAGAAGGCATTAAATGCCACTTGGATGATCATTGGTTTTGCAGGAACTCAGATTTGATGTTATTCTTTTGGTAGATAGCATGACTTATGGTAACTTTCCAGCTCTGGGATACACAGATTGTACATTTCATTACTCATGGAGTCTGTGCCACACTGATGTTAGATATTTCATGAAAATAAGCTATTAGTTGAAAGAATATCTTAAATATTTTATATGAAAAAAAAACTGGCCTTTTCCAATTTCCATTCTAAAGTATTCTAAAGTAACTAAGATTCTGGAAATTTTCAAAAATGAAAGTAAGAAACTGGAACAGAGGTCAGACATTTCTTAGGAACCTCTCCCTAGGACTCTCAAATGGACCTCCCAAAGAAAACAAATAAGACCCCCAAAAACCAGGAACAAGGAGAGTTACATCAACAATGAGTCAGATGCTTTCAGAACTGCTTCATGCTATTCCCATATGTAAGCTTTCTTCTTACCAAATTTTATGGATGATGATAGCTTCTTCCATTGTGAATTTTCATCTGTGATCATTAGTTCTAACAAGTCCAGTCCTCCCATGTTAGATTTTGCAGATTTAAATTTTAATGTGAAGATTTGATTATTCTGTTTGTTCAGATCAGTAATAAATTTCAAGGCATTTACTTTTAGCTATTGCCAATGACATTTTTTGTTACTTTAACCAGAATATTATGAACTGGAAAAAATGTATAATTTTTAAGCTGCTGTTTGAATAAATTGTGAACTACCTTGTGAGGTAAAAAGCCAAGGAAAACTAGAGGGAGAAAGGGGAGACAGGCAGAGGCCAGGATGGAGAATGAAGAAAGATAGAGGAATAGAGGAAAGAAAGAAGGATAGTGTCATGAATGAGAAGATGTGAGATGGCCATAGAAAAGAGGAAGACAGGGTAAGGAGTTGGGAAAGGGGGAGACGAGAGGAAAAAGAGGGTTAAAAATGTTCTAGAATAAAGAAGGCAGAATGGCAGAGTCAAATCATACACTTCTTTATACCCTACCTTCTCCATGGCTACTTAAGGTTTAGGGATTAATTTTTTTCTCTCTTTCTCTTGCTCTCTCTCTCTCTCTCTCTTTTTTTTTTTTTTTTTCTTTTTAAAGGCAGAGTCTCACTTTGTTGCACAGCCCAGGCTGAAGTGCAATGGTGCAGTCATAGCTCACTTTAACCTCGAACTCTTAGTCTCAAGGGATCCTCCTAACCCAGCCTCCTGAGTAGCTCGAACTACAGGCACACCCCACCGTGCATGGCTAATTTTTAAATTTTAAAATTTTTGTAGAACCAAGTTCTCACTGTGTTGCCCAGGCTGATCTCAAATTTCTGGCCTCAAGCAATCCTCCTGCCTCAGCCTCCCGAAGTGCTGAGATTACAGGCATAAGCCACTGCACCTGGCCTTTTTTCTCTTTAGTGCCTGGTATAGTGCTTGGTGTGTTATAGGTACTCAATAACCATTTGATAAATCAATAGATGTTAATGGATCAAGCTAGCCTCCTTATGGTTCCTTGAACACCCTAGGTACCCTTCTCTTCTTGGACTGTGTCCTCAGAGATTTGCTTAGCTCACTCCTCTACCCTCCTCCTCACCTTTTCAGTAATGCCTACCTTGAGCAGTCAATTAGAAACTACAGCTAACCCCATACTCCCCACTCACTGAAATCCCCTAACCTGCTCCCCCTTCCCATGGCACTAATCATCCTTGATATAGAATGTGGTTTTGCTTATATGTTTTATTTTTTATTTTTTTTTTTTTTTTTTGAGACGGAGTCTTGCTCTGTAGCCCGGGCTGGAGTGCAGTGGCCGGATCTCAGCTCACTGCAAGCTCTGCCTCCCGGGTTTACGCCATTCTCCTGCCTCAGCCTCCCGAGTAGCTGGGACTACAGGCGCCCGCCACCTCGCCCGGCTAGTTTTTTGTATTTTTAGTAGAGACGGGGTTTCACCGTGTTAGCCAGGATGGTCTCGATCTCCTGACCTCGTGATCCGCCCGTCTCGGCCTCCCAAAGTGCTGGGATTACAGGCTTGAGCCACCGCGCCCGGCCGCTTATATGTTTTATTTATGGTTTATTGTCTATCTTCCCTTGCTAGAATGGAATTTACATAGGGTAGGGGTCTTTATTTCAGTTGCTGATTTATCCCAAATACCTACAACAATGCCTGTATAAAATGGACAATCAATATTTGTTGCGTGAATGAATCATCCTTATCAATTTATGTCCATGTTTTCTCTTGTTCTCTTTTTCTCTCACTCATTCTCTCCTCCCCTTCATAATAGTTGACAGAGAGTACAACCTCAAAGCATTTACTTATTTTTTAACTTGTATTTAACCTCACTCTTCAATTTCAGGTGCAGTGCAGGAAAATCCTGCACACATGACCTGCTGTTCCCAGACGGGGTCTTTTTGTGCATGTTATATTGCCATTATCGCCTGAGAAGGCCTGGACTGATGTCCAAAGAACACATTCCAGAACAATGCATAGCTACAGGTCAGCCTGGCTCAAATTTGTTGAAAAGCTCTTCTACATATTAATTGTTTTATCTGGCCATTAGTTATTCTCTCTCTCTAAGGAAATAACCGGACAATGGCTTTTTTTTTCTTTCTTTTTTTTTTTTTTTTTTTTTTTCTTGAGATGGAGTCTCGCTCTGTCACCAGGCTGGAGTGCAATGGTATGATCTTGGCTCACTGCAACCTTTGACTCCCCGGTTCAAGTGATTCCCCTGACTCAGCCTCCCGAGTAGTTGGCATTACAGGCATGCGCCACCACACACAGCTAATTTTTGTATTTTTAGTAAAGAGGGGGTTTCACCATGTTGGCCAGGATGGTCTCGATCTCCTGACCTCATGATCTGCCCGACTTAGCCTCCCAAAGTGGTGGGGTTACAGGTGTGAGCCACCACACTCGGCCAGACAATGGCTTTTTAAGGCAATTTCATGCCATCACAAATCCCTTTGGAGAACTAATTTGCCATGCTAGTGTAGAATTCAAGGCTAATACTATTATTTGGCTTGCACTCAGCCCTTGTTTCTTTGTTTAAATGATGAGTCGGCTCAGCAATAGTATTAGTTCATCAAGAAGTCTATAAGTTATATTCAGATAATTTGAGGTCAGCAAAACCCAGAGTGTGGTTTACACAAGTGCTTTCTCCCCTAATACTTAAATCTATAGATATTTCAAAATAAACTTAATTCATATGTTTTCCATTCATTTGCCCTTAGGTCTTTATGTTTAGGGGAGGGGGTGGTGGAAGGCAGGAAGGTAGTGTTCTAGGAACTGGCTTCCTTCTTCACTGCCACAGACAGATCATTCATTAGCCACAGACCCGTTTTCTTGGCGGAAGTCCATACCTGTATCCTTTCCAGTTCCCTCTTAATTGAAGCTCCAACCTCAGCACACATCTGTGTTGCTGCCAAAGAAAGTAAAGTGGAAAGAGGCTGCATTTTCTATCATAGAACCACAGAATCCTAGAATCCTAAACTTGTGTTTCTAAAGATCATCTGGTTCATCTACCATGTGAACCTTAAATCACCTGGACAGTATCCTGGCTAATAACCTTTCAGCCTCTGATTAAGCATCTCCAGTGATGGAGCTTCAATAGCCAACCACAGTCACAGGTGGCTTTCAGCTACAGGAAAGACTCTTAGAAGGAACTGAATCTTCTTTTCTGCCACCCAAATTTCTCCAGTCCCTTCATCCATTCAGCAAGATTTAAAACCAGTCCTCTGTGTTCCCCTCATGTTCTCTTTCCACGAAGATTTCACTCTCTCCCATGATTTCAGGTTCTGCTCTACATGCGTCCTTCCCAGGTCTGTGCTTCCTAATCCAACTACCCTGTGGGCATCACATTCTGCCTCTGATACAAGGACCTTGAGGTAAACCATACTGATGGCTTGAGCTAACCCCTCCTTTAAATCTTATTTGTCTTGTGTTACCATCTCAAAAATGGCAAGATGCATCTCAAAGCTCCTCTTCCTATGACATCCCCCACAGTTAGGTGACAGGTCCTATCAGCTGCACCTCCAAAATAGCTCCCAGATCGGCCCCAGCCTCCTCATGTCCACAATGTCTGCTTTAGTTTAAGATTTGGTCATCTCTCAGCTGAACTGAGGCAGCAGCCTCATCTCTCATCTCCTGGCCTCTGCCCTCTTTCTTCACCAGTCCTTTTTTCATGTTACTTCCAAGTTTACCTTTCTCCAGATCATGGAGATAGCAAGAATGTGTTGATGGCCTCCCATCCTCATCTTATCTTTATACTTCTTTATTCGGGTCTTGTTGAAAGACGGTCAGCTAAAGAGAAGCCAGGACAAGAGTGTGGCAACCCCCAATGGAAAATATTCAATCTCAGCCAAGTGCGATGGCTCACGCCTGTAGTCCCAGCACTTTGGGAGGCCGAGGCAGGCGGATCACAAGGTCAAAAGATCGAGACGATCCTGGCTGACATGGTGAAACCCTGTCTCTACTAAAAATACAAAAATTCACTGGGCATGGTGGCACATGCCTGTAGTCCCAGCTACTCGGGAGGCTGAGGCAGGAGAATCGCTTGAACCCAGGAGGTGAAGGTTGCAGTGAGCCGAGATTGTGCCACTGCACTCCAGCCTGGCAACAGAGCGAGACTCCGTCTCAAAAAAAAAAAAAAAAGAAAGAAAAAAAGAAAAGAAAATTCAATCTCATACATTTTTCATGACCCTTTGATTCTGAATCTGATCTACTGAATTAGTCCCCAAACTGCCTGGTTCTTGAGGGATACTGAGGTGCTGGCTGACTTCCCTGAGCCCACTTATGCCTCTTCTTGAGGTGCAGCTTGTACAGGAGGTCCTCAGCATCCTCCCTGTCCCCTTTAACCTGTGGCTAACACAGCACTCCAGCCACACTGTCACAGCCCCTGCACACTGCGCTCCCGAACTGAGTGGGTATAGAGCCCTTTTCTACCATTCAGAACTCTGCTTCTTATCCGAGTGTGCTCATACATGCATCACCTCTCCCATTACATCACTTGCTCATGCGTGCATTGCTTCTCCCATGCCTATCCCTTATTTATGACCCTCTTTACACAGCAGGTACCTCTCCTGTAGCATCTGCTGTGCTGTATTGGTAGTTTGTTGCTACATTTTTTGGAAGTTGGTGTCCTTTGGGGGCAGGCAGATGGTCTTAGCCTCCTCTGCATATTCCATTATCTGGCTCAGTGCTTGGCACATAGTAGGTCTCAGAAATGTTCTTTGAAGGAATGCATGAATGAATGGTTGAGTGAACGAACCTCTAACACATTTCCTTATTCTCCAAGTCTAGTAACACTTTCTGGAAAGGAAATAAAATTATTTTCTCTAAGTGAACCTAAGCCGGTACCTATGATCATTGAATTTTCTACATCCTTCAGTGAGACATTCTAGCCTTTCAGTGATTCATTGTAGAACCTTATAGCACCCTTGTCAAGCTGATTGATTTATAATTTTCAGGATCCATATTCTTCTTTCAAACAAATGGCACAGCTATATCTGATGGCCTCCAAGTGTCCAGCCTAATAACTTGCCCAAGCGCTCACAGCCTATGAGCAGCCAATCTTGGACTGGACCACTCAAGAGCTGCCCTCTCTGTACCTGTGTGCCGTGGGGCCTTTCTCCATGGAGCCTTGTAAACATCTAGTTAGAGATGCTGCTGAATTTAAATTATCATTATATTTCACCAAACATATTTCATTAAGTCACTGATAAACATTCCTGGCATTTTTTATTATTTTCCTTTTCATCCAAGCAAGGATGATTTTCTCCTATTGTTTTTACCATCTGTGTATCTATATGCAGGAACTGAGCTTACAGGTAATGGTCTAATTCAGATATGTGTAAACCTTGCTGTAATAAGTAGCCCAGATTGGTAGAAACATTTCCCCTTTATGCAACTCATTTCATCCTTATCAAGTACATTAATTCATTGGCTCTGGTAATATAGCTAATGATCCTGTATATCCAGGTGCTGCTGCTGATATTGCTGCTATCTCCATGTGCTGGGATAAACAGACCATTGTTAGTAGACATTCCTTCTGATACCTACCCTCTGCCATCACTACGTACATACTAATATGTCTTTTTTACTCTGTTCTTTTTCCCACACCAGTTTAACCCAAAAAGAGCCACTTCATTTCCTTAAGTTGCACTTCTACTGAATGCAGACATTTGAAAGGGGCCTGAACCGGATAACCTTTCGAGTTTTCTCTGGTTTTATTATTCTGTGAAGACAGTTTGGTGTAAATGATTTAAGAGGTTAGTCAGAATGGAATTCTGTGTTCAAATGGTCTTCTTCAATTTCTCTACTGAGCTCTACTCATAGGAAACGTAGAGTGTGTTGTGGGATTCACGCGGTTGTCCTCACAAGTACAGAGCACAGTACCTGCCACACAGCAGGCCCAATAAATAAAATTAAACAAAGTTAATGTAAACAAAAGTAAAGCCTCCCTAGAGCTAAAGATTTTAACTTATTACCGTATAATAACTAGCAAGTTAGTGTCAATCTCAATCTAAAGTTTCAAAGAAAACTGCCCCGGTAGAAATCTTATATTTTTAGCAACACTGAATTTGTACTCCTAACAAAAAAAGTAATGAAATTCCTTTAAAACTAATATAAAATGTAAGTTACTTATCCTTGGACAGAGAATTCAAATCTTCCTTATTTATTGTTAAGAATTCCCCCCTTCATTATACCTATTCGAAAGATCTTTGCTTAAACTCAGAATTTGACCGCTCATACTCACACATATGGCAAATATGAACTAATCAGACCGCAGATATTTTGCTGCATTCCATGGTGTCTCATTTATTTGTTTAATTTGCAGCTATAGCAACTAGATTCCACCACTTTGGGCTTTTACACAGAACTGCAGTATGATCAGCTTGGTTGAAGTTTGGCACTCGACACTCGGCTCAATTGAAGACATATGCACAAAATCACTTACCACATTTTTTAACCTGTTTTTCACACTGGGTAGGTCTGTAATATTTGCATAAAAATATGAAAAGCAACCTTCTGCGGGGAGAGAAAGCAATTAAAAGATATTGCGACCTTTCCTTCTGCAGCATTTCAAAGCTTAAAGTTTTCTTGGCATGCTTTTCAAATGCCCATCTGACTTTGAAGCAGGCTGCTGCTCCACAGAAAGCTTGCTCCAGCAATGACTAAAGGATTGACCTGGTGCCATGCATGCTGCTCTGCACAAGAAGGGCATTTGGAAATGACCTTGAAATGAAGTTTTGCCAAGTTGATGAAATACAGGCCTTCAAGGAGTGCCATTTCACAAGTGATGTACAGAAGGGTATCCGCAGCATTGTCAAAAATTGCCCCTTAATTTGGTGTTGGATGAACATGAATTTTTAACCTCCTTAAGGAATGATACTCACTCTTGATTTTATTAGTTGCATTTTGTAACAGGTTGGAAAAATTAGGTAATGGAAAACATTGGCATATCACTGTTGTTTCTTTTAGGTGATTTTTAAAAAATATTTGCTGAAGGAGAGGTTGATGCTCAAAGGATACAATGATAAATGGAGAGATGGGAGTTTAAAATGAAGGATAAGCCACAAATGAGGATGAAGTTAATGGATAGAGAAAAGATGGGAGGAAGAGGTATCTCTCTTTACTTGTAAGCTGCCCATCGATATGAGTTAGACTCTAGGAGGAGGGCGTTTCTTTCCTCAGTATGCACACTCATAGAGTAAACTGTTGTCACTGTTTAAACATGTTAATTGATGTTGACACCAGTTGTTGCTATATGGTTTTCCATTTTACTGAGTGATATATTTATGTTGCTGCATAATGTTGCCTGATTGCACTTCTCATGCTGGTGAAGTTGGCTGACATTTCAGACTCTGTATAACATGAAGCTGTGCTTTAACCTTATTTGGAAGTCAGGGTTAGCGTGGCACTGGAAGGCTGCTTCAGCTTCCCTCCCTGTGACCTCCCTTCTATAACCCTGGCAAGGCTGAGACAGTCCAAGTTTGGGGCAGTCAAGGTGAGACAGCAGAAGATTTCGGGGTACAAGTCATCTATTCTCTTACGCCAGCTCTATACTTCTTTTAACAAATACACTTCTTTTAAAAATTACTAAATAAATAAACTTCTTTAAAAAAAAAATAATAAATAAATAAATAAATAAGACCATCTAACCCTTCCAGAACTCTCTAAGGAGACTGTAGAAGACTTCTGGCCACTCTCATTTTTAAAATTCTAATAATCTCTACAAAGTAATCCTGGGAAACATACATCTGTAAGACCGGCAATAGCAACTTCCCAGAACATTCCTTTTTACACTGCCTGGGATTTTTCAATAAGTAATTTGGTATTTCTATAAATTTAAAGTGGATTCAGTAAAATTAATGAATTTTTTTTCTTAAAAGCTCAAGCCTTCCAGACTCATCATTTTGTAGAGTTACATACATAAGCCATGCAACTGAGATAAAAGTCAAAGTTATAGATTATAATTGTTTATACAACTGTTCACATTTTTAATTTTTTTATTTTTTGGAGACTTTTTTAGAGTCTCATTGTGTCATCCAGGCTGGAGTACACAGTGGCACTATCATGGCTCACTGCACCCTCTGCACCCTCAAACTCCTGGGCTCCAGCGATCCTCCTGCCGCAGCCCCCCAAGTAGCTGGGACCACAGGTGTGGACCACCACACCTGGCTACTTTTTTTTTATTTTTTGTAGAGACAATGGGCTCACTATGTTTCCCAAGGTAGAGACAATGGCCTCACTATGTTTCCCAGGCTGGTCTCAAACTCTCAAACTCCTGGCCTCAAGCGATCCTCCTGCCTCAGCTTTCCCAAAGTCCTGGGATTACATGCATGAGCTACCACACCCAGCCCCTGCTCACATTTTATATAGTAACTTATTTTAAGAACAGTAATGTATTTGCAAAATAGTTTTTTAATGCAGTAATTTATTATATATTGAAATCAAGCTTGATGATCTTTCATTAGGTTTTGCTGAGTATCATATGCTAAATTATTTGCTTATGAATTTTTGCCCAATTGCCTATATTTGGTAAGTTTGCATGCAAGGTTCTGACATAGAAAACTCAGAAATATTTCATCATTTTACCTTACTATCCTTTTTGATGTGTCTTAAAGGTGATTTGCTTTAAATTGCACTATCATCCTTTTTTTCTGTACCTAAATGTTTTTAACTGAAGAACACAATTTCCCTCAAAACCCTCATCCCTAATTTAGAGCCCTCTTATTTTAATATGAGTCATTTTAAATGTATTTCCTGAAATACTTCTCAGCTTCGTAAATAAAGAAGAGATATATCTTAGTCCATTCAGGCTGCTGTAACAGAATAGCACACATTGGGTGGCTTATAAACAACATAAACTTATTTATCATAGTTCTAGAGGCTGGAAAGTCTAAGAGCGGGGTGCCAGCATGGTTGGATTCTGGTGAGGATCCTCTTCCAGATTACAGCCTTCCAGCTTCTTGCTGTGTCCTCACATGGCTGAAGGAACAAGGAATCTCTCTGGAGCCTCTTTTAAAAGCCCACTAATCCCGTTCATTGAGGACTCCACCCCAGTGACCTAATCACTTCCCAAAGGGCCATCTCCTAATGCCATAGCCTTAGAGGTGAGGGTTTCAACATACGAATTTTGAAAGGACAGAAACATTCAGCCCATAGCAGGATGAGAAATAGAAAGGAAAGTACAACAAAGAACATCAACCATAAGGAACACCATGACTTCTGATATTTAATATCATGGATCACAGATTGCAGGAGTCGAGAGACAGAATAAAAAGACAAGGCCTGGGCCTGGTGAGTTTTTGATGCCTGAGACTTCTCATGCCCTTGCTCTCCCACTGACCTCAGTGCTCAGCACTGGCTTTCTTCTGTCAATATTTTCCATTTATCTTTTGGTGTAAACATTTTAGAGATGAGAAAAGTAGGGAGCTTATTATTTAGTCTGATCAGACAGTATCTTCACTTTTAAGTTATATTCAGAATTTCATTGTCCTGTTTTTTTTTTTTTAAGAATCATATAAGATTATTTTTGTGTATGGGAATAAACTATAAAGCATTTTCTTACAAAAATCTTCATTCAGTGTCCTGGCACAGCTCCTTCAGCTGAACAGAGGCCTTCTTTCCAAAGCCCCAGGTAAGGACTTTCTCAACCTGTATTCTAACATGATGGGATGTTGTCCTCTTTGCTTTCCTATCTTATTGCAAACTCTCAAACATTTTCTACATTACCATCATTTATATTTATACTAGCACACATGTTTGAAAGAGATATGATCCCCATTGAAAACTCTTTTCCTTTGAAAGCCATCCCATTTCTAGAGGTCTTGATGATGCTTTCTTCTTTCCATGCCATTGAAGTTGCATTAATGTTGGTCAACCCTGGATGGCTCAGGTCTCATACTCAGAGGTTCTGATGGATTCTGTCTGGGATAAGACAAATAGATATCTGGGATATCTTTTTTTTTTTTTTTTTTTAATGCTCCCTTACATAGTTCTGAGCCACATTTGAAGATCTTTGAATTTGTTGGTCTCACAAGCATCCCTGGGGTTCAAAAAATGTGGTTATTGGAAGAACACAAAGTAAGGGAAGCTGTCCTGGTGATATCTAGATCTGAGCTGAATGGAGATTATGGCAAAGAGACAAACCTGAGTTAATCTGCATAATCACACACACATAACTCTAATGGGTTGGTTTAGGGTGGTATCTTTGCCTCAGTTTCTATTGCAATAAAATACTGGCACCATCTCAAGATTCTCGGAAAATTTAATTAATATTAATATTTAATATAAGATTAAAAGTGTACTACAAGTTTCAATTAGCATTAATCCTTTAAAATATGGAGTTAAATCATCTATAACTAATTAAAGACTGCAGTTAACAGGGGACATGAGTTTTTTCTGGGTTACGTGAAACAAAATATAAATCTTTTATATAACTCAATTTCCTACAGAAAAAAACTTACTTGTCAGTGGGATTTTAAAGTTTTATTTTATTTTCTTGGATCTCATTACTTTTCCATAAATCCTATAAGCAGAATTACAATGAGGTGAGTCATAGTCTTAACACTTTTTTGGAGCTTCTTCTGCCAAAGCAGCTTGGAATATAGAGGATTTTCGAAAACTGTGTTTGGGGAACATGGGAAGGTATGGGAAAGGAAGGAAAGGTGGGAATCTAGGAGGAAAGAAGGAAGAAGGAAAAGAAAGGGAAAGGGACGGGAAGGAAGGACACAAAACATTTTACTTTAGATTACATTTAAAAAATCTTAATGACATTTATAAATGTAAAACTTTTCTGGTATCTCATTTGCATGTTTTAGACAACCCTGAGGTGCAAATGATTTTGGGTTTCAAAAGTTCGTTCATGAGCCAGTTATTTGGAACTGGAAACACGGTTTCCCATAATTTTGTTATATAAGTGCTAATTCATTTTTGAGGCTAGTTCCCAAACTCTCCTCATTCTGTTTTGAAGCTGAATTATCATGCATTTACAATGATAAACAGTAGATTATACAGTTGAAGACTTGTAGATGTAAAAAACATAAAAGTGATAAAATCAATTGTTTAATTGCTTTAAACTTTTAACTTCAGTGCTGGTGCTGGAGGGAAAGCAGATTTAATTTCAGGAGTCTGAGGGTGTTCAAGACATCTAAGGTTGATCTTTGAGAGCATCCATCAAAGAAGCAGCAGCCATTCTCTCGGGAGGGCCTCTGCAGTCATGCTATGTGCTTCAATCTGGTCACTAAAAAGCCACATCCTTAGACGGAATGAATAAGTCCTCAACAAAAATGCCTTCTTTTCTTCCTAGGCCAGGCATGGTGGCTCACGCCTGCAATCCCAGCACTTTGGGAGGCCATGACAGGTGGATCAGTTAAGGTCAGGAGTTCGAGACCAGCCTGGCCAATGTGGTGTAACCCCATCTCTACTAAGAATACAAAAATTAGGCAGGCATGGTGGCACATGCCTGTAGTCCCAGCTACTCAGGAGGCTGACGCAGGAGAATCTATTGAACCGTGGAGGTGGAGGTTGCAATGAGCCGAGATCGTACTACTGCACTCCAGCCTGGGCGACAGGGTGAGACTCTGTCTCAAGAAAAAAAAAAAAAAAAGCCTTACTTTATTCCTATAACCAGTATCAATGGAGCACATATTATGTGCTAGGTGCTCCTCACTATTTATGCTAGCAGGCAAAACAGAAAGAACTCCTGTCCCTGTGAGTTTATAATCTAGTGAAGGAGACAGATATCCAAATACCTGTACAAGTAGATGACCTATGATCCATCCGTTTTTATAAAAAGTTATTGTATGAACATTCAAGTCCATATAAATTTACAAGGAATAGTGATGACACATAGAGGGTGGATCTGGGGAGTGGAATACATAAATCTTTAAGTAACCGCTAGGGGCCTGCCACTTCCATATGCTATCACATTTGTTCCCTAAGTACTACTGAGTGGGAGGGATCGTCACCACCATTCCACAGGTGAGGAGCTGAGACTCAAAGGAGTTAAGGAATCTGTCCATGATGATCCAACCAAGAGCCCGGGTTCAAATCAAGTGTGTCCAGCTCCAGGCACTTTAAACTGCCTGCTCTGCAAAACCACTCTGAAGATATTTTCTAGTATTTTATTCAATATGAGCATATCCATGCAATAATCTCTTTCTAAAATTTAGTAATAGAAGCCATGTTGCCTCACCTGATAGTGACGCATTCCTTTCTGCTAATGAGAGCTCTTTCCACTTCTCCTCTGACACGGTTAGTGCCCTCGAGCCACAGCCAGCCTATCTGTGGCTTCAGGTATAGTTTTCTGTCTTTCATTCCTACCATATATTTTGTCGGATTCTTCATTTTGTCTTGATTTTCACCACCCTGAGCCTTTCATTGCAAGCTGCTTTGACCTTTTGAGAAATAGTGAGAATATATAGAAAAGAAATAGACTTCTGTCGTGTAAATTCCACAAAGCTCTCTTTTTATATCCTCCACATGACCTAGAACAGGGCCTTGCACTTAGAAGTGAAAAATAACTATTGGTTGTTAAATGATCATAGCAATTCTGAAGGACAGTTCTGCTTATTTTAAGGAGAACTAAGAAGTTGATGGCTCTGGCTTTATATGTGAACTTCGTTGTAAAACGTACTGCTTTCCTATTCCTTAATAGAGATTTGTCTCTTGTATTTTCTTCTGTTTACCACTCGTAAATGGAATGTGAAGGACAATGATCACAGCTTACATGCGTCACATTCGTCCCTCTTGCTGTGCTAAGCCCTTTCAGATAATGTTTATTTAATCCTCACAACCTGATTATTATCCCATTTCATGGAAGGGCATATTGAAGGTTAGAGAATTTCAGGGATTTAGGAGGAAAGTGAGGAAATAAACTTTCTCCTGATGATTCAGCAAGATATAGGAAAAAAAAATAAGGGAAGAAAAAGGATATATATTTCAGTATAGATGAGAGATATAAATTGCTTTAAGTATAATCAGTAAAATGTGGGAGAGGCTGGAGAAAGTCACAAATGATTTATGAGGGCATGATTCTTTCTGCTTACCCCTGTGTATTAGTCCACTCTCATATGGCTATAAAAATACTACTGGAGACTAGATAATTTATAAAGGAAAGAGGTTTCATTGACTTACAGTTCCGCATGGCTGGGTAGGCCTCAGGAAACTTATAATCATGGCAGAAAGGGAAGCAGGCATGTCTTACGTGGCGGCAGGCGAGAAAGAGCAAGCATGTGAAGGAAGAACTGTCAAACACTCACAAAACCATTAAATCTCATGAGAACTCACTCACTATCATGAGAATAGCATGGGGGAAACTGCCCCCATGATTCCCATCCTCTCCCATGAGGTCCGTCCCTTGACATGTGGGGGTTATGGGGATTACAATTCCAGATGAGATTTGGGTGGGGACACAGAGCCAAACCAAATTGCCCTATCTTGATGATGAGCAGGGAAAAGTCCTGTGCAAACTGCGGTTTTTAAATATGAGACATTCTCTTCTCAGGTGATCATAATTTGGGTTGACTTATAAATTTCTTGAATCCATCTATTTATTTGGATAATTTCAAGTCGAGTAGTTTATGTGTGGATAAAAACCTAAAGGTCCCTATAGTCCCTCTGGCCTGGCTTGTGTTTTTGGGAGTCCCCCAAGATGCTGTAACCTCAGGACCCCTGGAGAACCTGAACATGTGCTTGATCTCTCCACGTCATGGCAGGTGGCCCCTAGCATGCTGCCTGTCGTCACTGTCCCTGATGCTGTCCTGCAGCGGCACCCAAGGCTCTCTAGGCACATCTGCAGCTCTCTAGACCAGAACCATAAAGAAACAAGGTTTTATCTGTCTAGTCCCACTGGAAAGAGAGAGAAGCCCCGTTGTGAGCAGTACTATGGAGGAGTCCCTAGAAAGTGGGCCTCACCCAGAGAATGAAGAGGAGTCGTAGTAAGAGATTAACCCATTCATGGAGATTGGCCCAACACATATTTATTTAACCCCTTGTGTCTGGGATTGTTCTGGATATTGACTGGGTTCCTCTTGAGAAAGAACAGCCAATAAAGGAGGGGAAATTAAAGCTCCTTGGAAGGGTGGAGAAGTGAAGAGCTCTGGGACCACTGTAAAGGCTGAAGGTGGGAGTTTAGGGTGGCTATGGTGATTTAGGGAGCAATTTCCATTTCATGCTGAGTCTAGGGAATTCGGAATATTTACATATAGCTGGAAGAGGAGGTAAAGGTGGAGCATAGCTGGAGGTGTGATTAGAGAAATAAGCAGGGGTTCAGATCCTGGAGACTCCTACATACCAAAAACTAGTTTAGGTTTTACCCTATAGGAAACAAGAAGTAAGGCTAAGTTGTGTGTGAGTACAATGATTAGTTTACACACTGGAGAAATGGGAAAGAAAGGAAACGTGACTCAGTGTTATCCTGATAGCTTTGGGAAGTTTTTGAAGAGTTTTAAGCAGGGGGAAGTTGGGGTCAGATGAACATTTTAGAAGGCTTCCCTCTCCAGGGCTGCGGGAAAACGTTGACAAGCACAGGCTGGATTTAGGAAGGAACAGAAGAAGGCTGAGAGTGGAACCTTGGCGACCGGCCACCCTGAGGGAGCGCGGGGGAGGACACAATGCAGGGAAGCTGGGAGGGAGCCCTTGCCAGGGAGGGAGAAGATCTCAGGGAGGAGGAGTGCAGGGCAGCCGAGGAGAGCACTTCCAGAAGGAGGCAGGGCTGGCAACATCCTGGGCACAAGGAGGTCTGACCAGACAAGGACAGTGGCTGGCAGAGGTGCTCCTGAGTGCCAAAGTGATGACAAGAAAAGCCACCAGAAGAAAAGAGGAGCCTTGCCTGGAAAACAAAAAGCAATTAAACATCTTGTCATGTGGCATTTTTTTAGGGGAAAGATGATGGATGGCTTCATCTTTTACTTGATCCCGAAGCAAGGGCAGATTGTGAAGTGGTGTCTGAGGGGCAGATGATTTTCCCCTCTGGCCTTGCCTCCTTCTGACCTTCTATTTTCTCCCAGTGAAAGAGGTGCTGCTTCTGGCCTGTGGCCTTATTTAGCTGGCTCGGAACTTTTCCCAGCTTCATGATAATGGCCTTTGGTGCTCTTTCTACTGCTTAATGTGCTGTCATCCAGAATAATTCTTTTCTATATTGATCTGAATGGCAATCTATAAATAAAAAGGAGAAATCATAGGAGAACTTGCAGAAAAATGGGAAAAAGTAGTTATTTGTTTCGCCCATTTCTGGAGGGGAGGAGAGAGAATCTTTAAAATAATCTCCCATTTGTGCCTTCTCATTTGTCAGCACATCAGAAGCAACAAAAGCAACACACACACACACACACACACACACACACCCCTATGATTTGATAAATTGGAAAATGGCTGCACAACTCAGATTATATGTCTTTCTTTAAAATTTTCTGAAATCTGATGTAGATATTTAAGAGCCTTCAGAAGTTTCCATGGGCGTGCCATTAGAGATAAGCCAATTGTTTTTGAGGGGATTCAAAAAAGGGAATGTACTTTGTCTAAAGAGATGAAATTGGACTCAACTTGGAGAAATGGTTTTCTGACCAGATGTCATTTAAAGGCATTGCACTTTGGGCTCCAGGCGTTGACTGTTTCTCAAGATAAATATCCATCTAGGAACCAAGAAGGGCATTTTCAAAGATTGCTGTGAGTTGGTATTATAATGTGCTAAGCACACCTTTGACGTCTTTGGAGGTCTGAGCATACAGATGAGACATAAATGCTTCTCAGTTCCTTCTCATAATTTCTCTGATCTTACTGGCAATAAAAGAAAAAAGAAAAAAAAACTCTTCAGGAACATAAAATGTTATTGAATTTGCAGCAGTTGTCATGGTTACCTGCATAGTTTCATTGCTTTATTAATGTGTAATTCCTCTTATTTCTGGAAATATCATTATAGTGAAACATAATAGTCTGCAGCCTCTTAGCAAGTTTCTCTGTGTATCTCAGAGATGCTGACAATGGCTGTGATGAATGTGTGTGTGGTTTCCGGGTCACCTGCATGCTGATGATCCAGCAACTGGGACATCATTGTTTAGGAAAAGACAACTTGAAGCTAATGACTCTTGAGAATCCCTTGAAAGTTCAAACATTTCTCGACACAAATGTGCTTATTGTTTTTTTCCATAGGACAGTAATCCAAGGCTTTACTGTTTTTCTAACTAAAATAATTTATGTTTTCTTACATTAAAACTTTTTAAAGCAATTATTTTTACTTACTAAAGTCACTTTGAAGTGCTCAGGAAACTTTTTCTGATCAATTCTTTTAAAAATGATCTTTATTAAATTTGTTTCTTGTATCATAGAAAGGCTTTTGGAAGACACTGTTAGTACAAGTTTTTGAGCAAGTTTTTCTAAGTGTATTCTCCCACTACTCAAGTAGAAGCTGAATAAAATAGTTCATTAACTTATCTGTCAGGCCAGCTGCTTAGGGCATACTGATCCTCATACTCATTTCTCTTTTTCTTGGGCACTCAACCAGAAGACATTTTTCAGCATCCCCTGCAGTTGGGTCTGGCCATGAAAATTATGAGACAATAGAATGTGAGTGGACATTATGTAATAATTTGCAGATCTGGCCCATAAACACCTCCCACAGATCCTCTAGTCCCTTATTTCCAGGTTGGTTGGTAAGTCTGCCAGTCTAGATCCTTGAATAATTGGGTAGAACAGAGCCTCACTGTAGGTCAGGAACATCTATTGTTACAGAAAGGAGACAAAGCCTCTGAGATGTGAGGGTTCTGTATTCCATCCGCTGGTGTTGCCCTATCTGATGCATGCTTATCAACATTTCTTCTAAGTGGGCCATATAATCTTTGGGAGAAAGTCCATATTTTTCATCCATGAGTATCTCCCATAACTTCTTTCATAGCCTATAAAAAAGAAGTTGGTGTTGTATACCCCAGGACTTCCCAATCAATGTCCTGTGGTAGTGTTGCTGTTTTGGAAGAGTCCTGGAGACTTGAATGGCTACAGCAATAGTGGATATATTGAAAATTATCAGACCCTGTGACTTATGTGCACAGAGAACCAAAGGAAAGGAAATTTATCTTTTCTGGATACTTCTGTGTACCAAGTACTATGTTCAGTCCTCTGTTTACTCTCTATAATTGATTTTCTATGGACTGCTATCATTCCATTTTACAGATTTTTAAAGTGTCATATAGTTTAAATAACTGCTTCATAGCTAAGAGGTGGCAAGGGAAAATGCAAACAAAAGTTTGCCTGGAACCAAACCCAGCCAGCCTTTCTGCTTTGCTGCTTCCCATGGTGTATGCTCAGTTAATGTCTGTTGATCACCATGCTCCAGGACAGCATCTGACAGCTAGTAATAATTGGAAACATACACAGACAACATTTGATTATCTGTGGCGTTGGGAATAGATGCTCTTATTCAGTTGTTAGAAAAATTATAAAACTGACATTGTTGAGTTTTACATTCTATCTTAAGATATCAGAACAGCTGTTTTAACAGATATCAAAATCATTTAAATTGATGGTCTGGAGGTTAGCAGGACGGTTCTTCCTCATGAGGTCATCTAGGGCCCCAGACTCTTTCATCTGGTTGCTTGTGGATCTTCTGAGGTTGTTCCTTATCTGCATAGTGGCAGGTAGCCTACCACACCATGTCTGCATTTAAGCCATTAGGAAAGAGGGGATGAGAGGAAAGGGCACATTTCTTTCCAATTAAGGTCATGACCCAAAAATTGCACACATCACTTTTGCTCCCAAACGTTGCAGGGTTGCACGGACATCTAACTGCAAGTGAGTCTAAGAAACATCATCTGTAAGTACCAGTATATCTATCCTTGTGGAAGAAGGGGATGAGAGAGATTGTGGGACAAATAGCAGCCTTTGCCATACCTTCTTTCCTGTCCTAATCGTTAATAAACCTACAAATAAACTGCAAAAAAGATCCAAAACTGCAGTAGCAGAAAAGGGAAGGAAATGAATCATGGAAACTAATTCAGAAATTGAAGGTCTCCTTTCTCCTTAACCTCTTCCAGTGCATATGCTAAAAGAATCAACAGTTCATTTCTTGCATTAAGTTGCTTTAAAATAGGCTATAACTATTTAAAGAATCAGTATTTCAATAAAATGATTGCAATGAATTGAAAATATTTGAACAAAGACTAGGATGTTAAATCATATTAAGTTATTAGAATTAATTTTATTAGGTTTGACATATGATTAAATTATAAAACAAAACCTCATCTGGTAAAGACATTTACTGAGATATACATAAGTGAAATGATACAATGTCTGAAATTTGCTTTAAAATACTCCAGCAAAAGATGGGGGTGGGGATGATGAATAGTTGAAATTAAATTGGTAAAAATGTTAGTTGTTGAAGCTGGATGATGGGTTCATAGGGGTTTATTATGCTGTTCTTTCTACTTTTATGTGTATTTGAAATATTCCATAATAAAAGCTAAATAAATACTTGTTCCAAGAAACAAAAATAATTTTTGGCTGTGTCCTGATTTTCATATGAGCTCATTTCTGTACTCCAGTTAAGTGCTTTCTTAAGTGTCCAGCGTATTATTTATTCTGCATGCGTATACCAGAAAACTTATTGTCATCTAAAGAATTCATTAACAATTTGCTTTTGAGTCAACTAAGCAAGATTTTGGTGAGTGGCCACTTCATCCAGTGATAGAAGGGCTGTAAAAAGCAAGTAAGATAAGGCCCCTCTCAACAAGTTTAAAGTCGACTCAGGCAAACAAGACAGTCCCTCAGATAAATCTAATTTAAGAGAAGTATACAAGAAGGCTTAAATGTTAGGAGATCACATCAAATTAGAAGGATCAGGAAGAGTTCCCTGGATTAGATAGTATAAGCTTTAAAGGAAGGGTAGACTTTTGACAGATGGAAGTGGTGGGGAGAGTGGGACCACCAAGAGAAAGGCTCAAGCCAAAGAACATGTGATAGTTTCCTGGTGACAGGAAAGAATGATATGATTTTGAGCATGGGTATCTGGATGTCTCATTAGAGTAAATCAGGAAGTGAAGAGGATCTGACTGAGAAAATTGATACTTTTTATAAGGATGTGTAGTTTTGAGACACTGGTGCATCTCAACATGAGATGTTCATCTCAAAATACAGTATTGGAGCACAGAGAAAGGTTAGTGTGGGTAATTAGCCACCGAAGTTGAAAGTTGAAGTTGTAGGTAGAGCGTGAATTCACTACTGAAGAGAATAGAGAAAATACTTTTTAAGCCAGTTTCATTGGAGTAGAGGATGGAAATTATGACATCATTGTGAAAATGACATAATGATTTCAGTTCACGTTAAAGATACTAGGAGTCACTGGTGTAGCAAGAGCTATATTCCCTGCACACCCCCTGTACTGAATTCTCAGTACTTCCTTATCCACACAGTGCCCCCATATCTCTACTTTCTTTCTCCTTTCTCCTTCACTCTAAGCTTCTCCAAAGAGTTGTCAACCCAGAATATTTCCACTGCTTGACTTCCATTCATCTTTCAACCGACTCTGAATCAGAATTCCTTTACCACGCCACTGAAACTGTTAGTTATCAGTGACTGCCACATTGACCAATTCCATGAACACTTTTTACACCTCAGTTCCCTTGACTCTCTGAGCAATGCTTGACCTATCAGGCAAGTCCCACTTCCTTGGAACTCTCTCTTCCTGGCTTCTCATTTTGCTTTTCCATTTCTTTGTAGGCTCCTCCTCTCCTGGACATTTACGTATTGCATTGCTTCAGGACCTTTGCTGGACTCTCCCTCTCTTCCTACAATCTCTTCTGGAGGGAATTCTTCCTACTCCACAGTTTCACCCAACAAAAGTCAACAGAGCACCCACATTTATATCTCATTTGAGTTATAAACCTACCAAGTATCTCACGTGGATTTCCCATAGACATTTCATATGTAACACATCCATACTGAAAATTGGACTCCCATATCCCTCCCAAACCTATTTCCCATCTCAGTAAATATCAGTCATTGCCATGTACCTTGCTGCTCAAGGCAGTAAAGTAAATCATTTAGTTTGCAAATAGTCCATGGGACAATTCTATCAGGAAGCCCAAGCAGATACCACTTTATTATGAAATATTCTTTGAACCCCAGACTGTTCCCAAAGTGGCTAAAGTTTGTAGGCCTTAAAAAGAAAAGCTCCCAAACTGAGTACAGTGGCTTGTGCCTATAGCCCCAGCTATTTGGGAGGCTGAGGTGGGAGGATCACTTGAGCCCTGGAGTCTGAGGCTATAGTGAGCTATGATCATACCACTGTACTCCAGCCTAGGTGACAGAGTAAGACTGTTTCAAAAAAAAATCTTAAAAATTAAAAAAATAAAGCTTTTTGATATAACTTCATTGCTACGTAGCTGTTTGATTTAGGCACCAGTGCTAGCTTTAAATTTAAATCTGTGGTTGGCTTTGCACTATATATTTTTAAAGGATGTTGTGGGCTACTTATACTGAGAAGCTAAGCTCTTTGAGTCTGACCACACTTGGTTACAGACAGGATTATCCTCAATGGGCCCCATAAGTAGAAGGCACCCCACGAATAATCTGAGAGATGCAGATGTTGCTCTTCTATCCATTAGATTAGAAATCCATAGGTGTGGACATCTCCACAACCTTTACCATGCCCAACCTTTACTAATGCTTAATTTTCCTCTTTGGTAAGGACCTGGGGATCCTTTCCTTCCTATCCCACTAGGTCTTGAGAGAATGAAATTAAAGTAGGCCTGCATTTTATTCATGCCTCATCAATCTGCATTCTCGGAAAGGCACAATGATTTGGTGGAAAGACAGCCTGCTTCTAGTTCCACCTCAGGAACTAGCAAGTTAGTTGTAAATCTGATTAATAGAGTCATCCTTACCTTTTTTCTGTACTTTCCTCCACATCAAACACATCAGAACAACAAACTCTGCTTGAGTATTTGCTTTGTGCCAGACCCTACCCTAAATAACAGATGAGGGAAATGAGGCTTAGAAAGTTAGTAAATGACACAAAGATACCCAGTTAATGCAAACCCACAATTTAAATTCAGGCTATTCAAGTCTACTCTTAACAACTCTCTTATACCACGTTGCAGAGAAACGACTTCTGGATTTCTTCTTCCTCTCATTCCTACTGTGCCACTGATGTAAGAGGTACCATCAATTTAATTTAATAACAGTTTTCAGGAAATAAAGTAAGCACCACCAAATCAAGTGTAGTTATAGTGGGCCTGTCTTTTAAAATCCTAACCAATGTTTTTTTTCCTTCTTGGTAATTCCTTTTTTACTTCATGTCCCTGAAGCTAAAATCCTCAGGGACAGCTAATCACAAAAAAACAGGCAGATTCTTGGCTATTGACTTCTAAAATTGGGTCATGCAACTCATAAAAGATAGCCAGGAGCCAGGGTTAGTTTTCGGTTTGGTTTGGTTTTAATTATAAGACAGAATTTGTTAAAGATAAACTTTAAAAATTTTCTTTAATGTTTTCTTTGCATATCAAGAACTAAAGCCTGACAATTCTCACATCAACAGTAGAGTTTGGGGAGAATTAAGGATGATGTCAGAGAAGCTTCTTGTCCCAAAAGAGATTATGTTTTAGCTGCTGGCAGGAGGAGAATCTGCAGTTTAGATGCTGAAGGATGCTGAAAAGGTTCTACATTCCCTGGTGCCCCTGGAATGGGAGATCACTGAAACTCCACAAGTGTTTTGAGAAATCCCAGCATACAGGGAACCTGGGTTTGATTTCTAGAGCATCACTTCCCAGGAGAGGAAGCAAGCAGCATCCCAGAGGACTGAAAGGCAGCAATCACTAGTGGAGGTGTCCCAGCAACATGGAAAACATTTTAAGATTCATGTCCTGAGAGACTGCCCTGAGAGGGTCAGAAGGGCCTTGGTGACCTGATGAGGGAACATCATCAGTAAATTTGATATGGATTCTCTGTGCTGGAGGCTGTGGAAACAGAAACAATGTCCACAGCAAAAGCAGCGTGGGTAGAAGTGTCCATCAAAGATGAGCAGGTAATGAACCAGGTACCTCCCCCATGAGGCCATGATACATATGGGCCTTCTTAGAATTACTATCCAAGGAAAAGATAAGGAAAGTTAGAACTCTAATTTGACCATGTTTAAATTCTGAATTTGACTGTGAAATAACTGAACAAGATTTAATCTCTTGGAAATGGCTGTAGTTTCAGCAGCTAAATTACTGAAGGTCACATAGCTAGACAGTCTCCATGTTTCCTACAGCCAAATGGAATAGTGGATTGAGACCTTAAGTTAAATTACATTCAAGAAAGATACAGGATGATTACAAAATTCGCCTTTTGACTTTCCACCTTAATTTCAAGATGCAAGTAAATTTCAGTATCAATAAAATGTTTTAGACTGGAAGAAGTGCAAGATATATTCTCATCTCTCCATCTCTACTACCAGTACCTAATCTATGTCTTACCTATACTGTGCCCTCTAAACTGGGGAGATTAGGCTCTTTCTATGTACTTAGAAGCAAGAAAACTAGAACCAATGGATGGAAGCTTTAAAAACACAGAATTCTGTGTAGAATCAGAGAGAGTTTCTCACAGTCTCAGATATCCAGAGATAAAATGGACATCCTTGGTTGGAACCATGAGCCATATCCCTTGAGATGCTGTATCATGGTTGAGGCACCTACAACAAAGAAGGGACCTTATGAAGAAGAATTCGACAGAAGACATGGCTGGATGATTTCAGCCTTTTACATCTCTTCCAATTTTGAAATTCTACCACCTTAGAATGGAGGTTGTGAAAACCAAATTGCCATGTGTTTACAGAGTGGAAAGTGAGAAAATAAAAACTGTAGGTATAAAGTAGTCTTTTAGAGATAGCTACCACTGAGGGAAGCAGAGCTTTATCATGTGGTATGGTGGGACTGAGGGAAGATTTTTAACACTGGGAAGAATTGAACAGATTTGTAGATAGAAGAAGGAAGGGAATTAGTTAAAAAATGCAAAACTAAAGGTTAGAGAGGGCTCTGTTCCAGTATCCACTGTTGTATAATGTACTTCCTCAAAACTTCATGACTTTAAACAATTATCACTTTGTTATAGCTTAGGATTGTGTTGGTCTGGAATTGAGGCAATGCTCAGCAGGGTGATTCTTCTGTTCCAAATGTGGATGACAGAGGTGACTTTGTGGTCTTTGGCTGACATTGTATTGTGCCCTTGGTGGGAATGGCTGGAAGGCTGTGCTCAGCTGGAACTGTTGGCCAGAATGCCTACTTGTGGCCTCAACAGCCTCTTAGGGTAGTCTGACTTCTTTTTGGCAACTTACAGTTCCTAGGGCAGTATTCCAGGTGAAACTGCCAGGCTTCGTAAGCCCTAGCCTCAGAAGGCCAGAGCATCACTTCTGCTGCTTCTTATTGGTCATCAGTCAAGTCCCTAAGGCTAGCTCAGGTTCAAGGGTAAGAACCAGATGCGCCTCACAGTGGAGGGAGTAGCAAAGAATGTATTGCCATCTTTCATCTCCCATACAGACAGTTAATAGAACGAGATCCTGAACAATATGCGGAGTCCAAATTGAGAGGAAAGGTAGAGTGATTATCTTTAGAATGGGGGAGGGACATGTCCACCTCAGAGATAAAGACAAAGAAAAGGGGTTCCAGAAGGTGGAAACAGAAATTTTGAGATGAAGATGAGGGAAAGGAGGAGTCATTTCTACAGTTAAGTAATCCAAGCCTATCTAGTAGAAGAGGAGTTTCACATAATAAAAATTATGTTACCCACCATCCATGTCTTTTACCTCTGGGTTGTTTCCTCATTCTCATAATATATTGTCACTGATTTTACCAGATATATCTTCCACAGACTTCTGTCTGAAAACGCTGTCTGCAAGATTTTTGGCTGAGTTGTTCAATGCTTTTTGTGTACCAAACACATGTAGCACACCAAACTCTGGTGTAGTCCAGGGCAGTGGGGCAAGTAAATTGGCTTCCCTGGAAAATATGTCCATCTATATTCCTTATTCCCAGTCCATGCTTTTAAGGGATAGAGCACACCAGCCATGAACCAAGGCTGGAGTAGCAAAACATGAAATCTGCTTTCTACAAATTATCCAGATAATCTCTTCCAATCCCCTTCTGGATGAAAAATAGAGCCACATGAGGGTGACAGTCTGGCAGGTATTCAAAGCTGCAATGACCATGGCTTGGCTCCTGTTGTATCCACAGAGTTTGACTGGGTTAATTTATACAGTTTTTCCTGTATGAGTTCTTTTAATAAGTGTCTTTAGAACCTTCTAACTCATTTTAAAGGAATGTTTCTCTTTGGCTTCATGTCTCATTCTTTTCACATTATATGTTCCGGTGATAAATGTTGGATGCATAAATATATTACCTTTGCTCAATCAGTGTTTTCTGTTGTTGATGTAAAGTACACAAATTGGATTGGTTTCAGGATAGCTGAATTTGGAATGTGACATTTTGCCAAGTCAACATCACACTCGCCCATACAATGCAGATGTGAATTTTGCAGTTGTTTTGTTTTTAAAATTGTATATGTCTGCGGTGCCATCGATTAATGTAATATTGCATTAATGTGCTATTACAACACTCCAGGGCATTCATGAGGTCTTTCAGCCAGCAGCAAAGAATTCCCCAAACAAAAGCTTTTAATAAAATACAGATTGCAGGGCAAAGAAAAGTATCAACCATGAGAATTTATGGATAGCAGAAGTGCTTGAGGAATCAACTTTTGATGGCCTTGCCAATGGAAATACTGTGTAATTGTTATATTATTTCATTCCCCTCCAAATCATTAGAAATCATCTATCTATCTATTCATTTATTGAATCTGTGTTTTTAAATGACCAAGGTATTATGCCTGTGTTGATCCATGACTTCTCTTTTTCTTATTAAGTTTCCACTTGCTCCAGTGCTTGTATAGACACACTGTCAGATCCAAAAGGTCAGTGAAGGCTGACACAGCCACATGTGTGACATGGCATTAACTGCAGAAATTAAAATTGAATCCGTCACTGTCCACTGTAATAGCTGGCAGGCAACTTTCTACAACGCAGTGTTGATGTAATTCTGGCATGGAGTCATTCTGGATTTATTTTAAGTAACAGCTATTTTTTTTTCCCCCTTTTCAAGGTAGTTCGTAATCTTTAACCATTGCATTTTCTCTATCACAAAAATCTGGAATAATATTTTTCTAAATCAATTAACTGATGTAAAATTTAAGTGAATAAAAATATCCTTGGTATAATATACTCAACTTTGTAAATATAGGTGCCACTGCCAGCCTGCTAACAGAAGGGCATAAATCCAACTCCACTCATTTTCAGATTTCAGAGGTTAGTGGTAGTATTTTCAAATATCCATTTAATAAGAGAAACAGAGGCAAATCTTTGCTTTTTTGGCATAGGTCTACCACAGCCCTGCAGTGGATTTAACATTCAGAAAGTAACATTTCTCCTTTTAACCCTCTATAACTTGTAAGATCAGGAAGAAAGCAAAAAGATACAAAAACAAAAACAAAAAGCATAGAGGTCTTTAATTTAAAGAAAATTTTTCTGTAACCAAGTTTTATGAGTCAGCATTTTGATATAAATAATTTACAGCAATAATTATGAGATCATTAAGTTCAAGCATGCAGAAAACCATTTCATGGTCTTTGGTAATAGGGCTGATAGAGGCCAACTTAAATGAGCTAGGCCACTGATTGTAATAACGTGCCTTCAGAAGTTCAACTAGTGTTGATGTTTAGAGTGGAGACAAAAATAGAAGGCATTTCTCTTATATTTCAGTGCTTTTAGATCTGGACATTTTTTAATGGGCACTGCAAAATAAATGTCAATTCAGATATCATAAGTAATATAAATTCAAGAGATATTAAGGTGCTGCCCCTGTATCCATAAGAATGGTACATGGAGCATGTTGAGGAACAAATGAGGGGAGTTGTATCACACCCTCCAGGTAATCTTCTTTTTGTGAATGCAGTTTTGTTCCCCTCCTTTGCCCCAATTGCAATGACTTAAGACTTAGATTCCATTCCATGACTGTCTTGCTAAAACCACCAGATAGAATACCTTCCATGTCCCAAATATACAGTCCTCTTGTGTTTTTCTGGTGTTTGTATTCCCATAGTTGCAAATAAAAAGTATATTTTTAGTTTTAGAATTTTCCTTTCCATTAAAAAAAATCCCTGAAGATTTGTGGCACCACTGTTATTTCTGTTAATGTCATTGCTTCCATAGCAGCAAGCAAAGACTTTGTAAGAAACTATGTTTACAAAAAGCAATTATCTAAGCGAACGTTATAGCTACATGCAGCAAACTTTCAATTTAGATTTCCCATAACCATTACAACACACACACACACACACACACACACACACACACACCCCTGTCCCTTCCCATTTGTGTCATAAATACAGTGTCATCAGCTATATCCTCGTGTCCAGAAGCAAGGTGGAACTAGTTATTTGGGCTTCCATAGCAGACTGAAAACTCAGGCAACTCACATTCTTGGTCATAGAAGGTGAGTTCTTTCCTGATCTCAGATTCCAAATGGGAGTAGAATATAAAATCAATGAGTTTGTGCTGATCCTTAGGGTAGATTTAAGGAAAAATTAGAAAGGAAATTAAGAAAATAAATTCTCATTTTTTTCACAGTACATTTTGCTAAGCATAAAACATAACATTGACAGACATAATTCATTTTGCCTAAAAGGTTTGTTACCCTCAGAATTTCAGTCAGTAGAGTTATGTCTTTAATTTAGGATATTTCAGACTTGCTTTACCATCTTCTGGGTGAGAGATTTTAGTGGCCATTCTATAGAGAGATAAAAATGTCTGTCTGTATAAAGGGTAATTTCTAATTGGCTATAACTCAATATGAAATGAGACCAGAATGCCATCTAAAGCATTCTAAGGAATGCACTGTAGAGGCTTTTTCTTCTTGTGAGTAAGACTGGCCTTCTTGAATGTTCCAGTATGCCTTGTTGTTACTTTCCCTGAAAAAAATGAATTCTGAAATCTTTCTGATGAACACTGCCCATGTTCTATTGCACAGGTAAAAGGTAAATAGGAAATAAAATTATCTTTCTACAGTATTTTCAAGCAACACTCTTTATTAAATAATCTAACTTAGCAACTTCTGGCCACAGAACTCTGTAGCCATTGGATAGAAGTACAAGCAAAATAAGAGCCATGGGCCACTTTCTCCCTTTCTGCTGAGAGCTTACATTTGCATGGAGAACACAGCCATGAATTCAGAATAAGATAGATACATACAAATGAAAAAGGCAAAGTGACACATATGCAGCCAACTGTGTTATATAATCAGGGGCAGGAAGGGTCAGTGATACTAGGTCTTGTTAGACTGTCAAGGCTTAATTCTTATGAGACATTTTAAGGAACGGAAGGCTGTAATTTAGTGAGGAGGAAGAATAGCATTTGTCAGATACATCCAGCAAAATAGTGGCATCATAAAATCAAGCAACGCTGCAGAAATTAAAAATTAAACTTACCATATTCATACTGCATAAAAGCAACCCCATAAAACTGTCTAATCTCACACTTCATCCATCAAAAGCCTTTCTAAACCATTTTAGATATTTTCCCCCAGCTATTCTAAAATTCACTTTCCTTATCTGGAAAATGATCTCCTAGGATCCTTAAAAAAAAATCTCCATTTATAATTCAGGAAAATTGCCACAGCCGACAGAAATGAAGGTGGTGGAGTGCTCAGGGAAGCTGCAGGAAGAAGCAATTGCTGAGAGGAGATGAAGAAAGATCACCACCCTGGGTCCTGCAGTAGCCAAATGGCAGCAGCTAGACATAGAGGACAAGCAGGAGAAAGGCTGGGGGGGTTCGCCTCTGGAGCCTGATGTATTAAGAGCAGGGCCCCCTGAGTGTCTCTCTGCACTGGGAAAACTTTTAGTTAACCTAGAAGGTTGGCTGAAGTTACCTCACCCCTGCAGTTCCTGCAATAAAGAAAACACAGCCCTTGCTCTGACCCTTTAACAAGAAGCAAATATATATAGTTGTGATCCATTTACCAAGTACTGAATTTACCAAACATCTCTTCTATGTAGGTATTGAACAGGATACTAAAATCATGGTCATGGTCACCCATTATATCATTGTGGTAGGCAGACTCATGTCCCCTAAAGGAGTCTTAATCCCCAAAACTTGTGAATATGTTGCATGGTAAAGGGGAATTAAGGTTTTAGATGAGATGCAAATTGCTAATCAGCTTACTTTAAGATAAGTAGGTTATCCTGGATGATCTCAGTGGGCTCATTGTAATCACAAGGATCCTTTAAATATGGGAAAGGGAGGCAGAAGAGTCAATGTCAGAGTAATACGATGTAAAAAAACTTCACTGGCCATTGCTGGTTCTGAAGATGGAGGAGGGGACCATGAGCCAAGGAATGTGGACCCACTCTAGAACTGGGAAGTGCAAGGGAATGGATTCTCCCTTAGAGCTTCCAGAAGGAACAGAGCCCTGACAACTCCCTCATTTTAGCCCAGTGAGACCCATGTCAGACTCCTGACCTTTGAATTGTGAGATAATAAATATGTGTTGTTGTAGGCCCCCAAGTTCATGGTAATTTGTAATAGCCGCCATAGAAAACTAGTACAATTATACTGTTGATTTCTTTTGTAAGAATATTGTCTTGTCAGAAATTGCCTTGTTCATTAGCTTGCTTATTTCTTACCATCTCCCTTCACACTCAAGAACGTCTATTCTAGGAGGGCAAGGCCTTGCCTGTCGTGTTCACTGCTGTATCCCACAAGCCAGGAGCAGAGCTTCAAATACACTAGTTGATACAGTTTGGCTGTGTCCCCACCCAAATCGCATCTTGAATTGTAGTTCCCATAATCCCCACGTGTCATGGGAGGGACCTGGTGGGAGGTAATTTAATCATGGGGGCAGTTACCCTTGTGCTGTTCTTGTGAAAATGAGTGAGTTCTTATGAGATCTGATGGGTTTATAAGGGGTTTTTCCCCCTTTTGCTTATTCTTCTCCTCTTTGCCACCATGTGAAGAAGGACGTGTTTGCTTCCACTTCTGCCATGATTTTAAGTTTCTTGAGGCCATCCCAGGCATGCTGAACTATAAGTCAAACCTTTTTCATTTATAAGTTACCCAGTCTTGAATATGTCTTTATTGGCAGCATGAGAATGGACTAATACACTGGTGCTCAATAAATGCTTCTTGAGTGTCAAGCGAATAATTGTGTACCTAAGTGAATGACCAGAGATCATGATTCTCTCCCCAGGGCTTCCACAAGGTAGACACATAGGAAATAGTGAAGGAAAGATGAAAAGTAGCAAGAGATCAGGAACCTGAAGGAGTAGTAGATGTACAGAACACAGTAAAGTTTCAGAAAATTTGAATTAGAAAACAAAGTGTCAACCCTCTGTGTACTTGGAAGATCCCTGTGATGCTGAAGAATGTAACACCGTAGAAAGAGGCTGCTCATATACAGGAAGGAGACTAGTGGCATTCAACCACAGAATACTCAGTTCCTTTCTTAAGTAGACTTACCAAAGTGCCATAAATCAGTTTTTATCAGGAGACAATAAAAAATGAAATTAACCTAGAGAAAATATGTAGAGAGAAACCGACATGGCGGAGACACTGGGTGGAACATTTATTCAGTCAAATCAATATGGCAAAATTGTGTCTTCTGCTATGGCTTTCAAGGCCTTTTGACTAAAAATATTAACATACAGCCTTCCACCATAGATTACAAAGAAGAAAAGTCTTAAATTTTTTGAACACCAAAAAGGTAGAAGCCAATATGTTTTATGAAGTTTTTTCTTCCTAATTTTGTAGGGGGCAGACAGATTTTTAACCCTATCTTTGCTTGCTTTTGGATGCTTCCCTCATCAACAAACATTTAGTAAGCATTTTGCACATATTAACTTACTTAGTTTTATCTGTGAGGTAGGCACCAGATATCCCTCTCTATATGATGGGGAAACTGAGCCTTTGTTAAAATGAAGTGACTTGCCTAAGGTGACAGAGTGAGTTAATGGTGAAATAAGGATTGAAACCCAGGCAGTTTGACTCAAGAGTTTACTCTCTTAGCTCCCCTCCCACCGCCAGACACTGGTGGGCTCTGAGATAAACCGGAAGCACACCAGATCCAGTCCTTTGCTGTGGGAGGTTTATATTCTAGTACAGGAGGCATATAATAAATAAGAATTGCATTGATGTGTATTGTGGCTGGTGCTATGAAGGAGACATGGGCCACAGGATCCTGAAAGAGTGAATTCTAGTGTGGGCTAACCCATTTCCAGGAACCACAGAGCCCCCCCACATTGCAAATTTCCTAGTTTATACTCTGTACCGACAGCAAAGGAATATTTAAATGTGAAAATATCCCATAAGTCCTTCATATGTGAACATTAGGTTAAGTGGAGATTGATGAGAAGGAGTCTAAACAATTTTTAAAAGTTCCAACAATCGGGCCAGGCGCGGTGGCTCACGCCTGTAATACCAGCACTTTGGGAGGCCAAGGCATGCAGATCATGAGGTCAGGAGATCGAGACCATCCTGGCTAACAAGGTGAAACACTGTCTCTACTAAAAATACAAAAATTAGCCGGACATGGTGGTGGGCACCTGTAGTCCCAGCTACTAGGGAGGCTGGGGCAGGAGAATGGCGTGAACCAGGGAGGCAGAGCTTGCAGTGAGCCGAAATTGCATCTATCACTGCATTTCAACCTGGGCAACAGAGTGAGACTCCGTCTCAAAAAAAAAAAAATAATAATTGGCCAGGTGTGGTGGCTCATGCCTGTAATCCCAGCACTTTGGGAGGCTGAGACTGGTGGATCACTTGAGGACAGGAGTTCGAGACCAGCCTGGCCAACATGGTGAAATCCTGTCTTTAATAAAAATGCAAAAATTAGCCAGATATGGTGGCACACGTCTGTAAACCCAGTTATTCGGGAGGCTGAGGCAGGAGAATTGCTTGAACCCAGGAGGTGGAGGTTGCAGTGAGCTGAGATCGTACCATTGCACTCCTGCATGGGCAACAGAGCGAGACCCTGTTTCAAAAAAAAAAAAAAAAAATCCAACATAAGTTTATTTCTAAATTTTTCCTTTCCTGTGGTAACCTACTTGTTCTGAATGTCCTTTGTGTAACCCAGGGTTTCTCAGCCTCAGCATTATTGACTATTTGGGACCAGATAATTATTGTTGGGTAGGGCCTGAGGGCTGTTCTGTGCATTGTAGAATATTTAGCAGCATCCTTGGCCTCTTCTCACCAGTAACAACCCCTCTTCCTACAATTTGTGACAGGCAAAAATGTCTCAAGACATTGCTGAATGTCCCCCAGACAGCAACATTGCCCTAGGTTGAAAAATGCTTGTAACCCACCAACAACTCAAATTCCACGTATTCTTGAAGACCAGTTTTAATTGCCTCATGCTTCAAGCCCATTCTTCTCTCCACCTTTTCAAAAACCCACAACCACACTATATAGACAGTCTTTAAAGCTCAGCAGATAGCATTTTCTGAAATCAAGCAAACCGTCTTTACCCCAGCCTCCCTATAGGATGGGAAGGAGCACACAAATGTGAGGAAATTAATCAGGACTTCAGGCTCCCTCTGCATCACCTGTGGTAGTACAAGATTTGTTTGGGGTTTCCTACCTCACTCTTAGAACAGGGTTTAAGACAATGACTTCCAGACATGTTTTAAGCAGATGACTGACCAGATCATGAATTCCTGAATAGGAATTCCGTTTCATGAAAATGTCTCATTAATTTATAGTAGCACTTCATTCAGGCCTTCAAACTGAATCAAAAAAATGAAAACTCGGTGGCTCAGGGTGCCACACTCTTCAGGAGAGTGGTAAAACATATGAGTGTAGAAGAGCTTCGAGTGTTTGTGTGTCTGTAGGCAGTAAGTCCCTTGAGTTTAGCTCCTATTCAGACCAAAACATAGGAGCCTTTTCCTCCTATCAAGTAGCAGCATGATGGGCTGACAAACAGAAAGCAGAGTGAATTCGAAAGGCATATATGTGCCCAGCATAACATCTCATCTTCTAAGACAGCAACATAACATTTCCGATTTTAAACCAAGGCAGAGTTAATCTGCAAAGCCTGTGCTTATTGTGGGAGATATGACAGAGGGAGAAAAAAAATGGAACCACAATGCAGCCATCTCTGGATCAACTTCTGAAAAAGCATTGTGATCCTCAATCTTAACAAATATCAAAATGGACCCCTAATAGCCCCTTGAAATACTCTGAAGTTGTTCTTAGAGCTTTTGTGTTTTTTTGGCAGTAAAATTACAGAGAAAGTAAAAATCGTTTTAATGTGCTAAGGATTTTGATACAGTATCATTTTAAATATACATTGTTGCTTAATTTTATTGATTAGTCTACAAATAATTATTGTGAGCTATTAAATGGCAATCACTGTGCCAGACGCTGGATATATAAAGACAAATAAATATCCTGTTGCTGACTTCAAGGATCTTACCATCTTTGAAGTGAGAAACAGGCGAGGAAGCTGACAATCATGAAGCAAGTTTCTAAGCTCCTTGACTGCACACTGGATAGTATAATAAATGAGGGGCAGCATCTAACTCAAACATGAAGGTTGGGAGAGGAGCACAGGTGTCTGGAAAGTTTTTTCTTTTTCTTTCTTTCTTTTCTTTTCTCTTTTTTCTTTTTCTTTTTTTGAGACAGAGTCTCACTCTATCACCCAGGCTGGAGTTCAGTGGAACTCCACTGCATCTCAGCTCACTGCAACCTCTGCCTCCTGGGTTCAAGCGATCCTCCTGCCTCAGCCTCCCAAGTAGCTGGGATTACAGGCACCCGCCAGGTGTAAAAATCACACCTGGCTGATTTTTACATTTTTAGTAGAGACAGGTTTTCACCATGTTGGCCAGGCTGGTCCCAAACTCCTGACCTCAGGTGACCCACCTGCCTCAGGCTCCCAAAGTGCTGGGATTACAGGGGTGAGCCACTACGCCTGGCCTGGGAAGTTCTTTCTGAGAAGACAACAATCTATGACAACAAGTTAAAAGATTAAAATTTATTAAATGTAGTTGACTTGAGACTTTAATATGTCTATTTTGATAATTCTTGTGGCTCTCCACATAAATGATGCAAGATGGACTATAATCAAATAGAAAGCTGGAATGCTAAAGAAACAGATCTTTCATGAGTTTCTGAATAATTGCCACAACATTGAACAAAAGTATAATAAAACATATGCTTGATTTTTCCTATTAAGAGACTTTGCCAAAGCCTAGTAAAATACTCTTGATAACTTGCCTCATAAAGTAACAGAAGGGAAATGCCTCCGTGTTTTCCTACATTTAATGCCATCAAGATATGTTCCTGCCAAAACATGCAGATAGTCCTGCCTGGACTGATTTTAGGGTGACTGGTTGAGTCTGGAATGCTCATTGCTCTCATGCAGCAGAAGGAGAACTGGACTTGAGATCAGAAAACCTTAATGCAAGTCCCACTCTGTCACTCATAGCTGTGACATTTTACACAAGCCATTTAACCTTTCTGAGCCTCAGTTACCTCTTCTATAAGATGAGGCTTCCCAGGATGGCTATGAGGATTAAATGAATTCCAGGTTATTATTATTAGGCCTCTTTGCTAATTAGCTATTGGGTGAGTGGATCTTCTTGTGCAACAATACAAGGTCATACTTTAACCTAAGCACCATTGCAGAATATGTGATGGGGTAAATAGAGGTTTTCTCACCTGTCTTCCTGCCTTCACATGTCATCCAAATCCTCCTCGTTGTAGCCAGAGTTTCATCCTTATGAAACACAGATTAGTCCTGTTGCTTCTAAGGGAACTCTTCAGTGCCTACTCTGGATGAAACCCAACATCTTGGTGCCATGGTCCCTTCTGTTCTGGGTGTGATTTTTGCCCACCTTCCTCCCCCTGCACACCTGTGCTGCACCAACCTCTCCATGCCTGTTCTCTCCCTTTGCCCTCTGTGTCTTGGCACCTGCTAATCCCTCATATTGAAATAGCTGTGCTCCTGTTTCTCCCGCAAACTCCTCCCAACTGGTTCATCAGCATGCACCTCAAATTGTAAGCCTTTCCTGTGTGCTTTCCATGGTGTACAAATATACGGTGGTGTGGGAAATTTCCCACCCTGAATGGCCATTGTCCATTTACTTGTCTTTCTCCTTCATTGACCTGGGACTTCTTGGGGGCAGAGATTGGGTTTATTGCATTTCAGATCCCTTTGCTTCACTCTCAGCCTGTAACATTGTAGGTGCTCAGTAGGTCTTGTTGAATGAATGAATTGATCTATCACTGACCGATTAATAATTGGCTAATATGCACACCAACTGATTAAACATAAGACAAAATAAATTGTATTTATGATGTCAGAATGCAAATTCTTCATTCTTTAAACATTGCCACCCCCACAATGGAAAAAGGTATGGATGAGCTGTGAATCCTGATACTCATGAGGTCACTAAATAATAGTGTTTTTTAGCAAAGACTGGTGCTATCCTAACTCAGCATCCACTTTCCCCTTTCTCCAGAACAATGGACTCTTATTTTTATCTGGGTACGTGGCCACCAACAATAAAACAAACAAACAAAAAAAAAAAAAACCAGTATTTTCCAGTGTGCCTTGAAGGTAGACATGGCAAACAACTAAGTTCTGGCAAATAAAATAGAAGTGGAGTGTTTTGTGGAACTATCAAGAGGACTGCTTAATGAGAGCTGACTTATCAAGGAGGAACCCTCCTTCACCAGTGTCTTCTTTTCCTCTTTCTTCAGACTTGGATTTGACATATTTAGATATGGCGGCTGAGTCCCAGCAGCACTTTGGACCATGAGATGACCTAGAGGATCCTAGCACCCGTGTGCTAGGATGTCAAAGCAAAAAGATGCAATGGGTTGGTTCTCTGATGGCACTATTAATCCTACAGTCCCAGCCTCTAGACTTCTTTACATAAGAGAGTAATGAATGAACACTCTAAGGCAGTGATTAGTAAACCATTTTTGTAAAAGGCCGGAAAATAGACATTTTAGGCTTTGTAGTCCATACAGTCTCGGTCACAGCTCCTCAACTCTGCTGTCATAATTCAAAAGCAGCCACAGTCAATACATAAACAAATGAGTGACTACGTTGGAATAAAATTTTAATTACAAAAACAGGTGGCAGGCTGAATTTGATTCATAGACTGTAGCCTACTGATCCCTGCTCTGAGGCACGGTGATTTTGAGTCCGTGTGATATATATAGCTAAATCTCACCCTAATGAACACATCTTATTGGTGAGATGAAACTTGATTTGAAAGAGAGAAACTGTCAAGACTCTTGTTTCATTTTAAAAAGTGTTCCCTTCAGTAGACTCCTTCTCCCTTAACTGATCCTTATTTGATTATACAAAGTTCTGACATTTCTGTTTCCAGACTCTTTTGATTATTAAGACCGGATGATCCAGGGCTTTTCTAGGTTTCTAAGTTCCATTATGTTCAGTTTGGAGGATTCCAGCAGAATATAAATGGGACAGTCATCAGGTATATGGACAGGGAGGATAGAGGACAAAGGGCAAGGCCTGTAGGAACTGAATGAAGAACACCATGCTGAGATCTCCTAAAATCTGTTTGAATTATATGACAAAACTTTCAGGCTGCCTGGATGATAGCTTATTGTACTCTGTTACCAGGGAGATTGTACAAGCTGAATTGATGTTTAGCAGCAGGACAAGAGCTACTCTTGGAGATTCTGTTCAGCAGAGACTTTACTTGTTGCTGCTAGGATGTCTTGGCTTTTCTGGTTTAACTTATCCTGTCAATATAGAACAACATAGTACAGACCAGGAATGGCAAATTGATTTCTCCTTCCATGCAAACTCCAACTGATGGGTAGTACATAGCTGGAACTTTGTATTGAGACAGATTATGTGGCTGCGTCCAGGTTTAAACAGAAGTGGTCTATGCTTCTCTACAGTGTCTTCCCCAGCTGCATGAGAGCAGTTAAAGGAAAGGAGGAATCTCAAACACATTGCCTCTCTTGATATAGACTCAAGCGACAAGGAAGCTAGCAGAGCACCCTCATTTAAATAATCTCTAATCTGGTTCTTCATTTTACACATGGGTGTAATATTAGGGCTGGGAAATGTAAAATAAGTCACACAGGGTTCTATGACTAGTTAGTAGCAAAACCACTGTTAGAAGTCAACAGTAGTATTCTTCATTACATAATACTTGACATATTCAATTGAGAAATTTTTATGCTTTTCGTTAAGTTTTCATAATTTATTTCTAACATAGAACTAGAACCAGCTTATTGGTGTTCCGACAACCAAACTTCTAGAGCTCTTGTTGCTGGCATTTTACCAGCCTGATCCTTCAGACTCCATTTAATTTTGTGAACCCCAATTGCCTTCCAAACATTGTGTTTTTTTGTTTTTGTCGTGTTAATGATATTCAGGGTCAGTTTCTATTGCCTACAGTCAAAAACTTGGATTGATATGATGGTTGCATAATATTCCAAAGAGTACAGTCATTAAATTGTGATTATAAATTATTGAGGGATGGAACTCTGCCTTAGTACACCCCACTCATAGTAGATATTCAATTATCATTTGTTGAATTGAAATTTCTCACCTATTCTAAATTTGTGTTCTTTTAAACACTATTTCAACAAACGTCTTTATGGTTATAGCTTTCTACTTTTTATTTATTTATTTTTTTTGAAACGGAGTCTCGCTCTGTTGCCCAGGCTGGAGTGGAGTGGTGTGATCTCTGCTCACTGCAACCTCTGCCTCCCAGGTCCAAGTGATTCTCTTCCCTTAGCCTCCCAGGTAGCTGGGATTACAGGCCCCTGCCACCACAGCCAGCTAATTTTTGTATTTTTAGTTGAGACAAGGTCTCACCATATTGGCCAGGCTCATCTGGGACTTCTGATCTCAAGTGATCTGCCCACCTTGGCCTCCCAAAGTGCTGGGATTACAGGCGTGAGCCACCACGCTCGGCCACTTTCCACATATTTTTGATTACTTAGGATAGATTCTCAAGAGTGGGATTACTGATCACATGGTAGGATCATGTTTATGGCTCAATATGTATTACCAACCTGCTTTCCAGAAGGGCTATATTGATTTACCATGCCCCCTGCCATGCTTGAGATCACCAGTTTCCCTAAAACCCTGTCAGCACTCATGCAATAGAAGGAAGTACAACAGCTCATTGTTATTTTAGTGTGAATGTTTTCTCATTTGCGTGTTGCTAATTGCATCGTCTCATTTGTGAATTCACTTACTTGTCTTTTGCAACCTAAATGAACTCCATAAAGAGTGAAGATATTAACTTATACTAACTGTTAATATTGTCCTCACTTAGGGTTTGTTCTTCCATTTAGTTGTGGGATATTTGGGGAACATCTTTACTCTCCCTTGAAGAGAATCCTGTTTAACTTCTTCCAAAACCTTGAACTCTGCAAATTCCCAACCTTGTGAAAACGCTTGGGTCACCTGCCCTAGCTGCCAGCATTAATTAACCAAAGGAAGGCATCTTACCCACTACTGTCAGCTAATCTGGGAAACACTTTAGATACCTTTTCCTACATGCCAGGATTGCTTTCCATGGTCAAAAATAGAATAAAATATCATATGTTCCCCATCGTTACTGTTCTTTTCCAAATAGGAAATTCGTTGCTATTTAAGCCAAATCTCCAGCCCAACTTGCTGTCCCTGAAGCAGGGGTTTGACATATCCCTTTACAAATCTTTACAGATTTCTTCCTTCCACTAAACCAGCTTCTAATGGTTTAAAGTATCCAGATGGTATCCTCCACCACAAAAACTTGAGTTGAGATAGAACATAAACCATTCTCATGATCTAAGATGGCGATTCTTAAAAATAGGCATCACAGCACAAAGGAAGCCCTTGGCAAAAAGGTAACAATGAAGGACCCTTCTTCATTCTCAACATTTTGAAAATTGTGTCTTTTATTATCTTCCTGAATCTCTGCTACTTTCTGACCCCTGATTCCACAGTTTTCTCTTTAACCAATTTTCAGCTTTAGTTTTCCCTCAGGTAGCACAGAGCAATTCGACATTTTTATAATCCTTTCAGAAATTGTTTCTTTAATCCTTTTCCCCTCAAACCTCACTCCTAGACCCTAGCTGAAACATCTTTTGGTTCTGAGGAAACCTCTGTGAACTGAAAATATACTGAAAACTGGTCCTGTATTCGTTGTTCAAAATTAATTAAATAGAAGAGTTACTTTCCAAAATAGCGGAACTCATTAGAGCATCAGAACTCAGATACACACTTATATGAAAGGGAACACATACTGGTTGACATAGAGCTGAAGAGAAGCAAATGCCATATCTGTAAAGATCAGAATAAGTGTTCTAATGTAATAAAGCAGATGGGAAACATTAAATCAGAAGTCAAGAGAGGGACCCTAGCCCCAGGTTGCTGCTAATTAGCTAATGACCTTCGGGCTCAGTTTGAGGCTCAGGTCCCTTATCTATGAAACTGCAGTCAGGCCAGGTGAGGTGTGCATGCCTGTAGTCCCAGCTACTTGGGAGGCTGAGGTGGGAGGATCACTTGAGCCCAGGAGGTCGAGGCTGCCGTGATCTATGATCGTGCCACTGCACTCTTGCCCGGGTGACAGATTGAGCTCCTATGTCCAAAAACAAAACAAAACAAAACTGGAGTCAACTGGTGATTTTCAAGCCTTGGAGTTTTTTCAGCAACACAACTCAGTTTTCAAGTGAAAAATATAACAAAAGAACAGATGCCGGTAGAACTCCTCTGGTTGGAATAAGGGCCGGTGGTCTAGAATCCCACCCTCTTAACTCTTCTACTCCTCAGGGCTTCAAGAAAGCCTCAGATTATTCCTTATCATGACTGTTGATATATGAGCAGGCCCAGTTATTTTCCAGCTCTAAAATTCTCTCCTCTCCCATGGTTAAAATGTAGGTTGTGCTTTTAGATTGAGTAGGTTAGATTAGCAGAGTAGCATGGAAACCTGTCCCTGTGCCCAGGCCTGGGCATTTTGGGGTGTCACCCGACAGAGAAGCCATGACCTCTGTCTGCCTTCACTACACAAGGGCATTACTATGTCATGGAGTTTTCAGAATATGAATAATGACCCAACTGTTCTTTTTGCCAGGTACTTCCTTTGTCCTGTGAACTGTGCTGCAGATCCTCCCACCTTACCTGGAATTCTCACCACCAGCCTCATCTTGAGCTGCTCATGCCAACACGCCAATCTAGCTTAGGGGGCTGGGGTCAGGTCATAGGGTCTTGGCTGCTTCCTCTGCTGGAGCTTGTCAAAGCTGGCCCCTTCTCTTATTTCAGGTTCCAACTTGTATGTCACCTTCTGAGAGAAGTCTTCTTTGACCATCCTGATTAAAGATACCCTGGACATCCTGTTTTATTGAATTCATAACATTTATTACTATGTACATATGTATTTAGTTTGTTATATTTACGTTTACTTGACTCCGTCTACACACACTGAAATGTGAACCCATAGAAAAGAGAGATCTTATCTGTCTTGTCCATCCACCAGCATCCAGAAAAGTGCATGGTCCAGAGTAGATGCTTTGTGAGTAACTTGTGAATGAAAAAATGAACAGGAGACGTTGTTATTATAATCTCTATCATACAGATGCAGAAACCGAGACTTAGGTTTGATTGCCAACTCTGAAGCTTCATCACTGGTAAGCAACTGATTCTAGATTCAAACTCAACTTTGACCTAAGAGCAAATCTTGACTCTGGTATTTGGCCTCTCTAAGTGGAACCATTTTCAACTCTCATCAATGTTTACATCTACCTGATAGGATGCTAATAAGATAATGATTACAATGACAATGAAAATTGTGATACCAATAACTACTCACACTTCAAGTGTTTATTGGGCCTCTCCTTGATCATGTGCAGAGCGCACATTACCTCAGCTGGCAGCACATTTGTTACTGGTTTCCTCTGATTTTTTTGAAAGTTCTTTCTTATCTTGAGCCAAAATCTACCGTTATGCATCTTTCACCGACTGATCTCAGTTTATCCCTCTATTACAAACACAGTGAATCTCTTGTAGCTCCAGGTAGAGAAAGTAGGTGGCCAAAGAATGGACTTGGGGTCTGGATATCACTAGTTTTTGTTGTTGTTGTTGTTTAACCAATTTGCAAATACCTAGTAAGTCAAGCATTCCCAGGTGGGTAATTTACAAGGCAGTTTACCTGCCATGGGTGCTTTAATGAGTATTATTATTGTAGTTTCATCTTAATTAATGGTGATATTCTTTTTCTTAGCTAGTAGATCAGCACACTCTTATTAAGGAAATTGGTTGTCACCACTGGCTTTGAGTAATTTGTTTTGCCTATGCAAGCTGTCTTCATAGGAAAAGGTTTTCATATTATATTCATTCCCCCCTCCAATTGCATGTGATAAAGATTGATGAGGAGGAACCAGGTAAACCCTCTGAGCTCCTTAAAACCAAGACGCGATACAGACCTGTTTAATTTTGTGGTCTCTGGCTTCAGCTTTTGGCTTTTGAGAGCATTTTAGTCCAAACTACACAGTGTTCTCTGTGGTCTTTGCTGGTGGCAGCTGGGGATCTTGTATGGCTCATAACTTTTATCTAGGTCCAAATTTTCTGTTCTGTTCTACACAAAGAAATAGAGAAAATATGATAATAGCAGCTAATATTTAGTATGTACTGTGAGCCAAGAATTGTTCTAAATCTTTTACTTAGATTATTGCATTTAATAGATGATATTATATTCTGGGAAAATAGCATAGGCCCTGTTTTCATGTAATGCATTTCATGCATTTTCATCATTTCATCCTTAATTTCAATTTCCAATTTTATGATATTCTGTGTTCCTCAGTGATATGACTGATTCAATGCAATAATTCATGTAACGTGCTTATAGCAGTGCCTGGGAGAGACTTAGCACTCAAGAAATCATAGCTGTTGTGATTACTGTATTTCTTTCTTGATGCTGAACAGATTCAGTATTTTTGGATCTAGATTCACAGTGGAGCATGCAATTTTCTGACTTAAATCAACACACTGTACTACAGTCGACAGGATGATAAGGTAGAAATAGCAACATGCTGCAGGGCAAGAGATCTGGGGTCAGGCTTTAGCCCTGTACTTTCATAGGTTGTGAACACCCCAGCAGTTCCTCAACTCCTGAGAGCTTTGATTCCTCATTTAAACATGAGATATGTGAACCTGGTGATCTCTGAGATCCCTTACCTCATGTGAACCTTCCTTGACAGAATGTGAATTTCACCATAATGAGGATTATATTTCTATAGTCTCAGCTCACATAGTACGTTAAAGAGACCCCAAAGCACCATAGTGTGAGAATCTTCAGCAAATGCTGAGTTAGTAAGGAACATCCAAAAAGGACCCTCCAGGACTCCCTTCTGTCTGTTCCCCCATAGCACTCACTAGCAGGTGAAGCCATCAGTAACTAATGGGGTTAGGAATTATCAGGAAAGGCAGTGTGAAATGCACCATTGGTAGTATTTTTTTTAAATGTCAATTCGTTCTGATTCTTATTGCAAGGGAAGTAGTGTGGTGTGAAAAGAACAGTGCTGGCCCCAGAGTCCAGAGCCTGTGAATTTCATTTCAGCTCTGCCACTGTCTGGTTTTCTAGCAAATGACATTGACCTTCCCTGGGCCTTAGTTTTAGCAGTTGACAAACTAGAGGATTGCTAACAATTTCTTGCAGTTTAAAAACTCTCTGCTACCAATTTCTTTATATAAGAACAATACTCATATGAAATCCTACTGACAGAAAAGCAGTTTGTCTCCTCTTTCTCCTTTTTTTTTTTTTTTTTTTTTGCCAAGTGTAATGAGAGTTGGTGTGGAAAAATATATTCTGCTGTGAAAAGGTTCATTCAGCCTTTTCTTAATAGATCAAGTGGTTGGTATTTCGGCTGGCTTCTGAAATACATTGCAAATCACAATCTGGAAAAAGTTCCAAAGCAGCTCCAAGCCTTCCTGCTGAATTTGGATACATCTTTAGGTCTTATTCTGCAGCTCATCCTTAACAACTGACAAAATATTTACTTTGCTCAGTACAGAAAAGGGTAACATTTTCCAAAATATTAAACTAGGTTGGATTCAGAACACAGACAATGAGGCAAAAAGCTGGACCTCTGTTCGAAGCAGTGTCATTGAATCATTTTCCAGAGTGCCATGAGAAACAGCCTTGGTGGATGTTTGTGCTCCACAGTAATTCTGAAAAAGGCAGAAGCCAGCCAGCCTCTGTCTAGCAGACCCACTGGTGTGTTGAGCAAGTGGTTCTCAAAGTGTAGTCCCTGTGCCAGCAGCATCAGCATCTACTGGCAACTGGTTAGAGATGCAAATTCTCACAGTCCATCCCAGACCTACAAAATCAGAACGTTCCAAAATGTGGCCTCCCAATCTATGCTGTAATGAGTCCTCCAGGTAAACAAGTCTAAGTACTTCTGATACTGAGGAAAGTTTGCAAACCACTGGTTTAGGCCTGTGAAGGCTACAGGTGTTTATTGCCTTGCAATCGAGAGTTTGAAACAAGGACAAGACTAGTAACTCAAGTTTTTATTAATGAATTAATTTTTTTTCAAATGTAAATAATTCGAAAAAATAATTTGAAATTTGGGGATATTGCTTTTTGAAAAGCTCTCTCCTCCAAGGCTTTGTCCCTCTCTTCCCATCTCCCTCCCCAGCCCCACTTCATGCTTATGGCAACAGGGTCTGAATTATATTTGTCTGTTTTTAAGACAGTGAAAATGCACTGCAGTTTGGTTTAATGTACTTGAATGTAGCTAGTAATTTTGATAAAAAGTAATTGCATTTTTTTAAAAAAGACTCTCACTTGAAGTTCCTCTTATGATGAAAAGGTGGACAAAAATTGAATGACTATAATTTATAATGTTCTATTCTACCAATGAGGCTTCTCTTTAACAGAATAACTATTTTTTATAAATAAATTGTGATTTATTTTAAATTAAATTACTGGAAATCAGTCGAGTCACCAGCCTTAATTAAGAAATAGACTACCATCGTAAGGGCTGTAGTGTTACCATTTAAAATTGCAAATAATTTTTAGGGGAAATTAAGATAGTCCTCATAAGACCTCCTCCTCCTCCTCCTGAACGTCTCCTGCCTGCCCTGCCTCATCTGTGTTACCTGCCTGGCCACTGCAGGCGTCTGAGCTGTGACCTTTGTCCTGCAGTCTCATGCTTGGTGATGTCATTCGGTCCCAGGGTTTCAACTCCCGCATCTGTTGATTTGGAAGGCACACAAATCTGTAACTAGAGTGTGATTTTGCTCCTGAGTTGCAGCCAATGTCACCAACTGCTTCAGTGTCCTTCCAGTGCCTTAAGACCACATATCCAAACCGGAACTCCTCATCTTTTACGCTCCCTTTCCTCTTCCCAACATCCCTATTTCCTTTAATGGGCATTTCCCACCTCAGTGCCCCCCATGACCTGCCATTAAGTTGAGGGCAGGAAACCAGGAATAGTAGGAGATTCTGGGGTTTGGAACTATGTAGGTCTGGATTCAAATCCAGGTTGGCCACCTCTTGGTCAGGTGCCATTAGGTAACTCACTTCTCAGATCTTCAGCTTCTTCATGTATAAACAGAATTGTTTGGAGAAATAAGAGAGGAAAAGTATATTAAAATTCGGTTATGTAATGTATTATCCAAACTAGAGCACATTGAGAGTGAACATGGCTATTGTTAATAAATAATAATAAATTCCATGACCCTCCAAAAAAGGCAAAATCTTAAACTGCACCAAGCAAAACAAGATGTATCTTCATTCTACATGTTTAGTGCTGTGAGTAATGTAGTAGGTCCTCAATTAATACATGTTCCCTTTCCCTTCCTTCCTGCCATAACAATGTTTGTCTTCAGTGTTTTCTGAATCTACCCGTGGTTTCCATCCCTCCTGCTCCTACAGCTGTCCTCAGTCCCTGACACTAAGACCATTGTGATGTTCTCCCAGCCAGGTTCCTTGCCTTCCATTTTTCCCCTCTAATAGATTCCTTGTACAGTTGCCAGATTAATCTTCTGAAACCACATCTCTTAAACCATTCTCTGCCTCAAGGCCCCTTAACGAGTGCCCATTGCCCAGTTAATAAAGTTAAAACTCTCCAATATGGTATTTAAAAGTCTTCCTGCTTGGAGTCCAGTAGCTTTCCTCAGACTTAATTCCAAGCACTGTCCTTTGTCTATACCAGGTTCTTGGCAAACTCCACCATTTCCCAACATCCTTGCCTTCCCTGACTGCTGTAGTCTTCCCTTCTGTCTCTGCCTATTCAAATCCACTGTCCTTTATGCTGAAGTGTGGCCTCTTCCAGAAAGCCTTCCCTTGTCTGCCCATTGAGAAGCTCTCCCCCTCCCTAAAGTATCTTAACAATGTTTTATTCATATCCCTCTCTGTTTTATATTGTAGTTAATCAGGCTCGTGTCTTAGACATCCCACAAGAAAAGGGAGTGGGAGGCAGTTCAAGCCTCTTTGCCTCAGATAATTCACACATGAGAGGAATTCAGAAAATGCTTGTAGAATGAATAAATGACTGACTGAAAGTCATTTTTGCCTTCAATAATTAAATACTGCCATTGCTTTCTCTTTAAGTAAGCAAAAGTTCCTGAAACATAAGCCAGGTATTCTTATTTATTTTGCTTCTTTTAAGAACTTGGAGATTGAAATCTTTACTGTCATTGAGAGTAAAGATTCGAAAACTACAAATAACTTTTTCCTGCATCTTCATGTTGATGTTATTAGCTTTATTTGCCTAAAAGAAGCAGCTTATTTAATAATTAGAAAGAAAAAAAAACCATAGCTCCAAGAAGCGAATTTTACATATCATAAAGTGAAAGTCAGAATCTGCTTACAACTCAGGTATTGGAAAACACAATTTGTCTCATTGATGGCCTCTCCCCAAACTCCAAACTGTATGGGGCAACTTTGTCTTGTTTTCCCTTGTTTCTGTCCCAATTTTAGAGGCAAATTTGTATGTATTTTCATGTAATATGCCTCTACTCTCTCTTTTGGCATATTTGTTTTTATGATTGTTTTATAGTCAATAACACATACACTTTTTTTAAAGAGCACATCTGTGATTAAGGGAATAGGTTTTAGCAAATTTTAAAAAAAATGCTCCAGATCTCTTTAAGAGAAAGCTGCTCATTTGCAAAGAGATCATTTGTAATTGCTGGTGAATCTTGTGTAATGGTGATAGAGAAAACCAGTCATCATTGTTCTCTGACTTCTTCTGTTTCAACATTTATCCACTGGTTTGTCTTACAAAAGTGCTCAGGTATAATGACAAGAGTCACCTGTTCAGGCTTGCCTTAAAATGGCAGTTACACATTCCACTCTTCTTAACTTTTTTTTTTTTTTTGAGATGGAGTCTCACTCTGTCGCCAGGCTGTAGTGCAGTGGCGTGATCTCGGCTCAGTGAAGCTTCTGCCTCCCAGGTTCAAGCAATTCTCCTGCCTCAGCCTCCCAAGTAGCTGCGACAACAGGCATGCCCCCCATTGCCCAGCTAATTTTTGTATTTTTTTTTTTTAGTAGAGATGGGGTTTCACCATGTTGGCCAGGATGGTCTTGATCTCTTGACCTCATGATCCACCTGCCTTGGCCTCCCAAAGTGCTGGGATTACGATTCTGAGCCACCATACCCGGCCTCTTCTTAACTTTTTAAATGAAGAGATCTTTTTCTTTGATTACATAATTCCCCAAATAATTCTGTTAGCTGCTACAAATATTTTTACCAGACTTTCATCTCAGTGTGTGTTTTTGGAAGTGAAAATATAGGCAGTTAATTTTTATTGACTTTTAAATAGGTAGCCCTCAGAATTAGCATAATTTTGTGACAATTGTGTAGAATCTACACAGCTGGCCATTAAAAAATGAATGGAGTTAGCAAGGGGTAGCTAATTCCCATCCTCTCTTAGGGAACTCTGGGATGTCAGGGCAGGCCACCAAGGATCTTATTTTTCTAAGGAACCTAGTGCTCTAAAGCAAGCTTGCCCAGCCTGTGGTCCGCAGCACCTGCAGCTCAGGATAGCTTTGAGAGCTGCCCAACACAAATTTATACACTTTCTGAAAACATTGAGTTTTTTGTAATTTTTTTTTTTTTAATTCATCAGCTATCGTTAGTGTTATAGTATAGTTTATGTGTGGCCCAAGGCAATTCTTCTCTTCCAATGTGGCCCAAAGAAGCCAAATGATTGGACACTCCTGTCCTAAAGAAGATAATTCACTGTCTGAACTTTTATCATCAAATTAAGTCTCTTGAACAAAGAGAAAAGACTTCTTGGAAATCAGAAGGTTGTCCCAGAAAGCAAGAATTTTACCTGTAGCCAGTCAGTCACCCTGTCAACAAATGCTTAGTCAGTGCTTGTTACGTCCTAGGCCCTGGACAAAGTGTTGAGAATGGGGTTGGAAACAGCCCAGCAGGGTTCGGCGTGGAGTACGCTGTCTGATGGAGAGGAGCCATTACGACTGTCCCGTGCCCCTGCCCCGTGCCCCTCCTTCATCCCCATTTGGCCCTATTGGCATCAGGAGGAAGGTTTCAGAAAGCACCAATGAGAGATAATCTTTAAGTGTCCTCCAGCCTGGGGACTGGAAAGTTCTAAACTCTTGGATCTAAGAGATTGTAAAATTGAAAAAGCAAAAGCACAAAAACAGACTTTTAGGGCCTAAAATATTCCTATAAGCTTGCAGAGTCATGTCCTCCAAATGTAGGACAAAAGAGCTTGATCTCTTTGGGGTAAATTTTTTTTTTCAGCATGGAAAGCCCTGACTGATATTTTAGGGTTCTTTCAACAGGGTTCTTTTGATGCAAAAAAACAAAGATTTAGTGGCCATAGGGGTTGGGTCTTGGAGGACCTAGGGGTGGGCTGGCAGCATCAACTATCAGGGTGCACATGCACAGGGACCCAGGACAGGCCAGGAGGAACTGGGGCCGCCGAAGGGCTGAGCTGCAGGAAGAGTGGAAGAACATGGGTCGTCACCTCGTGGTCCTTAATGTGACCAGTAATGCCCCCAGAGCTCACTGCATTCCTCTTTATCTGTTAGGTATCTATTATCTACCTCCCTTAACCTCCTCTCTTTCTATTTTATCTTTCTCTATAGTGATTTCAAACACTTTTAAGCCTGAAACTCTTTCTTTAAGTAACATCTTATATTTAAAGCTAATAAAAACTGAACTGCAAAGTGGCAGTCGGCTCAGCCCCTCCCATTCAGACCTCCCCTCATCCCTGTACCAGGCCCTGCATTACCCCCACAGAACCCCAAAGGCACCTTGGAACATACTTTGAAAATCTCTGCCCTGCCCTCTTAAATTTGGTTCTCTCATAGTTAACTGTTCTTCATGACCTACAATGACCTACCTGAGGCCCCCAAGGGGCTGTATTTTGGTTTTTTCGCACCAGGCCTCTTTATATACAGACTAGACTATTCTTGAATGAAGCATCCGCCTCTGACCAGTCAGTTGTGGCCAAGGCGAGGGTGGAGTTAAGTAGTACAAAATGTGGCTAGGTAAGGCTATCTCTATAGCAGGGGCTGAGCAAGATGGTGGCCCTCTGCAGGACTCTGTGTGGGACAGACACCACGACTGCCATGTGCAGGTGGAGCAAGTGTCCCAACACCAAAACCAGGAGAGTCTACAGGCAGGCAACAGCATCAAACAGCCACAGGCCCACATGAGGGAGAGAACAGCTGAGGAGCAGGAAAGAGGGTTTGAGTCACCATTAGAGGGTGGGACCACATTTACTTGGACAAACAAGAGGCACTCAGGGGGCTTCAACTCTGGGACTATTGAAAGCTCAAAACCAAATGAAGAAATGGTTGTTGCAAAAGTGATGAATTGGCCCCAAGGTGGGTGTGGTCTGGGGAACAGGGAAAATAAAAGTAACCTTCATCTGCTCCTTTTGTGTAGGTGTGGAGCTAGTTTTTAAAAAATGTGTTCTTTTCATTTCCAAGATGTCAAGTATAAAACGCCAACTCACTTTAAATTTAAGAGTTCAATTCTTATTCTCTATAAAAGGCAAAGGTTGCTTTTGTGGCCACATGAGACATTGCTTTGAAGGATGCCTGGCTAAGATCTTTTTGGCAGTGCCGGATCATGCCATTGCCATGATGGAAACCCAGATTTGGGGCCAGTAGGAGGAACTGTGACTCTCCAAGCCAAAGGAGGCAGAATATGGCCCTAAGTGGGTCCTGTGCTTCAGTAGGGGCAAGACCTGACTCCAGGAGTACCCTTGGACTTGACCTTAAGGCAGTGTGAAGACAGCAGCTCTGTTTCCTGCCATTTGAACAAAGCACAGGAAACAATTTGTACTTACTACTCATATATGAAGACCTTTGCCTCCAAAATGGAATTGGTTTGAAGAGACTTAAGTTATAATTCTAGCTTTGACACTACCTTAGTGTGTAATTGTATTGCAGTTTTTTAACTTTTTAGTTTCTTTTTTGGTGAAAGACACATTCACTTCTAATATATCCCAAACTGGAAATCCCAACAATGTATTCCTGCAACCTGTTGTCCATTCCCTTCTACCCTCTCTGGAGTTCTATCACAAACAGGCAGGTGCAGCTTGTTGGGAAAAGTGTATATTTTATCACGTAATGGACATTTTCACATTTGCAATTTAATGCTTTCCAACTCACCAGAGCATGTAGACCATCATTAATGCTACCACACCCTCATTTACCAGGAGACTGCTATGATGTCATTGCTTGTGTCTCAAATGAGTTGAACCACCATGACAGTGACAACTCATCATTCTTCTTTCAGCAGATAGCACCCCACACAGACCACCCTCCACAGAAAAAGATGACCAAGGCAATGCCATTTAGTTGTTTTTTTCTTAATTCTTTTGTAATAATTTCATTTTTAATGCCTCTCATTTCTGGACTCTCAGAAAAAAAAAAAAAGATCTTTGACCAGAGTCAAGGAGGAAATTTGTGGGTTTCTGTGGTACTATTTCATCTGCAACCTGTCCCATTTATAAGGCTTCATCATTCAGTGAGAGAAAATGACATCACATCAAGATTCGATGGAACATTTCATGACCTTAGTGTCTTTTATTTTAAAAGTAATTAAAAATGTGATCCTGAGCTCAGAGAACTTTCCTAACTTACAGTTGACTAGAGCTAATATCTCATCATTGTCTTTCCATTTACCCTCAAACGAGGAGATTGGCTGCTATAAGTCTAAAATATCAACCCGATTATGTTTAAAATGTAATTAAATTCTAACCTGTGGAAGTTTAAGATCCTTTAATGGTTTGCTAATGTCCCTAGCAGTTTCCCAATGGAAGGTATGATATTGCTATTGGTACATGAAATGATTTTAGGGACATAGTGGTGAATGATTTTGCTACTTATACAAACTTATTATACTTATTTTACTATGTATTAGTAAAAATGTAAATACTTATTAAAGTAAAACTATATGTAAGATAGTTAAGTTATAACATACTATCTTATATATTATAGTTTAGATTACTATAGTTACATACTAATCATATTAGTATATTATGATATTGTAATTTAAAAATACTGATTACCTGTTAAATGATAATATTTAGTATTTGTTGAATTAAATAAGATAAACTATTAAAGTTAACTTCACACTTTTTTACACTTTCCTTTTTCTTTTATAATAAGCATATTAGTATAATCATATTAATCATATTAGTATAATCATATGTGTAATATACATAATTATATGTATAATACTATATTATACATATTATACCAATATGATTAATATTAGCATATTAACTGTTATATATTAGGAATATCCTATGCATTAAGACAAATAATATATTATTGTATTTTTGCATTTTAATAACAATATATAGGAATCAAACCATGAATATTATTACTTAGATGGTCAGCAAAATAAGTGAGTCAACCTAGAATTCATTTTCAAAATACTAAACAAATAATAGCACAACTTGTTCTTAGATATAGGAAAGCTCATGAAGACAGTAAGAGAATAACTAAAATTTGAGAAATATTAACCAACAGAAGCAAGTCTGACTCCTCAACTTGGCTCCAGTTTTACGTCTTGCCCCTCTTTATTTCAGCCTTCAGATCCATTTGTTGCTTCTTAAATGTACAATTAACTTTCACACCTTCCATTCTTGAATTAAAATGTTGACTTAATCACATCACATATGGATGACCTTGGGAAAGTCAGTTACACTCTTTGGCTTTAGTTTCCTCATCTAACAAATAGGCATAAAAATAAATGAACTGCCACCCAGCAAAAGTTCCTTCAAGTTACTGGATATAATAGTATTGTGTAAACTGTAGTAAATTATACAGATATAAGAGATTATAATACTTTATCTTAACATCTCTTACAGTGCATAACAAGTGTTCATTACACATGTGTTAGAGAATAAATGAATGCATACCACTGCTGTTCAGGTTTGAAATGGCATTTATTTCGTTAAGCAAGCATTCACAGAATGGCAGTACCTAATGCCGAAATAGTGGAGGAAGGATCTTTTCCTTCAAGATAGTGAAGGAGACTAACACCTAAAGAGGTAATTACAAATAAGGTATTATGCTAATTTTTAAAATAGAGATAAGATGAGGCGCATTGACTCAGCTGGGAAATCTTCCCAGAAGAGGTGATGCTGAAGTTGCATCTTACAAGATGGAGAGGAGCTATCTCATGAACAGAGTGAAAAGGGCTCTCTCTCTTGGCTGAGGGAGCATGGGCATAGCTGTAGACCAGTAATGTCCAGCAGAAATACAACGCAAGCCACAAATGCAAACCAGATTAAACAGAAATTCAAAGAAAGTGTGATGTTAACTTTAATAGTATATCTTATTTAATTCAACAAATACTAAATATTACCATTTAATAGGTAACCAGTATTTTTAGATTATAAAGATATTTTACAGTCTTCATTTTGTGCTCAAATAAATCTTCAAAACCTGGCATCTACACTTAAAGCACATGTCAGTTTAGGCTAATCATATTTCAAGGGCTTAATAGCCACATGCCTGTTGTAGCTACTGTATTTGACAGCATACGTATAGATGATGGAGGAAAAGCCCAGAATACTAAATAAACTGTGAGTTCTTTGATATGCCTCCTGCGTAGATTCTAGGTGAAGACTGGTGGAAGATGAAAGGGAAATGTAGTCAGCTATGAGAGCATGAAGACCTCAGATACCAAGTTAAGGGATCTCTCCATTTAATCATAAAGGCACTGTGGAGGCTCTGCCACTTTTGAAAGATTTTATATAGATCAGATCTGAGGTTTCAAAAGATTACTCTGGCAACTGTATGAAGGATCAGTTGGGGGGGACCACAGTGCAAAGAAAGTTGGAGGTATTTCTCAATCTGTTCTGTTTCTCTGTGCTTAATGGAATTTTCATATAAACCCCAGCAATTAGTAGACAGGCAGCCCTTCTGAATTAGCAGTGTTTTCTGAGTTTTTATTATACTCCAGGATTTCATGAGAATTAAGGGTAAGGTGGAAGCGGCGCTAAGAATATCAGGTGGTAAGAGAGAAAGTCTGGCGTGTGGAAACCCTGAGGCTCAGGCTGAGCAGCCCATGAAGGGCGGTTCTTAGTCAAATAGACACTGTCCTCCACCAAACCATGGCACATAGTCAGTATACCATCACCAAATGCATGTGTGCAGGCCAGCTGTCCATAATTGTAAGGTATACATCAAAGGGAACTATCCACCATCCCCCAAACACCTTCTTTGCCAAGATGCTTCTTACCCTAAACTCTAGATAATAATCCTTCCTTTGAGTTAAAAATTGATTTTTTTGCCATCTTTTCTAAAGATGCAAGTGTCTTAAGTAGGTTACATATTTTTATCACTATAACCTGCTAATAACTGAGCTATTTGCTTCCCTTTTCCCTTTATGGCAGAATACAAGCTTCCCAAATTCATTTTTCCCCGCAAGATTGCCTACTTCACAGGATCCTTTCTTCTTTGGTTTATTTTACCTTTCTGGCAATTTTGCTCCATGACACCATATTGGCTCCATTGGCCTCTAATCCAAAATTCTGCCTGTCAATGCATGTTTATGTGTGTAAGGTGGTGCAAATTGACATAGACACTTCAAGCAAGGTCCTTTCAGAGTCATGCTAGCCATGCCTCCTGTTTCTTCTGTTGTGGAAGCTCCTGGGCCTATGCTAGTACCCCTGAGCCAAATAATGACAACTGACATGTACGTAAAGCAGTCAGCAAGCTTGGAGGCCACCACCAGAGGATTTATTGCCCTCTCTGGTGGAGTTGGAGTCCAAGAGTATCACTCCTGGACCCCTGGGGTCTGCCCCCACTCCAGGCAACACCCAACCCTCTTGTCCCAGATGTCCAGAAAGGGGTTGAAGCATGAGGGGATTCTCATGGCCATCACCTTGGGGGCATGGACCATGAGGGTTGGCTCTGCCTGGCACTGCAGCCATTTTTTAAATCTGAAATTTAAAACCCAAATTTTTAAATATAAAATGTTTTACATTTCAAAACCAAGTCCTGAGATTACATGACCTTGGGTGATTAATTTATTTTGCTCAAATTAGGACCCAGGAAATTCGGAAATGTTTGGTGCTTTCATGAGATAAAGAAGAACGGGGAAATGAATCCTGCTTATGTATTGTTAAAAGGAAAACCGTAGACAAGTTAAATTTAACAGACTTTGATTGAGTAAAGAATTATTTGTGAACTAGAGAGCCCCCAAACCAGAGTAGGTTCAGAGAGACTCTGGCCCTGCCATGTGGTCAAAGAAGATTTATGGACCAAAAAAAAAAAAAAAAAAAAAAAAGCTGATGTGTAGAAAACAGAAGTGAAGTATAGAAATAGCCAGATTGGTCAGATTGCTTACAGTTTGGCATTGGTCTTATTTGAATGTGGTTTGAATAGTTGGCCACGTTTGATTGGCCTAAACTCGGTGATTGGTAGAAGAGTAGGTTACAATCTGTTTACACATTCAGTTAGGTTACAGTTCACTATGTACAGAAAACTCTTTAGGGTGAATTTCAAGTATGTAAGCAGTAGCTTTAGGCTAAACTTAATTTAACAGTATGAATGGGGAATTGCCTTCACTTTGCTATGCCACATGTGAATAATTGTTATTTTTTCTCTAGCATGTACATAGTTTGCCAAGTTAGTAAATTAAGAAAGTCTTTTTTCTTTCTTTAAAAAAAAAGAACCTGTACTTTGAGTGAGATGCCACTGGGAAGCCAGCTCTATTGCCTGTCTGGCATCTATCCATGGTGCTTGAACGACAGGCAATGAAACTCTGAAAATTACAAAGACCCACCTAAACATACCTTTGCCCACCCATCCTGGTCGGGGGTCGGCGGTGGGGGGACTGTGCTGCTGTGAGGAGAGGAAGACTTGGACTTTGACAGTTTTTCCCACTGTTAAGTAAAACCTTAGGCAATTAGCCTTTTCAAAGGTAAAAGATTTCTTTTTATAATCTCTTGTCACACAAACACACACACACACTCATAAAAGAAGAAAAAGTAATGTTGCTCAGGAAAATTGCAACAATGAGATTGGCTCCTGTTGCTTTTGTCAATTGCCTTCTTTCAGAAATAGAGTGATGAGTGAGAATGCCATGAATATCCTAAGGGGGTTCCCCAAAGAAAAGAGAAAATCCTTCAGAGTTCAGAGTTCCCCCACCTGGTTGGGAGCATCAAATTCCTTTCAGGAGCTTTGCTTCAAAGGAGAAGAAAATATTGATTGAGAACTGACTAGGAGTTGTTGTCTTTCTTTGGGAAAAAAAATAGTTTAATTATTGGAGAAATAAGTAGGAAGGGGAAGAAAGAACCCATCCATCCAGTGTTGCCTCACTGGGGCTTCCTTTTTCCAGGTGAGTGAGGATTCCTCACACAGATGCTGATTAGGATACTTCTATCAAAAAAGAATGGATCAGAGTTAGACTCAGGAACCTAAACCAACACCATTGATAATAAAATGGAACAAAAATGTTTGGACCTTTAATTTAGAAAGTGGCCTTTCGTGGCTCGTGGTGGATATTCCATGATACATTACATGAGCAAACACTACTTGGGAGGTGAGGATGAAATGAACTCCAATCAGATTGTCTTGGAATGTGGCAAAGGTATTATTCCCTTGAGTTCAAATGCACTTCCCTTCCTGGGGCGGGGGGAGGCAGGGAGGCCTAATCATTACTCCATAGCCCTGCGTGCCTGCATGTATTCATTCATTCATTCATCTGTCATTCATTGAGGGCCCACTGAAAGTTAGATGGTGCAGTAGGAGGTAGGGATTTAAAGATGAACAGCAGATGAGGAGCTGAAATTCTAGTGGCAGAGTGGAGAATGGTGACATGCAATGTAAGGTGGTAGGTTATGCCCCGGGTGCTGTGGAAACCCAGAAGATAGGATTTTTCTTCAAATGAGATGCTTTGAGGACTTAATTCCATGCAAGTTTTTTTTTTTTTAAACTAAATAGAATTTAGTATTTCCTTTCATCATTGCTGGTCTCTATGAGGACATATATGTGTCTGTAACAGTGGAAAAAGGAAAACATCTGAAATCTGTATGGATACATTTTTGTTTTGTGGCATGTGGTCATATTTTATAGAATAATGGCAGAGAAGGTATGTGGGAAATGTAAATATCTACCTGACTTTTCTGACCTGAAGCTAAACCTGTGCACGAGAAAGGAAGTACATCAACTAAGCTTCCGGAATGGAAAATGGTGGCCTTTTTCTGCTAAATGCCTCCCTGGCATGCCATGTTCCGAGGCTCCCCATGTCACTCTCTTCTCCCAGATCCATTTGTAGAGGAAGAAAAAAAAAATCTAGGTTCCTGGCCGAGTCCCCTATAACAAAGATAGATAAACAAGAGAAAATGTTACAGATGTATTTAGGTTTTACGTGACGTGGATGCCTTCCTAAGGCAAAGGAAGACCTAAAGAAACAGGGAAACCCATGTATTTTTTATGCTAGGTTTAACACAGAAGTGGATAGTTATGAAGTATAATTGGACTAAAAAGTGTGATCTACTGATAATAAACTGGAGGAAATCCTGTTTGTTACAATTCTTCTCTTCAGAGATAGACATACTTCTTTCCTCTGGATCTAGGGAGGGCACCTCTCCAGTGAGGGTCTCCCAAGGTTTGCTTCAAGGAAGGCAGGGCGGGGAAGGGAGGAGGTGAGAAGACCTTCCTACTTCTGCCATTTTCCCAAGTTCCTTCAGCTTAAAATATTTTCGAGTATATGTACTGAACCCCATCACATTTTTATTTTCTTGTATTTAATAAACCCCCAAAATGACATGTGAGGTTTTATTTGACCATGATATCTGGTTTCTGTTTCCTTTAATCCTGGGAAGCCTCCTTGGGCCTTATGAGTTGTGCCAGTTCTCATGAGTTGAGCGCATACGGCTGGTGTCCCTCCTGGTGACCTTCGCAGCCATCTGGGCCGGGGCCTGTGTCTGTCCAGCTCAGCCCAGCGGGGCAGGGCCTCTGCCGTGAGTTTGCAGATGCCTCATTCGGACTTGGAGTCTGTGACTCACGCCATCTGTTGGTAATTTGTCGTTGTTCTGGAGTCAGGCGTTTTCAAAGGATTCAGTCTTTGGAGTCCCTCCACAGGTGCACTGCCTGTGATTTCCTGATGCCCTCTTGCCATCCGGCCTATGGCCAGAGCCCAGCACTGAGTCAAGCTACTGTGGATATAATTATGTTGTTCTTTGCATTTTAGAGAGCTTCACACCAAGTTCCTGCCCCCTTTTGAGCGAGTCACACTCTTTATGGGACTTGTTTGAAGTCCAGCCAAGCTGGCAACCATGGGGTTCCACTTTTACAACCTCTAGCAACAGTAGGCTCCAGTCCTTTGTGTCACCGTGCCATCTGCTTAGCTTTTTTCCTCTTCAAACTGTAAGCAAAATGAGCTACCTAAACCAAAAAAGCCACCCCCCAACTAAAACACATTTGCATCAAGTCAACCTAAATGACACTGCTTTGTTTGCTCTAAACCACATGTATAAAAGAATGTCTACACTTCCTTAAGAAATGTTTTCACCGGAAAAATAGACAATCATAATAGCAATTGTATTTTTTCTACACACCAAGCTCTGTGCTACATGTTTTATGTTCATGATTCCATTTTATTCTCACAGAAACCCAATGAAGGAGATAATTGTCACTATCTTGATTTTTTTACATGTAAGGAGATTGGGGCTCAGACAAGTTAAATAACTTACAATGAGCAATGCTACCAGCAAGCAAGGCATCTAAATCTAAACCCCACTGCCTGGCTGTAGAATGCAAGAGTTGAACTATTTTGTATACTGCCCCCACCCCCTTGACATTAATCATCTAATGCATTGAAGTTCAGTGCCTTTAACTAATTAATTTTTCAGCTCTTAAATATAGTGTCACACATCCATTAGCAAACCCCATCTATTTATCTATCCAACATATATTTTTGAGCATTTGCTGTGTGTCCTGTACCATGCTGGACCCTTGTCTCTTGAAGTTTATAATGTAGTTGGGGCTGCAATTTAATCTATAATGTGTCATGAAGAAGTCTTGTCTCATGAAGCTTATAATGTAGTTGAGGCTACAATTTATTAATTTAATAAACCTTTATAAGGAACATATAGTGTGCAGGCATTGTATTAGGGGCTGGGGCTATAAAGTCAAGAAAGATACCATCTCTGTCAACTAATATACGATAAACTCATGATTAAACTTTAAATCAGAAAAGCGGGATATTTAGTATGCATGCCCAATATTTTGTATGCATGTCCTGGCCAAATCGTTGAACTTCTCTCTCCCTTAGTTTCTTCATCTATTCAGTAGGTAACATTAAGGTTACCACCAGCTCTGGAAAAACAATTTCTACTCTAACCGAACCTAGCTTTGAAGGAACTTTTCTATTAGAAATGTAGGAAAAGAGAAAAGAGCTGAGTCTGAGTTCATGAGAGAAGCAGGAAAAAGAAATTATGAAGTGTATCAGCTAGGAAGCTTTTGGCTACAAGTGAGAGAAAATATGACCAAAAGCTTGAAAACTTAGAAGTCTGTTTTCTCCCATAAAAAGAAGTCAAAGGGTATTTCTTGTGTTACTTCCATTGCTCAACAGTGTCACCAAAGACTTTTTTTTTTTTTTTTTTTTTTTTTGAGATGGAGGTCTCACTCTCTGTCACCCAGGCTGGAGTGCAGTGGCACAATCTCAGCTCACCGCAACCCCTGCCTCCTGGTTTCAAGCAATTCCCCTGCTTCAGTCTCCCGAGTAGCTGGGATTACAGGTGCCCACCACCGTGCCTGGCTAATTTTTGTATTTTTAGTAGAGACAGGTTTTCACCATGTTGGCCAGGCTAGTCTTGAACTCCTGACCTGAGGTGATCTGCCCACCTCAGGCTCCCAAAGTGCTAGGATTACAGGTGTGAGCCACTGCACCCGGCCCCATTTTCTTGTCAGGCTTCTTATCACCACCCTTAGTGTTGGCCTTTCATCCTCAAAGTTATGATCTCCTGTCCATAAGATGGCTCCTGTTGTGCCCAGAATTATTTTCTCATAACAACAACCCAAGCAGAAAGGAAGCCATTGTAGAGAAAGACTTTCTTCCCACTATTATATTTATTTTTGTTTCAGTTTTTACTCTAGAGAGGGAGCCCTTCCCCAGCCAACTTTTCCTTTTATCTAATTGGCTAGAACTGGGTCATATGTTGAGCCCTAATCCAATCATAATTTGTCCTTTGGGTCTGGGAAAGGGGTTCTGTTTTCTCTGAGGTCATGGGATCTCCACCAGCTTTTAAAAAAATCTGAGTTTGATTTGCAAGAAAGAAAGAGAATAGACAATTAACAGTGTCTGTCATAGAATCGGGTGGAAACAGACACTCTAGCAATGGCTATTTGGCCCTAGAAAAGCTGGAACATTTAAAGGAACTGTAATGAGTGGGAATGCCTAACATGTGAATGCTAGAAAAGATAGATCCTGCAGCAAAACCTTTGTTATTAAAAAGATTTTGTCTCTGAAAGGGAAAGGCAGGGGATAAGATTGCCACTAAGAGACTCCTATGAAATCTGTATGACTAGCTTGTATTTGAGATGGAGGAGAACCAATTACAACTTCCCTTTCATCTTGAATCCAGACACTGTAGACATAATTACCGGGATAAATTGACACTGGGGCAGCCTAAAAGAAGCTCAGTCATCCAAAAGTCTTTACTGAACTGGCCACTATGAAACAAAGATGACTAAGACACAGTCCACTCATGGCAGAATTTTTAGGTATTGATGAATTTCCAGCTGTAACTGCAGCATATGTGCTTTGCCAAGGGTGTGCAGAGAGACTGGCAACATTGCTTGGAGTGGGGCAGGTGGTGATGAGGGGAGGATGTATAGGGGAAATGACATTTGGCGTGGCTCGTGAAGGAAGAAAAGAGGCATTCAGAATTGAAATGTAAGAAAAGGGCAATCAAGTCCTGTGAAATTTCATAACAGAAGTGTAAGTCCTCTGAATGTTTTTGAGCAGATATTAGTGGTAAAACCTTCAGGACCCACAGAACCCATGCTAACACTGCCACTCAAAAATCTTGTGCTCACTTCCTTTGTTGGATGAGACCGTGGCTGTGGCTTCAGAATGAGGAGATGGTGGATACTTGTATCCGGCTGCTTGTCGATGAGCCGAGGGGCCACCACTGGCTGGAACAGCAGCCCCTAAAGAATGTAGGAAGGACCATGTGTTCTCTCTCCCACCTCTTTCACCACACGCTCTTGTTTCCCTCTCATCTTCCCGCTTCCACATCCATGTTTATAAGTCTACCTTACCTAGTAAACTTCTCCCTCTTCACATTAAGACATGTGTCTTGATCTTTCCTGTGCCCTATCACAAGACCTGATACATGGCCTGTGTTCAAAATGTGGATTATGGACAATTGGGTGATCAAATAAATGAAGTGAGGAGTTTGGCAGGGGGTGGCCTATGTGTTGGCCACATAGACAATTAAGACTCATCCCATAGTCTCCTGGCTTCATTATATTAACCACATCTGGCTCAGGATGTTTTACCTGACTGGAACTTGTGAAATGTGGCAACAGGCAGAAAAGCAGAGGCGAAATATCTCCCTGTAATTAGATATATTGAACACTAGAGGTTCCAGGTAGAATTTCACTATTACCTAAGCCCATCTAAAATGGACAAAGAGAATAAATGAGCCGAGAGCAAACATTTATTGAAACAGTTTATGAAAAAGAGTATGACATAGGCAATGAAGGAACAGACTCTTCAGCCAGACCTCCTGGGTTTAAATCTCAGCTGCATTGCTTCCTGACTGTTTTACTTTGGGCAAGTCACTTAACCCCTCTATGCCCTAGTTTCCTCATCTACAGAATAGGAATTAAAATAGTGAATATCTCTAAGGATTGTTGTAAGGATGAAATGAGTATAGGTGGTGTAGTTTCACATTACAATAAGCCCTGGCAAATAGAGAGTGCTGTACAAGTGCTGACTACTTGAGTTTCAGAAGAACCCTAGAAATTAAGTATAACTTTTTTACGTTACATATGACGAAAGTTTAGCTTGGAGAAGTTACATGTGGCAAGTCTATTGATCTTAACATGGCAAGATAATAGCTGGGACTTCTAAAAGGATTTTTTCATATTTCTACATAAAACATATAAACCATAGCCACCCTGTTCTGCCTAGGATCATGAAGGTATGAGATCATAGATCGAGCACATCATCCAATCTTTGCTCCTTCCCTCTGGACCAATGGCTAGTGGAATTTTCCCAACAATTAATGCTATCACTGGTAAAGGAGCATTTGTTTGTATTTGGGTTTTTTGGTTTTTAAAAAATTTTCAGTCTGTCATGAACCAAAATTTTTACCAAATATAATAAAAAATTAATTACTAGGAAAATAAATCTTTAAAAAAACCAAACAATATTCAGGGCCAACATTTTTTATTGGATTCAATAGGAAAGTGGCTTTAAAAATCCTTCAAGTGTTTACTCTCAATTCCTGTACTTACCTTTTCGTGAATCTATACCAATGGCCAGCCACCAGTCTGCAGACCATACTCTATGAGTATCTGACTTAAAGGACCATCATGAAGAGTTAGTTACTCCTCAGATGGAAATGATACACATTCCTGTTTGCTCTTAGCTTGTGGAGAAGTTCTCAGATTTCTATAGATTTTCCTTTACAAACATTGACCTGATGTTTGTGAGGCTAGCTGGAGAATCTCTATCCATCAGCAGAGGGCATTAGGAAAGTGGTCTGACTAAAAAAAAAAAAAAAAAAAAAAAAAAAAAAAAAAAAATCAACGACAACAAACAAAGCCATAAAAAATAGCCTTTACAGTTGATCCTGTGCTGGGCACAAGTTAAATGTTAAAGTCACTTTTAACAAAGGCTCAAGACAGCCCCTAAAAGAAACAACCCCTGGGAGTCCTTGAGAAATGCTGTTTCAGCGAACAACTATCCCAAACCCCTATGTGAAAACCCTGACCTTGGTGAGCAAGACTGTACTGTTTTAGACTTGTGTGGAGCCCTTTTGCCCCTTGGCCTATATCCCTGACTCAACCCAGACTTTCCTGACAACTTTTCCCTCAGGTCCAAACTCAGACTTGGCTGTCATCATCTTACCACTTCTGTGACGAGGCATTAAGAGATAGAAGGAAAGTAGCTAGGGAAAGAGTTCATTTCCACGCAGCCCTAATGTTACATTTCCGATCAAAAGCTTCACTTTGTATTTCATTTCATTTTTATTTAACACTTCCACTGTGCTCACTGTGTGTCAGGCACTGTTCTAAGGAATTTGCAAACATCAACTCATTTAATACTCAGGACAACCCTATGGGTAGGTTCTGTTTTTCTCCCTATTTTATAGGTGAGGAAACAAAAGCACAGAGCATTTAAGCAATGCAAGTCGAGCAACCCTAATCTGAAAACCTAAAATCTGAAATGCTCCCAAACCCAAAACTTTTTGAGAACTGATAGGATACCCCAAGTGGAAAATTTCACATGGAGGTACCTAATACAAACTTTGTTTTATGCACAAAATTGTTTAAAATATCATGTAAAATTACCTTCAGGCTATGTGTATAGGGCATATATAAAAAATAAATGAATTTCATGTTTAGATTTGGGTCCCATTGCCAAGATATTAGGTGTATGTAAATACTCCAGAATTCAAATTGCTTATGGTCCCAAGCATTTTGGATAAGTGATACTCAACCTGTGTATCCCTAAGTCACACAACTGTGTTTTGATCTCTTTGACACGTCTCCTCCTCCAGGATAAAGAGGAAAAGTAGTAGGGAGAAGGGCTTAGAATGAGCATGAGCAATAGCAGTGTAAGGAGAAGTTATCCTCAGGCCAGGAGAAGCAAGAATGCAGCCAAATTTTAGGAACAACACAAGGGATTCTAATCATTGGCAAGAGAAAACAAACTAAAGACTGAGTGGTAGGGTTGCTATGTAATATGAGGAAAATAGAACTCAAGCCACTTATATTTCATAACCAAGCTCAAATTAATGGACATGATAACATATTTATATCAATAACCATAATAATAAAATAGCTGTGCTTTTTGAAATTCTACTATATGGCAGTTTTTATATGTAACTTTGTTTAATGCCCACAACTATATGGGGAAGGGGGAATTATCCCCATTTTTCAGATGGAAAAAGTTAATCAAAGTTCAAAGAGGTAAAATCACTTGACCATAATCTCATAGCTAGTGATTGGCAGAGCCAGAATCGACATCATTTCTGCCTAACTCTAAATCATGGCTTGTTTTGATGCAGCCACATTGTTAGAGTTAGTGACCCGATGCCATTACAGAGGTGCTTAGGAGAATCCTAAATCCATATGCTAAGTCACCATACCATGTGTCCAAGAAGTCTCGGAAAGATGACACCTACAGATAAATCTAAATTAGTTTTTTTTTAAGCTTGGAAAATCCAAGAAAGATAAACTTAGCATCCATTAGCCTTACACAGAACACTTCCATTTTATACAAATAATAATGTTTCATGCATCTCTGCAGGAAGTGCATGCTACTCATGGCTGTGGATATGCCCCTACGGACAGCCCTTGCTGGTCCTGGGGTATTTGTGTCCCTTATCCCAGGTTGCATGTGGTTGTAAAAGGTGAAGTGCTGTTACTGAGCCTAGTGCCTATCTGATGGCCTATATGAATGACCCACTAGAGTTATTGGGTTCTGCCAACATTATTTCCATCCTAGATCTACAAAATGTTTGTGGGCAGATAGAGCTGGTTCCTGAGATCAGGCTAGAAGGTGTTTTTCATACTCCACGAGGCTTATATAAATTCAGTCTCTTCCTTTTAGAAAAAAGTCCTTGGTCCAGCTTCTTTCCAGTACTTGATAATAATCAGCTGATGATGTGGGAACATTTGCAGCTGTGTATGTAGGTGCTAAAACCTTATTCCATGCAGAGGTGGATTATACTAAGACATTCACCACTTATCTAAAACAATTCAAGAAGGCAATAAAAGACAAATAATTCTAGGATGCATCATCAGGAGTGATATTCTTTCTATGCCAAATGAAATTATGAAAATAACACTAAGAGAAGTTTCAAAAAAAAAAAAGGAAGCCTATACATTCTTGGAATTAGCAAGGTGCTTCCCATAATTATACACTTGCTTGGAACCCTAGCCTTTTATTTTTTTCATTGAATAGCCTCCCAGTTAAAAATAACCCGATAAAGTATCCTAGACTACAAAAAATGCCCGGAATCTTTTTACCAGGTGACATCTCATCTTTCAAGATATCTGATCTTAAGTCACCCCAGATTAACTTGTACATTTTATTTGGCAGTAGCCAGTGGTAACATAGGTAGTGTTAAACAATTGCTATATATAGGACAGTAGAGGAAGGAGACTTTTGATGAATTGATCAAGAAGAAGAGGAACTCTGTGTTGTCACCTGGTTATGGTTCGGAAGTATTGCCCTGAACTGCCATACTACCACTGAGAGTGAAATAGGAAAACATATCCTAACATTATCAAGCACACATCTCTATGGGAAGACTGCAGATGCATCACTCATACCTCATCTCCCCTCCTGCTCCCAATATAGACATAGCTAATCCATCACAGCACTCTTTCCTGCCAGGCCTAGATTTGCCATCAAAATCCTCACCTCAGTGTTTCAGGCAGGTCCCCTCAAGCCATGTCAGCTGGGTCAAGAGTTGAAACCTGTTTACTTTCTCTGGTCAGCACTAGTAATGCAAAGATGAGTACGCATAACAACTGCCCTCAAATAGCTGACAGGTAATTGAGGGAATCATACCCAGTAGCAGTTATCACATTGTGAGATAAAATGATAGAGTGTATATGTTAAATGGTACTGGAAGACAGAAGGAGGAATAACTTTCTGTTCCTGAAGGAGGTAAGGAGTGTTTCCCGGAGGAAATGAATGTGGATGAGATTGGAAGGATGAGGGCGTTCACTTATCAATCAAGGTGGACAAGGGGTGGAGGCTGTAATTGGCACAGACTGCAGGTGCTTCCCCAGCCTAGGGGCTGAGTGGAGGAACAGCAAGAGGTTGAGGGGGCAGCCTCAGGTCAAGACATTGACCTCTTTGATTGCTAGGTAAGAAGTTAAGGATTTTTCTTACAGAAAAATTCTGTCTGAGGTATGTAGACCCCTTGGGGGCCATGAGATTATTCCGAGGGCTGCATGAATTCACAGCACACTGAGTAGGCTCTGATAATGTACTAAATGGATCACATGGTTATGGGCTTTAATAATGTCAATGCTGAGAATGCACCATATACTTGTAGCAGAAGATATAGCAAAGATAAGTCTTTCACCTCCAATGGTTTGCTCTGAAGTTTCATAAACAAAACACTGTGAGCATCAATGTATAGGCTGGAGAGCTGATTTAGCTGCAAAGAGGTGCTGCCTGTGCAGGCTCTTTAGAAGAGTGCTGGGATCTCAGTGTCTTCTCAGATGTTTTATGATATGTTACATTATCAAGTTAATTCCTCTCTTTTTGAAAAATGTATAAATTCAGCTTGGAGTTCACAAGCTCAAAGCTATGTTACCACTAAAGCCTTTCTCACAACCCAAAGCACTTGAACTTACCTTCACTCTCTGAGAGGTCATTATATTTAAATAGCTACTCTAAGAAGGAACTATGCTCAATCCTTCATTTGAATAACAGTTTAACCTTCGAAGAAGAAAAACAAATCTGTAATATCCCCGTCACTAAATTAGCACCATTAAGCATCAGCAGCCATTGTCTCTTTTAGTTGGGAAAGGGTGGGTCAGCCTTCTCAAAGCCCATTTAATGAACAAGGTTTCTCCGTTTATTCAGGAAAACATTGAACATTACCCAAGTTAATATTATTATAATCTCTTATATTAGTAGAGTTCAGTTGGCAAAACACTTTCTCTCACATACATTATATCATTTGATACTTACAACAACCATTCAAGGTAGATGGAAAGGTATTATTCAGTTTATTTCAGTGGAAAGTGCTACCACTATCCAAAGTCTGATTTTCTTTTTTAACAAATACAGAAGTATACAAAAGGAAAAAGCAATACAGCTTCCAGAGAAGATTTTGAGTGTGTAGAGTTTCATGGTGATTTGATTTTTTTCCCCTGAGGCTCTGCACTAAATTCACTGCTTCTTTCATTTTATTGATACTATAATGGAATTTGATGCACTCTAATTCAGAAACTGAAATGTTTATTCATTTCATATGTCAGTACAAAAATCCAATCAAGAATAAATATTGCACCTCCCAAAGCTGCAGTCATACAGAATGATAATTGCTTTGAAAAGAAATAAACAAGTTTGGGATGAGGGTGCTGAAGTAGTCCCAAAAGTGAGGTTCTTCATCCAGCTTTTTCCTACAGAGTCATTTCAGTGTTTCTATCCTGCAGGGAAAAACACTGGAAACTTGATGACTTTTGCTCTCGTTTATTGAACACTTTCCTTGGGAGCTTGCAAACATCATCTGTAATCCTTACAGCAATGCATAGTTGGTGAATTCCTTCAGCAGAGGTATTTTATGAGGCAGTGTAGCTTATCAGCTAAAAGCAGAGGCTTTCAAGACATATGGGTGTGTGTTCAGGTCACAGAGATCAGGGTTTAGGGCACAGTTGTCCCATCTTTTGACTTCCCTGGGCCACATTGGAAGAAGAATTATCTTGGGCCACATATAAAATACAATAACACTAACAATAGCTGTTGAGCTTTAAAAAAAAAGTTGCAAAACAAATCTCCTTACGTTTTAAGAAAGTTTACAAATTCACTTTGGGTCACATTCAAAGCCATCCTGGGCTGTGGGTGGGACAGGCTTGGTTTAGGGCCTCACTTCTGCTTCTAATTGACTCAACTTAGGTAAACTACTGAAGCCCTCTAAGTTTCACTCAGTTTCCTCTTACAGTTAGTTAGGAATTGTATTCATTTGTTTTCACACTGCTGATAAAGACATACCTGAGACCAGGCAATTTACAAAAGAAACAGGTTTAATGGACTTACAGTTCCACGTGGCTAGGAAGGCCTCACAATCATCCTGGAAGACAAGGAGGAGTAAGTCACATCTTACATGGGTGGCAGCAGGCAAGAAGAGAGCCTGTGCAGGGAAACTCCCCCTTATAAACCTATCAGATCTCATGAGACCCATTCACTATCACAAGAACAGCACGGGAAAGACCTGCCCCCATGATCCAATCACCTCCCACCGGGTCCCTCCCACAACACGTGGGAATTTAAGATGAAATTTAGGTGGAGACACAGCCAAACCACATCAAGAATTAAATGAGACAATCTGCTTGAGCCATTCACCACAGAAATTTGCATTGAATAAGTAAATGTTTGCATGTGGAGTTCATAAAAATAATAGCCAACATTTACTGAGCACTTACATACCATGTAATGTTCTATGTGTTTTACATATAAAAACTCATGTAATCCTCTCAACAGCCAGTGAGAGAACGCAAAAGGTTTAGCCAACTATGAACAAAAGAACCAACTGTGAAATTAGAAGGAATAATGTCCTCACTTCACACCAATTGCTAATTCAGGGGTTCCCAAAAACACTCTCAGCTTCAAAGATATAATAGAAAAAAAGGACTCATAGAACCCACTGGAAGCTGTTATATTCATGGCTATGGTTTATGACAGGAAAAGGATACAGAATAATGTCAGCCAAGGGAAGAGGCTCATACAGCAGAGCCCGGAAGGGGCTCGGATGTGGTGCTTCCAGTTGTCCTGTCCCCATGGAGTTATATGGCATTAACTCCTCTCTGTGACTCTGTGTGATAATATGGATGGAATATCACCAACCAGGGAAGCTCACCTGGGCTTTGGTGTCCAAGATCTTATTTTATTTTATTTTTTATTTATTTATTTTTTTTTGGATGGAGACTCGCTCTGTCACATGGCTCGAGTGCAGTGGGGCAAGCTCACCACAACCTCCGCCTCCCGGGTTCAGGTGATTCCTCTGCCTCAGCCTCCTGAGTAGGTGGGACTACAGGTGCACACCACCATGCCCAGCTAATTTTTTGTATTTTAGTAGAGACGGGGTTTCACCATGTTGGCCAGGATGCTCTCGATCTCCTGACCTCATGATCTGCCCGCCTCGGCCTCCCAAAGGGTGTCCAAGATTTTTAGGGGGACTTGATCACATACTACCCACATCGCTGACTTTTAGTCTCCAGTTATGTCTGGAGGCAGAACTAATACCTCCTGGTTTAAAGCCCCCATCATAAATCACTGTTAAGACTGTCTGGTGGCTAAAGCCCTAGCAAACAAAGACACTTCTACCAGCCAGGACATTCTAAGGGCCTATAGGGAACCTTCCAGTAGCCAAGGGAAATGGCCAGACATCACCTTGGGCAAGTTTATTCTTCACTGTTAATATTATTCCCATTTGATAGAGGAAGAAACTGAAGCACGGAAAGGTTAAGAAACTTGCCTAAGAACTCCTTGCTGGTACATGAGAGAGCCAGGATTCTAAACCAGGCAGCCTTTCTCTGGGATCTCTAAACATTTATCCTTGCTGCCTAAAAAAAAAAAAAAAAATAGGTTCATTGACTCTGCTGAAATCAGACTAACTGCTGGTAAATGTTAGGACCTGGTTTGAATCTGGGTGGATATGTTTCAGGAGGTCTTCATCTTTCCATTTTCGTCTGGTTTTTCCTTACAAAAACATGAGAGCCTCACTGAACACTGTCTAAAAGGCTCTTGCTTCTCATGGATGAAGTGCTAATAACCCATATTGGGTTCTGCCTCTGGCAAACTGAGCCATGCTGAGCATCAGTATCTATCTCAAAAGTACTCCTTTGTGGTCTCCTGGGAGTGTCTTATGACTATTGAGAGTCAATGGAGTTTTTATGAGCCTTGAAAATAATATTATCCATGGGGCTAATAATTCTGCATTATTTCTGCAGGGAAAAAACAGAAAACTCCTACCAGTACATACCAATATCTGCAAGTAAATTTAAAGACAACGGAGGACATTTATAGTCATGTGCCCTAAGTATGGAAATAGAGCTAGGGTTTGCCACTGTTTGCATAGACTACGTCACAACGGAACACATAAGGGCCTTGCTTCCTCCCATATTTTTGAAGGCACAGTTTTATGTCTCAGGAGGCTGTCTCCAGTGCCCTCAAATATAGGGTGTAATTAGAGACACCAAGCTATAGCTTGTTGCTTTGAAGACCATGTCTCAGTTGCTCGTCAGGCCTCGATGGTTTTGCCAGTAGTGGGAGGAGATTAACACCCCCATCACCACCACCCTCAGAGAACAGCTTTTCTGGGTAACCACTGCAAACAGAGAGGGACCATTGATGAAACCCAAAGGGGCGGACATCTCCCACCCACAGATCAGCTTTGCTGATGTAAAAGGCCAGCTCATCCTGAGCCAGGAGTCAAGCTCTATGAATTCAGTTGCCTGAATACTTGTTGAATCAAGGCAAAAATTAGGTGTGCTTCATCCTCCACTTCCTATGCAACCCCATCAGTTAGCTGAATTTCTCCTTCATCAGAATCTCAGAGTAAAGCATGAGCAACCATATTTTTAAAAGTCCCACAGGAGATCTTGAAGCACAGCAAATGTCAAGAACATAATAAATCAGAAATTATGCCATTTTAAACATTTTTCAAAAAAATTTCAGCATTGTGGGCAGGTTCATTCTTCAGAGGGAAATGAAATGACCAACCCCCACTTATATTTCATTTCGGTTTGTAAGAGGGGCCGTTTGTGTTAATTAAAAGTAAAGTATATAATTATGTAGGATGAATATGTTAAAAATTAGGGTAAGTTTACCACAAAGTAATTTGATTGTCACTTGTAAATACGTTGCAGTTTTTACAGTGTTTTCACCTGAGATGTTAATGACCACAGCAGAAGAAAATCCTAAAGCTACATCCAGGTATGGAGTTGTCCTTTGACTTGTACATCTTCTGTGGGGACAAAATGTTGGTTTGAAGCTCTTTCCTCAATACACTGTCAGTAACATAGTGACGGAATCATCAGTGATTAAGCATTCCTCGACGACAATACTGGATATGCTGGCTGGGTTTTAAGTCCTTTCATGTTGTGGGAAAGAAAGAAGCTTGGGTTACTGAAGTGAATATGAACCTATTAGGGGGATGCATGGACATGAAACCAGCCAGGCACCTCACAGCCAGGCCTTGTGGAGACGTGAACATTGTTCATTGTCATGGCCAGGACAGGACAGTAGTTCCTTTCATCTAACATTAGACCTGGAAACGGAATAGCAATTCTGATAGCCTCCCCAGTTCAACACTTAGCTCTCCCATCTCTGCTCCTTTCTCTTCCAGAATGGACTTCCTACTGCACTACCAGTACATGGTTTCTCCACTGTTACAGACAACCCCTCCCCTGCATAGTTTGTGTTACTCAGAACCTCTACTATCTCCTGGCTTCTGTCTACTTCCTTCTTGTGTCTTTTGCTTCAACCCCCCTATGTTTGCTGATGCCCTATGTGTGTTTCATATGTAAAGTCTCTAAACGAAAGAATGTTATTTGGGTCACCAGTCATAATTCCATATTATGCACCTCCATTGGGCATGCAGTGATTCAAACAGGTCACCCTAGGGGCCACTGCCTGCCTACAGAAGGCTGTCTTTGGATCAAGTCCTGGCTCTTTGTCCAGCTGGCTTTGACCAGGAAAGTGGAATACTGAGATGTACAGCCATGGCAAGCCATGCATAAGAAATCTAGAAAAAGGAAACTGCATGTGTGGCAGGCATCATGGGGCCTCTAAGTGTGGTGGCCTGTCTGGAGCAAGGCAGACCACATCGGCACTCCTGCTGGTTGAGCCCAGGCATGGTCCCCTGTCTTGGCCCAGCAGGTGCATGGGCCCTAAGGCTCAATCGCTATTCTCCATGATTGTGATCACCTGTGTCTTTTTTCCTTCTCAAGGCTGGCCCTGGAATAGGAAGCAGCTCTTTATGTTATTCCACACCTTTCTTCTTTGGAATCTCCTGAAAGAATTACATGATTTTTACGTTTTAAATGTTTTCATGCCAATTACTCTGATCTGAGCGTGGGATAACTAAAATGACAATGGGCAAGTTATAAATCTCAAAGGATTTCCCATGAGTAGTTTATATTGAAATCTAAACATTTTTAATAAAAAATATATCCACATGTAAATCTCCAGAACCTATAAATATAACCTATTATGGCAAAAGAGTGATTATTCACATATGTGGCAAAAAGATACAGTTAAGTTCAGGATTTTGAGAGGAGTTTATTCTGGATTACCTGGGTGGGCCCCAAATGCCATCATCACAGGTGTCTTTGTATGAGAAAGGCAGAGAGAAGTTAGACACACATTGAGCAGGGGCAGAGGCAGGATGACCACAGAGACAGAGATTGGAGTGACGTGGTTACAGGCCAAGGACTTCCAGCAGCCTCTAGATCAAGCTTGTCCAACCCACAGCCCATGGGCCACGTGCAGCCCAGGACAGCTTTGAATGCACCCCAACACAAATTTGTATGCTTTCTTAAAATATCATGAGAGGTTTTTTTTTTTGCAATTTATTTTTTTCTCATCAGCAATCGTTAGTGTATTTTATGTGTGGCCTAAGACAATCCTTTTTCCAGTGTGGCCCAGGGAAGACAAAAGATTAGACACCTCTGCTCTAGATGCTGGAAGAGGCAAGCAAGAATTCTCCCCCTGGAGACTTCGGAGGGACTGCAGCCCTGCCAACACCTTAATTTCATGTTTTTATCTTCCAGAACTGTGACAGAATACATTGATTGTTGTTGTTGTTGTTGTTGTTTTTGAGATGGAGTCTTGCTCTGTCACCCAGGCTAGAATGCAATGGTGAAATCTTGGCTCACGGCAACCTCTGCCTCCTGGGTTCAAGCAATTCTTTTGCCTCAGCCTCCTGAGTAGCTGAGATTACAGGCATGTGCCACCATGCCCAGCTAATTTTGTATTTTTAGTAGAGATGGGGTTTCTCCATGTTGGCCAGGCTGGTCTCGAACTCCCGACCTCATGTGGTCTGCCTGCCTCAGCCTCCCAAAGTGCTGGGATTACAGGAGTGAGCCACCGCGCCCAGCCGATAGTTGTTTTAAATGACCCAAGCTGCGGTCATCTTTAGAACAGCCCTAAGAAATTAATTCACATACTTACTTAACTGACCCATAGAAGTCTCCAGAGCTCTTATCTTGAGAACAAGCGCACCTGACACTGTTTGCAAACTAGATTGAACTCTTCAAATTTTGGCCTGGGGTAGAGTAGGGGTAACACCATGGCTGAGCCTTCTGAGATCACTGGGCTGTAAGCTCTGTGAGAACAGCACTGTGCTGCCTATTATAGGTGCTTACTACCTATTTGCTGAATGAATAAATGCATTCACTGGCCTGCTGTTTTTTTCGGGTTCTGTGTACCTAGATTCCTCTGGCCCCAAATGGCACTGCACTTTCAAGCTACAACTTTTCTGGCCATTTTTGAGTCCCATCCTGGTTCTTGACCTTTTATCATTCTTTTCACTGTTCTTCCTCCCACCATCTACATCTACACACTGGATAAGAAAGGCAATCTGCCTTCCCTTTTGTTTGCTTTAAATGAAGCAAACTATTGTTTCCCAGATAAATCCCATTACATCTCCTCTCCATTGATATGCTCCATTTCTTCATCTCCAAAGCTTTGTCAAACTCCATCCCCCAGATAGTAATTCTTCCTTTCAGAATTTTCATGCCGCTTTGCCCCTTTTTGTATCACTTATTTGTCTCTTGGAAAGCAGATATTTATGTGAGTACCATCCATTCTGCCAGACTTGAGGGTGGTCTTACCACTGGGTCTCTTGTCTTTTTTGTTTTGTTTCGTTTTGTTTTTATTTTGAGACAGCGTTTCACTCATGTTGCCCAGGCTAGAGTGCAATAGCGCGATCTCGGCTCACTGCAACCTCCACCTCCTGGGTTCAAGTGATTCTCCCGCCTCAATCTCCTGAATAGCTGGGATTACAGGTGTGTGCCACCACACCCAGCTAATTGTTTGTATTTTTAGTAGATATGGGGTTTCACCATGTTGGCCAGGCTGGTCTCAAACTCCTGACCTCAGGTGATCCACCCGCCTTGGCCTCCCAAAGTACTGGGATTACAGACGTGAGGGTCCAAGTTTCTCTTAATGCACGGTACAGGAACAGCAAGCAGCATAGGAATCCAAAATACTGGGTAATTGAATAAATGGAAAATGAGGATATGGGGTAGGCCAAGAGTGGGGAAATTTTTCACAAATTCCTTAATGTGCTAAGAAGTTAAGAAGGTACGTAAAATTCCTCTGAAACAACATTAGGGGCCCTGTTGAGCTGGTTGTGGGCTAACCCAAACATGTATGAGTAAGGTCAGAATGGTTAGATGATCTATATTTGGTTAGATCGTTTTCTGTTTTGCTCCATAACAAATCACCACAAATTTAGCAGCTAAAACAACACACGTTTATCATTTCACAATTTCTGTAGATAGGGATTTCAGACAGGCCTAGCTAGGTCTTCTGTTTTAGAGCCTTTCAAAGTACAATCAAAGTACCAGCCAGGATTGGCATTTTATCTGAGGGATTGAACGGGGAAAGATCTGCTTCCAAGTGCACATGGCTGTTGGCAGGTTTCAGCTCTTCAAAGGCTGTTGGATCGAGGGCCTCAGTTTCTAGCTGGCTTTTGGCCAGAGGATGCCCCTTCAGTTCTTGCTATGTGGGCCTCCCCACATGGCTGTTTGCTTCATCAAAGCCAAGGGAGGACACTTGCTAGCAAAACAGAAGCTACAATCTTATCTAGCCTAAATGTAGAAGTGACATCCTGTCCCTTTTACCATGTTCTGTAGGTTAGAAGCAAGTTGTTAGGCCAGCCCACATCCGAGGGCATGAATACCGAGTACTTGGAATCATTGGAAAGTGTCTTAGAATCTGTCTGTCACACCTGGTAACAACCATAGGCATTTCCTAAGTATTGAATGGATCGTGTTCTAAAAATTTCCTGCTCAGTTGGAACTAAGAACTCAGTGTGATTTTCTTTATACAAACAATGAAGTTAGGTTTCTGACCTTACCACCTAGGTAAGACCCATTTTACCCAAAATATATCAAATATCATGCTAACCAAATCCCTCTAACCAACATTTATTTATTCCATTGTTATTCTATGAAAAATGCTTTCCAAATTTCAAGGTGGGGTCCTGGCACAAATGTTTCAGTTAATTGGTCTTCAGCATAGCCATGCAGGGAAGTTAGGAGTTTTATACCTCCTCTATCAGTAACTCATTAACTGTCTCCCACAGTGCATATAAACAGATTATTCCTAAACAAAATATGTATCATGAGCTGATGGTCACCAAGGACGCATTTACTGTGTAGTTATATTCTATGAAGTCCTCAGTTTTTGCACTGAAAAATGTTTAAACAGGGAGAGTAAATCATTTTCAGTTTTTCAGAATGTGTAATTCAAGGAAGCATTTCAAACTGTTTTTAAATCCTTAAAACTAAACAGAAACTTCCACTCCAACAACATTTAATCCCCTATCACGAAGTTACTGGTCTTGGTTTGTTTACATTGAATCTCATGGGTTAGAAAAATGCCACCTCCTCTCCCTACAGCACAATGTGAAAGAATCTCCCTGTTAGGCTGGCAGTAGAAATTCTTTTGAATTTTTAGATTCATCAAAGACTGACCCTTCCTCTTTTTGAAGTCTTCTCTCGCTTCCTAACTATCAGGGAGTGCTTTGAACTCAGCTCCCACAGACTGTTTCCTCTTCAAAGGCTTGCTCCCTTCTGTGCAGGGAGAAAGCGCCTTTTCAAAGTGGTGGGTTCCTGCCTTTTGTGGGTCTGTTGGAGTACACAGCAATAAACAAAAATAATAATAAGTAGCAGTAGCAGTTCTTGGTAATTACCGAGAGATCTGGGGAAAATGTGGAAAGCAAAGAAAGCCACTTTGCAACATGACTTAGAGGAAAGGGTGTTAAACGTGCTTGATTCTCAGTTGTACTGAAGCTTTCTCTAACCTGCCAGAAGCAGAGAGGGGCATTCAAAGTGGTCCCTCCTCAGGTGGACATGTTGGCCCAGGTGGGCATCCTAGAGGCATCATGACAAATTTAAAACAACTTAAGTTATTTAAATGAGACTCTTCCCTGGGTACTTGAACAGTTAGATCGCACCATGAGGGAAAGTCCTGGACATTGTGAGGGTGTCTCTGCTTTGTTTTATCTGCAAACACAACCTGAAGCACGAACTTCTTTTTCTTCTTTTCCATCTTTTGTTTTGTTTTGTTTTTAGATATTGACTCGTACACTATTGAGTTGATTCTGCCCACCCCCCTCCAATTTAAGTCACTGACTTAGATAATATACAATTGTAACTCTAATGAAGTGTTTATTATTTTGTTTCCTAAGGAAGATATTGTTAGAGTTGTGATGCTGTGTGAGGCACTTAAAAATAGGCTCTTCTTGGCCAGGCACAGAGGCTCATGCTTGTAGTCCCAGCAAGCGTGGCGGCCAAGACAGGCAGATTGCTTCAGCCCAGGAGTTTGAGACCAGCCTGGGCAACATGGCAACACCCCGTCTCTACAAATAATAATAGTAGTAATAATTAGCCAGGCTTGGTGGTATGTTGTGGTGGGACTACAACAGCTGTAGTCCCAGCTACTGGGAGGCTGAGGTGGGAGGATCACCTGAGCCCCAGGAGGTCAAGGCTGCAGTGAGCCATGATCATTCTGCTGCACTCCAGCCTGGGTGACAGTGAGAACCTGTCCCAAAAGATTCTCCTCACTCTAGAAGTTTCTGATTCTGTGATCTTAGGTAAACTCTCACATAAGAACATCACCCAACATGACTGCATAGAAGAGCCCCTTACGTTGTTTTGTTATACAGAACAGTTCAGGTGTGGAACAGCAGGGGCCTGCAGTTAGCAACAACAATTGAACCACCCTCTTCTCTATATATGAAAATGGTTCTTTCAGTTATGAGGTATATTGTTCTGCTAAGGCTGCCATAACAAAAGACCACAGACTAGGTGGCTTAAACAACAGAAATTTGTTTTCCCACATATCTGGAGGCTGGAAGCCCAAGATCAAGGTGTCGGCAGGTTTGGTCTCTCCTGAGGCCTCGATTCTTGGCTAGCAGATGGTGTCTTCTCGTGTCCTCATGTGGCCTCTTCTTTTGTGCAAGCATGCCCCTGGTGTCTCTGTCTCCTATAAGGTTACCAGCCCTACTGCATTAGGGCTCCACCCTTATGACCTTGCCTAAGCTTAATTGCTTTTTTAAAGGTTCTGTCTCCAAATACAGTCACTTTGGGGGTTAATGCTTCACCATATGAATTTTGGGGAACACAATTCAGTTCATAATATGGGGTCACCCACATTATCCATGGGTGGATTGGAGGTCATAAATATTTTCTGAAAATGTGTGTATGAGAGTATGTGCCTATATAGATTTTTCTGGAGAGAGGGACCACACTGTATGGAAATTTGAGGGGATTCTAAAAGATAAGAAATATAAATTTATATTAATTTCATTATTTTTCTAGGTGTGATGTTATATACTGATCCTTTCACAAAGAGTCTTAGATCTTATAACCCTGTTGCTATGTCCTCTCTCAATTTTGAGATACTCTCTTTTGCAGAATATCTGTTTTACAAATCATTAATCTTTCAAAAAATTAAGGAGTAGTTGAAGAACATGTTTTCCTATCCTGAGTTGTCTAAAATTATGACATGGTTATTTTCATTATTATACAGTTTTGGAGTCTTCCTTTACAAATGGTGGCTTAGATGCTTGAGCAAATACATAAAGCTTTATAAATCAAATATTTGAGCTAGATAAACAGAATCCAAATTCAAAAGGAACTGAGATAAATTGTAGGACAAAAATAAATTAAAATAAACAGAAGTAAACTTCCCAATAAGTCTATATAATGTGTAGAGGAAAGCAGTGAAAACAACTGGCTGGGAAATGGACACTATGATTAAAATCTAAGGAAAATTAGGATTTCTTAAGTGGGAAAAAAAAATCAATGGTACTTTAAAAGTTCCCCCAACCCCTTGTTTTCTCTCCTTCCCTTCTAAGTCTACAGTTTTATTTAGGTCATATCATAGGCTGGTTTCTGGGGCTACAATTTTTACTGTACATTATGCTACTGACTTCTTCAACCCGAACATTGGCTGTTCATTTGCCATCAGTAAATTTTATTTTGGCAGGTTTAGACATTTTTCTTGCACAGTGATTTTCAAATGTTTCTTTAGTTATTGAAACCTAAATCCAAACAAAATCTTCCATGGACGTCGAGCAGATAAAAATGGAACTGTTATAGCTGAAATAGGGTGGAAAAGGATCTTACTGAAATAAACATATATTATCAATATGGCATTTACCTAATCCAATGTATACTTCATATCTATGATTCCCCACTTCATCGGCAGTTTGTAGCAGATTCTTGTTTTCTTTGTTCGACACTCTCCAGATCTTGACATATTAGAAGAAAAAAGAAACTTACATTCTTTTAAAAACAATCCAAATTAGCTGGAAGATACTTATTTTCTCTGACTCTTGTAAAAATGTCCGTAGGGTAAAAATGTCAGTAGGGGATGCAAAAATTAAGTCCTTTTCTTCATTTTATGACAGTGGTGAGGAGGAGGCTAGAAATCTTAAATGATATAATTGGCTTTGGAAGCATTTTTAAGCTTTAGTCTCATTTGTCCGTAAAGCATGCAGCTAGAGTCATAGAACCTACACACTTAAGATATCTTATGGCTTTCCAGTGAATGACTGTTTCTGAAAGAATCACGCCAAGGCTCCCATGTCATTTTTGCTGAAGTCACCGTGTCAATTGCAAAGGCAGCTGGCAGCTCCCACTGCCTCCGTCCATGCCCGATGGCTTTCAGGGTGCACTCCAAGATCCTGTGGTCTCATTTGTTCCTGGAGTCAAGAACACCTGAATCACTAAAATAAAATGAGGTTTGAAATGTGGTGTTTACTATTTAGAGTGATCTTAAATATTTCCAGGTAGCATAACTTTGTAAAAAAAAAAAAAAAAAAAAAAAAATCTTTATTTAGTGACCTTCTCAAAAAAATGAAGAAATCTTTAAAAATCAAATTAAATTTCTGAAATTAGTACAAATAAACACTTGTGAATCTTTAGGGTTTTCAGTGGAAATACACAGTGAATTTTTGTATGTGTATATGTGTTTGAACGGTTATAGTTAAGCATTTATATTTTTACAGAAGGCTTTATGCCTACTTTTTTTGGTTTCTTGTTTGTTTGATTTGGTTTTGGTTCTTTGTTTTGTTTTATTTTAGTTCTCACAACATTCCCAGCCCTAAATGGCTCAGCAAATAAAGTTGCCATGTTTTCTGTTATTTGTCTCAGGTCATGCAGAGGGTTTTAGCCGGGTGTTTTTAATCTGCTCTTTTAACCTTTGGGTCTTGGGTCATCCGTCAAGTTCTGGGTGCTATGCTAAGGGCCCTGGAGACAGAAATATAAGTCATGAGTTCTAATTCTCACTTTTTTCAATACTATATGTGGAAGATGGAGACAGTTCTAAAAGTATGCATTTGAGTGAGAGGCTGAGACCGCCCTAAAGTTTGTCATTTCCTGCCACTCTCAGGCTCAGCATATCCCTGCACAGTGGCCGGTTGTTTTTTCTAACTGGGATTTCAAAAGTTAAAGAGGAGGAAGGGAAGGGAACAGAAACGAATAACTACTGAATACCTGTTATAAGTCAACCTGATGCCCAGAGTCCTCCAGTTGAATCCATGCTATCAATAGTATTTTAATCTAGATATCCTTAGTGATAAAGGCCGGACGTTTCTCACTAGAATTAACCATTTCTATAAAATGCTAAAGAAGGGCAGTCCCCAGTTTCCTCATCTGTAAAATGAAGACAAAAGCCTTCCACCCTGTTTCATCTGTCACTAAATGGGAGACTATTGATTGTGGCTGAACAAATTCAAAGGAGCTCGTGTTCATTCAGCCTCTTCATGAATTTTGTGAACAACCACCAGCATATTATGATTCAAATCATCAATAGAATTGTTTGTACTGATTCAGCAGTGCTGATTATATGTGATCCCAATGCAAAAATTTCTTCTTAACCACCGCTAACACTAAAGAGAGCAATATCTTCCATTCTCACCCATATCCTTTGGCAAAACTCATAAAATTTTGGTTTAAAGATTTTTCTTCTTGCAAATGCTTCTGACTGCAGCCTCTCCCAGCTAATGAAGGTATTTCATGGGCATGATTGGCAGAGAGAGAATCAAGGAGGGGTATGAAGTAGAATAGAGAAAGAAACCAAGGAAGGAACTAGCACAGTTGAGGCAGAGACATTTTGAAGAATATAAATGAAAGCTTAACCTGAAAATAATTTGAGGAACAATTGTGAAAGAGTCTTATATTCTAGACCCACCCCCTGTCAAAACTCATGTTGAAATTTGATCCCCCCTGTGTTGATGTTGGAAGATGTGGTCTAATGGGAGGTGTCTGGGTTATGGGGGTGGATCCCTCATGAATAGATGGATGACCTTGTGCAGGAATGGATTAGTTACCATGACAGCAGTCAGACTCTTTTTAACGATCTGCTATCATGGGAACCACATCCAAACCATAGCAGAGGTCAACAGAAACCTTGGCAAAACCTTTTCCAGGAGATGATGGGGGCAGAAGATAAAAGTGCAGTGGATCCTCTTAGCCCATATATCCAACCTAAACTCTTGGGACTAGAATTTAAGACTTCCTCTCTCTTCATGTGATCTCTTTGCACACATCCACTTCCACTTCTGCTTTCTGCCATGAGTGAAGGCAGCACGAGGCCCTTATCAGATGCAGCTGCCCAATTTTGGACTTTTCCAGCCACAAGAATTGTGAGCCAAATAAACCTCTTTTCTTTATAAATTACTCAGCCTTGAGTATTATATTATAGAAACACAAAACAGACTAAGACAACCTGCATTCGCCAGAACATCCATAGACATTTTTTAGTCCCAATTTTGCCTTTTCAGCAGCATTAAATGCCATACACCACTCTCTCCTTTTATTTTCTTCCCCTTGGCTTCCCTGATACTACACTTTCTGGTTTTCCTTTCATTTCTTTGGCTACTTTCTCTACTATGCATTGCAGGCACATCTCTTCTGCCATCCAGCCATTAAACATGGAGTCCTTCAAGGTTTATTCTTGGGCCCTCTTCTGGTCTTAATATATATGTATGCCTTTCTTTTAAATGAGCATATTCACAATTATAGCTGCATTTATCACCTAGCTAAGAATTCTTTTGCAAGCTCCAGACTCCCATTAAGTTGAACATCAAAAGGTTTTCTCATTTTTTGAGTGCACATAACCAAAATTGGGAATGTACCCCCAAACTTAGTTCACTGCTGGTGTTCCCTGTCCAGTTTTACCAGCCAGGAACCCAAAAGGAAGTCAGGAATGACTCTCAATGTTTCATTTGAGCAATTAGTTGGGTAGTGGATAGGGAGCACTAGGAGAGCAGTGGCAGGGCACAATAGCTGATCATGAATTTAGTTTTGGACTTACTGCCTTTGAGCTGCCTAAAAGTTTTAGTATCATCAGATTTGAATATAGTGGGAGCCAAGGGAAAAAATTCTGTAGAGTATGTGGCCAGAGCTGCATTGGAGAAGGGAGTAATGAAGACAGTGAGGGTCTTCTGCTTCTTAAAGACACCTCCCCTTATCCCATCCAACTTCTTCGGTTCAGTATATATTGTTGTGTTTGGTGTTTATTAAATAATTGAAATTTGAATGTATTCGCTGCTTTCCTTTGGAAACCAGTAAATTTTATTCATTCATTTTTTTCAATTATCCATGATAATAGATTCCCTGCCGGGTCCAGTTAGGTCCAAGATAACTCAAAAACTTTGGGGTGCTGTGGTCACAAGAAAGAATCAGGAAAAGACTACAGCTGGAACAATAAAATGATAACATAAACATTGACTGAGCACTTACTTTGTGTCAGGTACTATAGTGACTGCTTTACATGCATTGCCTGGTTTACTCCAGCACCACATCATTAGGTCGTTATTCCTTTTTAAGCCCATTTTACAGCTGTGTGAATTGAGGCTTAAATAAGTTAAATGTCTTCCCCAAGGTCGCAAAGCTAGAATTCCAACGCAGGTGTAACTTCAGTAACCACTGGGCTTCCCATCCCACAACTGCAAAAACCTGCAATTCATTTAACAGTATATTTTGCTTAAAGAAGCCCTAATTCCCCTTCACCTCCCCCCACCATCCCTTTAACGAACAAAAAGAATGTCTTTCTCTTTGGTTTCAGCTCTTTAGCTGGTAGGAAGAGAAAGAGAAATTAAAAGAAAGGAGACTCCCAGAGTTTCAAACCCACAAGCAACAGCCTGGAGATGACTTGAGTCATCTTCCACAAACATCAGATGTTGCAGAGGAATGGCGAAGGAAGAAGGAAAGCATGAGTAGCTCTTTTTTTTTTTCCTTTTGAGACAGTCTCCCTCTGTCACCCAGACTGGAGTGTACGATCTCAGCTCACCGCAATCTCCACCTCCCCGGGTTGAAGCGATTCTCCTGTCTCAGCCTCTCAACTAGCTGGCATTCCAGGCATGCACCACCATGCACGGGTAATTTTTGTATTTTTAGTAGAGACGAGGTTACAGCATGTTGGTCAAGCTGGTCTCAAACTCCTGACCCCAGGTGATCCACCCACCTCGGCCTCTCAAAGTGCTGGTATTACAGATGTGAGCCAACGTGCCTGGCCACAGGTAGCTCTTTGGTGTTGGCATTTTCCAGCCCCTGCAAGGCTGAATTTGGGGGAGGTGTATGGATACTGGTGGCCTTGGCCTAAGCAGGCAAAAGCTTCACCCTGAAAAGTAGCTTTGATTAAATGTCAGAATTTATGTGCCAAAAAATCTATTAAAAAGCATATATAGGCCAGGCACGGTGGCTCACACCTGTAATCCCAGCACTTTGGGAGGCCGAGGTGGGTGGATCACGAGGTCAGGAGATCGAGACCATCCTGGCTAACACGGTGAAACCCCCGTCTCTACTAAAAATACAAAAAAAATTAACCGGGCGTGGTGGCGGGCGCTTGTGGTCCCAGCTACTCTGGAGGCTGAGGCAGTAGAACGGCGTGAACCCGGGAGGCTGAGCTTGCAGTGAGCCGAGATTGCGCCACTGCACTCCAGCCTGGGTGACAGAGCAAGACTCCATCTCAAAAAAAAAAAAAAAAAAAAAAAATCATATATAAATTATGACCCTTACCTTTCCTCTATGCAATTTTTTTAAATGTTTGAGTCTAAAGCTTTTCACCACACCTAGAGAAATTGAATCAACACCAGCCTACCCTCCACCAATGGGTTAAGTTCATAAAGATGGAAAATTAGAGTTACCTCATAGTTACCATTGCTTCACAAGACAAAAAAAAAAGGCTCTAGTTAAAGATATTCTAAACAAACAACTCTAGCTTTGTAGTGATTTAGGGAACTTCTTGATGTCTTTTTCCTCACTGATTTTGGTGCATTAAATTTAAGTTGGCTGATAATCCTTGCACCCTTGAAAAAGCAAATGGTTAGTTTACAGCAATTTCTCTTAATGATTATCTTTCAGAAAACGTTTGAGTTATGAGAGAGAGTATCTAACGTATCCTTTGCTGTTAATAAATAGAATTGGAAGACATATTCAAGGTGCTGCTGCAAAGACGCTTTCAGCATTGCTGCAGCTCAGTCCATGGATGTTCAGTGAAATAAATAACAGAAAGCAGTCTAAGAATTTGCAAGAGGAAGTGTTTTTATATTGCTTAGCAAAATCATCTCTATATTAAAACCACTTGTAAATTTAAACTGTGCCAGGGGAGGGAAGGTAAATGGGCTTACATAATCCAAGTAGCATAGGAAATATTAAATACTTCATGTTGTTAAAACAGGGTGACATCATTTCCACGGTACTTTTTTCTCCAGAAAATTGAAGGCTCCATCCGCAAGTAAGAAGTAGGAAAAATTATTTTCTGTGGGAGAAACTCTAACATACAGCTCTGCCTTACGTTGATTGTGCAGCTGGAAAACGAGAACTCCCCTATATTATTTCACTTTTTCAAGCTGCAAAGCAAATAGGGGAACAGAGGCAAAGAAACTAAGAAAATTCTGAGAAGCCATGCTCTTCAAATGATGGAAGGTGCTGCCAAGAATCACATCAACTTACTACTTGATAAATACAGGTTTAAGAAATAGGGATTCTTACAGATTCCTACAATAGTGAAAGGAGTTTTACGCAGGATAAGAAAAAGGTAGAGGGAGGCAATATGCATCAAAACAGAACTAAAAATTGAAGACTCATTAGAAAAAAATTAAGGTTTACAGTCTAGCAAGGGAAGATATTAAAAAGACTTATGTTATCTAGTAGAGTTTCCCAAAGGGCCAATCTACGGATAGAAAATCATTAGGGGGACCACAGATGAATCATGCATTTTACACTTTCTGCCAAAACAATGGTCAGTTTTTCAAAAGTTCTCATATGCGTTGTTATTGCAATGCTTTCTAATTTTCTCCCCTTTACATTCCTCCTCAAATAAATCTGCATAGCCAGCCTGAAATATTATTCATAAAATTAACACCACAGATGAGTGGATTGACAGGAGAGAGCCACAAGTAGTATTTGTTAGGGCACTGATGTCACAGAGGACTGACTTGAAAGCTTGAAACGACTCTTTTGGTCATGATTATGTATAAGGAAGATCAGATTAGTACATCACCTTTACTCCCCCCAGTTGTCTTTGACTTTTCTGCATTGTAAATTCATATGGCCTTTCCCCGGTGTTGCTTATGGTGACCAAGCATTTTTAAATGGTTCCCTAGCAAAGCAAAAGTCATCAATATTCAGCAATACCACTTTTATTTGATAGCTTCCCCTCTTTGTTTTCTATATCCTGGTCCTTTGTTCGTTCTCTTTCTTTCTTTCTTTCTTTCTTTCTTTCTTTCTTTCTTTCTTTCTTTCTTTCTTTCTTTCTTTCTTTCTTTCTCTTTCTTTCTTTCTTTCTTTCTTTCTTTCTCTTTCTTTCTTTCTTTCTTTCTTTCTCTTTCTTTCCTTCTTTCTGTCTTTCTTATAACTTACTTAAGCTTCTACTTCCTTCTCACTCTTATTTCTGATGTCGGGAACATGCCCATTTGCCCTTTCTCCTGCTCATCTGCTCAGCTTATTGTGAGCCCTGCCCTGGTTCTTCATATTTCTGTGTTTTCTTGGAAACACTTTATTCAAATACTTTCCTGTACATACACATTTTCTTTAATGTATGCTTTAAAAAATTTTTATGAATGTGACTTTAATAACAAGGTAATACACACAAATTAAAGAACATTCTAAAAAATGTAAAAATGTAGAAACAAGAAAGATCACTCATGGTTCTTCAGACAAAGGAATCTGTGTTAACATTATGATATGCTCTTTTTAGATTTTTCCATGTAATATTTATGAAACTAAATATGATAATATAAATGTTTTGATGTTCATTTAAGGTCTAAATATGATATATAAGTATTTTAGATGTTTTTAATGGTTGTGTAATATTCCACTGAGTGGATATATCTTAGTTGACAAACCATTCCCTGATAGTAGATTATTAAGATTATTTTAAATTATTTTGCTACTGTAAGTAGGGTTAGGGAAAATATCTTTGTTTACCAAGCTGAAGGAGAATGTGTTTTATCTTGTGTTTATTTGTTTTATTTAGGCTGGTTATTATTTCTTTAGCACAGATTCCCAGAAATCGAACTATAGTCCTTGTTAGTGGGGACAGTTTGCTTCCACAACAGTGGTTGAGTTATATTTTCTGTCCAGTATTCATGAGAGGTGCTTTTCACTGTATTCTTGCAACATGACAGATTCTTATTTTATAAGAAAAGTTTGCTAATTTAGTATGTGTAAATGGTTTTTAACTTGATTATACCTGTTTATTTTATTAGTATGAGTGCATATATGCCTGGGTATTTATTATTGGCCTTTATTCATTGATTTTTTTCACCCTTTTTACCTTTACTTTATCTTGTGCCCACACTGTGGATTTCCAGTGCTTATCCTTATTCACTCCTGCTCACTTTTCCTCCCCTCAAAGTTACTTTTGCATTCTCTTTTGTCTGGTGTCCAGTAACTTGTGGGGCAGTGGGACCCAAATTGCATTTTAAGATCTTTTTTATGAGATGTTCTCAGCAGGCATCTTCAAGGCCCCAAGTTCTCTTTTTGTCCCCCACTGTGAAAAACTGATTGGCATCTGGTGATGGGCAAGGCACGGGTGCCTGGCGCTCGCAGGAAGCCCCGTAGGAGGTGCCCAGAGCCATGGTGGATGAAGTGTGGCCAAGCCAGCACAAGGTGGAGGACCAGATGTCACCCGATTATGTTCCATTGAAATTCAAACAAAGCCCCAGATTCAGGATCATTTCCTTGAGACTCCCCAGTTGGAAACTGGCACCGAACCAGAATCTTACAACAGCTGGTCTCCCCATGCTAGGATTTATGTGTCTTACCGAAAACTTTACCTGCATGTTATTGATTGGTTTCTGTAAAGCAATTAAACAATATTTTGAAGACCCAAAGCATACTGCTCTCTGCTGAAAATAAAAAGACCATATATCACTGAACACGCCAGCAAGTCTTATTACAGGCTTGGGAACTCTGAGAAGAATGCGTTTTCCTTGAGGCTGTGTACTGATATTTGCAGCTTCGCAATGACAACACTCCACTCTTGTTAGGAGACCAAGCCCGCCCTTTGGAAATAAATTATATTATAAAATAAGCTTTCAAGGGGTACCAGCAGATGAGAAATCATGCTTATGTTTCTCGTCATCTAGTTTGTGTTGAGAAATCGGAGAGTCTTTCCAAAATCTCATTACTTGTTATCGTCCAGGTCATTTGCATTTATGCCCTTCTCCTTTCCTCCTGCAAAGGAAGATGAACTACAAGCTTGGCAGTTTCATTGTTCTGAATAGCGAGAAGGGAAAACCGACAAACAAAAGCCACTCCATTCTGCCCCACCTCCAAAGATACTGAAGTTGGTTGTGCTGAGCTGCAGGGGAAGATTGTAATTTTAAAATAAAAACTAGCATTTCTTTGTTAAATAATCGTCATGGAAGCGTTTATATTCTGATAATATTTGGCTAAATATGTATTCCTGATGTGAATCCAGGAACTCTGTTTTATGCATTGCCTTGATCCCTGGCTGCTGCTGCTATCTCAGTCACCTGATAAGGTCTCAGTCTTTCTCTCCTTCTCTTCCTTCCTCCCCCCTCTCTCTGCCCCTCTAGCTGCCTGGCGGTCCTCAACTCAGATTCTCAGACCTCACAGTGAGATTTTGGAGCTAACCCGCTCCATTAGAAACAAACAAAATAAATTGTTTCCATTCCCCAAAGGAATGTGCTAAAGCCTTTTTCCTCTTTAACATGGATGCAATTTAAGTTTGGCAAGAGCTGAACACCATATACCTCACTAGGAGGAGAAAGATTTCTGAGAGAGACCCTGATAGAAAGAACTAAACACCCCCTCATCCTTCCTGTGGACTTAAAGTGACAAAAAGTAACCTGGTAATGCCTTTGGTATCCACAGTGTTCTGCAAAATCCTCACTCATTCCCTCATTCCATAAACATGTATTAAGCACCTACTAACTGGAAACGCTGTGTGCACATTCCTTCCCAGCTGTTCCTTCAAGGTGCATTTCATTTGCCCAGTCTCTAGCCCCTACCATGCCACAGGCATTCAAATGTCATTCAGTGGCATTTCTTTTCGTTACTCTTGATTTAGAATCCTGCTTATCTGTAGTGTGTCACAGGTGATGATTTGGAGGGCAGTAAGAATAATATGGCCCAGAAGCTGGGCACGGTGGCTCACATCTGTAATCCCAGCACTTTGGGAGGCCGAGGCAGGTGGATTACAAGATCAGGAGTTCAAGACCAGCCTGGCCAACATGGTGAAACCCCATCTCTACTAAAATACAAAAATTAGCCGAGTGTGGTGGCAAGTACCTGTAATCCCAGCTACTTGGGAGGCTGAGGCAGGAGAACCTGGGAGGCAGAGATTGCAGTGAGCCGAGATCATGCCATTGCACTCCAGCCTGGACAATAGAGTGAGACTCTGTCTCAAAAAATAATAAAAATAATAATATGGCCCATTCATTGCAGGTGTTAAATGGAAATTGCCTGAGATCAGCTGTCAAGAATTAATCAGGGATACTTACTGTATTATGTCCTTGAAACTAAGAGGGTAGACCCTAAGTGTTAACACACACACACACACACACATAACTATGTGAGGTGTTGGATATATTAATTAACTTGATTGTGGTAATCATTTAACAATGTATCCATATATCAGAACCCCAAGTTGTACACTTTAAATATATACAATTTCTGTTTGTCAATTATAACCCAGTAAAACTAAAAAAAAAAAAAAAAAAAGGTCAGGAAGGGCTGGGCATGGTGACTCACACCTACAATCCCAGTGCTTTGGGAGGCCAAGGCAAGAGGATCACTTGAGGGCAGGAGTTTGAGATCAGCTTGGGCAACATGATGAGACCTCATCTCTACAAAAAATAAAAAATAAATCAGCTGGGCATGGTGGAACACACTTGTAGTTTAGCCCTACACAGGAGGCTGAAGTGGAAGGATTGCTTAAGACCAGGATTTCAAGGCTGCTGTGAGCTATGATCACACCATGGCACTCCATTCTGGGTAAGAATTCATTAAGGACAATAATATGATCTAGAGCCAATTTAAGCAGAGCCAATGGAAGGACCTGACCTCAAAGAATATGCACATGAATCAGAAAAGAGACGCAGTCCTGCTTCTCTCTCTTTCTTTTCCTTTTCCTAATCCTCATCTCTGTTTGTAAAACATCTCCTGCTCAAGGACTTGAAGGATTTAAACATTTTTTGTTCAAATTCTGGAAGCCATGGTGCTTCCCCCAGACTGAGGTGATTGCCAGTGAGGATCAGAACCCAGGTGAGTTGAGGCCAGAGGAAAGGGTCCTCTGAAGCCGTGTTGGAGAAGGGTTTGTTGGACTTCCCTTTATTACAAGAACACCTGATATTCTTCATGCATCCTAGCTTTTCCTAGTCATTCTTCATTCCTTGATCATATTCACCCACTTACCAAAACACTTACTGAATTGATTTTTACTTTTAGTGTGTTCTACTTTCATAATCCATAAGCTGTCTGTCCTCGTATAGCACAGCACACAGCTATTTTTATCATCCTCAACTCACTCAATTCCTAGCCCCAGTAATCCAGGAACTGGCCATTATATCTAGTTCATGCAACCCAAAAAGTTGCACATTCTGTACCTTTTGAACAGTCTTTCTCCCATCTTTTTCCCCTTCATCCTTTCTGATTCTTGAAACTGAAAAGATTCTCAAGGCTCCAACTTAGCCCTGCCCTCATCTTGATTCCTTCTTCAGTGACTACCAGATATCATAGACTTATGACTATCGAAGCAAGAAGAATACGGAGTCAGGGAGATATATTGGCTGGAGCAAGGGTTGAACGTGAAGACAAAAGCTGATGAGCAGTTTTTGAAGGTCCAGTCTCTGTTCATGAGGGAGGCTCCTGGTGAAGAGATAGAAATGCCACTCATCACTGTGTACACTGGGGACTTTTCCGTTTACCTGAGATAGTCACAGAATGGAAACCTGACTCCTCGGGGTCAACCAAATTTGGTACAGGGAAGGATCTGCAACTGTGTTTAAGCTTTAAAAATGTGCCTCTACCCAGAATTAGGCTGCAGAGGCTGATGAAAATGTCAGGTTTCTTTGATTTGGCTGAACTCTGTGAGCACAATGTTGTAATATTGTTGATCTCATGCTGATCTGAAGCTGGCCAAAATATATATCCATGATTAATTATAACAGAAATAGGGAGGGTTATGACTTGATATACACAGTTTGGGAAATAAAGCCATTTAAAATATTGGTCTGTGTGTGAAAATGACAAAACATAGGGCCATAAGGAGGAATAAAACCAAAGATTAGTTGTGTGATCTACATGTGGAGCTCAGAGCATGTTTCTTCCTCCGGCTCCCTTCCCTGGTGCTCTGCCTCACGAGGGAATAAGCACTTGATACTGTCTGTACGAATGGCATTGTTCCCTGAGCCTCAAGTCTACAGGAACCACAGCTAGATGGTCTAACATGTGCCTTATTCAGCTGAATAAGGTGTTGAATAGCTACAAATTGATAACAAGTTTTAAAGAGCATCAAGTGCCAACTATGCCCTGGCTAGTAAGAAAGCCAGTTATATGTCAAGGAGGCTTATTAGCTGTGCATGACCATATATAAAATTATAGGGGCTGACTTTATAGCACCCAAATTAAGTGGTGGTAAGGAATTTAATCATGTACTGACCAATTTCTTGTTTCATAAGAGCACTAAGTCCCCATAAATGCCGATGTCGGCAAATTCATAACCCTGCAGTGCAATTGTGGATTGTCAGAATCTGTTCATTGTAGATATTCCACCTATGGATTTTAAAATCAGAGGTTCAGACTAGCTGTATTATTTGGTGTGGTGTTAACCATGTTTGGTGGATGCCGGGATGTGCCACACAGGTCCCTTTTGGGGATCGGACTTACTTCCCCAGCAGGTGGGAGTGCCCTCAGTTTCAGCCCTCTGCTCTAAGCTGTCTCCAGAACTGCCCTCATGTGAAGACAGCAGCCTTACTAAGTTCAGACCACCTTCCTTGTGACAGCCCTCATCCCATAACTGGTCCATGCTGGGCTTTAAAGACCTGACCCACTTCCTCTGTTAGGGGCAACTCTGAAAGGCAGGGCCTTCACAACTTTGCAGCTCCTAGTAGGGTGGGCTCAGGCCCTTGTTCAGACTGCATCACAAGGCCACACCTTCCTTGCCTAGATCATACTTTCTTATTTTCCCTGGACAGGTGTTGGTCCTAGAACACTTCCCTAATAAACTTCTGCATGCTGATTTCCATCTCAGAATCTGCCACACAGGGAACCTGACCAGCAACAGTATGACAATCTGGATGACTTGAGTCAGAAGGTGATAAGTTAGAAATAAAGCACTGAAATTTAAAGGGCAAGCATGAGAATGACTCAAATGAAAAAGACAATATCAAGTGTTGACAAGGATACAGAATAAGTGGAACTCTCATACACTGCTGAAGGGAGGGTAAATTGGTACAATAACTTTGGAAAACTCTTTGACACTGTCTGTTAAAGCTGAATATCAGTGATCATGTCCTATGAGCTAGCAGTTTCTCTCCTCAGTATATATGCCTAAGAAAAATGCAAACATGACCACCAAAAGAAGAATGCACACGAATGGGCATAGCAGCACTCTTCCCAAATGCACCAAACTGGAGAGAACCATAGTGTCATCAATAACAGAATGAATAAATACATCATATTGTATTCACACAACGGAGTACTATGCAGCAATGAGAAGGAAAACTGCAGCTCCACAAGGCAATACAGATGAATATCACAAATGTAATATTGAGCAAAAGCAGTCAGACACAAAAGAAAACATAACATATGATTCCATTTATACAAATGTAAACATCGGCAAAACTGATTTATGGTATTTGAAGTCAGAATGGTGGTTGCCTTTGTGGAGATTCATTGTGACAAGAAGAAGTGTGAAGAGGACATTCTGGGAGGCTTGCAAAGCTGTTTTTGATCCAAGTGCTGGTTACTGGAGTGAGTTCACTTTAGGAACATTCGTTGATTTTTCCGGACACTCACTTTGTGCACTTCTCTGGGATATGGTATAGTATTTAAACTCAGAGTTTATATAGTGAAGGAAGGAAAAGGAAGGGCAGATGTAAACCCTGGATACAAAAATGTGTCATCAAGGATATAGACAAAAATTCCCAAGATTCAAACAGGACTCCTACTGTCCAGTACTGCAGAGTCCTACAGATGACGAGCCAGAGGTCGAGAAGGGCTCCGATTGACTCAAAGTTACATAGCCAGCTAATGGTGAAAGACTTCCTGGCCCCATCCTTTCCCCCTCTTCCCACACTTAGCAGAGCCGGTGTGGTCACTAGAGTCTCCATTCATCTGAGCTCAACCTTGATCACAGAATCTTCCAGGCAGCCTAAGCAAGATTTGGAATGTACAGGGAAATATAACATGAGCAAAGACCTGCAAAGGGCATAGGAATTTGATGTAACAGAAATGTTATCCATTTCTTAGAGGACTTTCTCCGCCTATTACCTACTGCCTTCCCACCCACACTTCTGTAACTATCCCCATTGCTTTGTGTTGAAAATGTGTCATTTTCTTTTTGCAAAGCCAAAGACTATGGAGAAAAGGTTTTGAACTGTGAGCTAAATTGCCTTTTTCTCCATTGGCTTTTTCCTTTAATCTTTGGGAGAACTCTAGACTATACTGGGCTTTAAAGGCCCCTTTTGACAGCATTACCTTATGTCATGGAATCATTGTGAAAAAGAGCTAAGTTATAAATACTTTATATGTGTTTAAATAAAATAGCATTTATCTAAGAGCTTTAATTTCATTTAATAGGTGATAGAGATGACCTTGAAGATTAAAGCTGAAATATTCTTCATTCTTTAAGTGTGTTAATATGTGTGTGTGCACATTTGTGTGTGTGCACATGGGTGTGTGTGCTTGTGTGTGCATGAATGAGTGTATGTGTTTGCATGTGTGCAAATGCATGAATCTGTACTAGTATATTTGCATGTGTGTATGCATGGGTGTGTGTTTGTGTATACTGGCATGTGTGTTCGTGTGCATGGGTGTGTGCTTGCGTATGCTGGCATGTGTGTGTGCATATGCACAGGCACATTCTCTATTAATATGATGCCATTTGCAGGGTGCTTGCCACTCTCTTGAGACTCATGGTTCTCTGCTTTCGATTACACTCAGACTAGTCCAAAACCCCTCTGAACTAATTCTAATCAACTTGGAAGCCACCACACTCAGGCATGAGGCTGTCAAATGTGAGTGTTTGCAGATGTCAGTGCAGAGATGGCAGGAATCCAGGAGGACAGATCAAGGCTTAGTCACTGAAAAATACATGCCAGTGCATCCCAGCTCCAGAGCACCATCACAGCCCATAGGAAAAACGTGTCATGACAGTAAATCAATAACCCCTTGGAGATGATTCATTTCTGAAATATCCCTGATTAATTATGCCAGTGCATGCTTGGCAAGAGTACTTTGCTCCAGCATTAACCTAATGCTTTTTACATGAAGCAGGATTATAACTGGTTCTCATAAGTCAAATTTGACATTTTAAATCAGGCTTTAAAGGTTTGGGTTATAGATTTTATAATGTCTCCATGTCAAACATAATTGCTCTTATTGCTGCTAGTAGACGTTTGCCAATCAATCAAAATAACATTTATTTTCATCATAAACAAGGGTAAATTAAAACCATTTGAAATCATTGTATTTGAAAACTTAGTGAAGAAGCATCTTTAGTGTCATTGAAATTTGCTTCCTCACTGTGATACGGGAGCGTGATGAAATTATAAAAGTCGATGGAAATGTGTTACTATTCTCACTTCGAAAAATTAATGCCTCTACGTATTTTGTGAGTACACGGCTTAAGTTTGGTGGCTTATTCCCTTATGATTATGATTTGGGGCAAAATAGCTCCCTTTCTTAACATAATAGGAAATTATCGTTTTGTCCCGTAAAGATGAATGTATCTTTCAATTTATCTATAAATTGCATTCAGGAACTTATTTCTTATTCCTCTTAAATTGCAAGGATTTTTTTTTTCTAATGAAAGTCAATGGAAACAGAAGATTTGCTTAAGGGGAAGTCATACTAATAGGTTCCTTCAACAAAAGTTTAGCGTACAATGCTCAACTGGTTTGTTCCTTCTCCCTAAAGTACTTCCAATGCATCAGGATCACCTTCCCTCATGGTAATTATAGCATTATGTGGTATATTACTACACTATTTCTATACCACATGTGTATACTATTTCTATAGGATTATACTGAGATGGATCTCAGTATAGTCATTAAGTTCCATCATGTAGGTATGCAGTGGGAACACGAAAAAGAGGAATTAACTCCCCCTAAGACAGAGCTGACCTTGTGGAATAGTGTATTAGTCAGAATAGGCTAACTTACCCAAAGATAGTAACTTCATTCTCTGTAGATTAACCCAACAAAGTTTCTCATTCACACAAAGTGTATTGTTATCCAGTTGACCCTCCAGAGCAGCTTTCTTCTAGGTGATTATGCAGACATCCAGAACTCTTCCATCTATGGTCTTAACGTGTGGCTCTCAAGTCACTATGGTAGAGAAGAGAGAGAGTGAACACACACTAGCTTTTAAATGCACTGACCTAGGAGTGTCCACATCCCTTCTGTTAATAATAGGCCCGTTGCCAGGACTAGAGCCTTCTGCAGCCCCGCCTAACTGAGGATGCATAAAAATGTGAGGCTGATTCTTTGATGGGAGGAATAGGACTCTGAGATATGTATATACCAAGGATAAAATCCCAAATATTAAGGGATTGCAGTCAGAAAGAAGAAGGTGAACAAAGACATGAAAGTTTGAGGTCTTTTAGTGGAACAATAACAGTTGCCAGTCCAGAGTGGTATAAGATTAATCTAGAAAAGTAGGTTGAATCACATAGTAAGGGCCTTTGAAGGCAATGCCAAGAAACTTGGACTTTACTTGAAGATAGTGGGAAGATTTTGGCCAGGCGCAGTGGCTCACACCTGTAATCCCAGCACTTTGGGAGGCCGAAGTGGGTGAATCATGAGGTGAGGAGTTCAAGACTAGCCTGACCAACATGGTGAAACCCCGTTTCTACTAAAAATACAAAAATTAGCCAGGCATAGTGGTGGGTGCCTGTTATCCCAGCTACTTGGGAGGCTGAGGCAGGAGAATTGCTTGAACCTGGGAGAGCGAGGTTGAAGTGAGATGGGATCACGCCATTGCACTCCAGTCTGGGCAACAGAGTGAGACTCCAACTCAAAAAAAAAAAAAAAAGGAAGATTTTTTTTTTTTAATTTATTTATTATTATTATACTTTAAGCTGTAGGGTACATGTGCATAACGTGCAGGTTTGTTACATATGTATACTTGTGCCTTGTTGGTGTGCTGCACCCATCAACTCGTCATTTACATCAGGTATAACTCCCAATGCAATCCCTCCCCCCTCCCCATGATAGGCCCCGGTGTGTGATGTTCCCCTTCCTGAGTCCAGGTGATCTCATTGTTCAGTTCCCACCTATGAGTGAGAACATGCGGTGTTTGGTTTTCTGTTCTTGTGAGTTTACTAAGAATGATGGTTTCCAGCTGCATCCATGTCCCTACAAAGGACACAAACTCATCAAAAAAAAGGAAGATTTTAATGAAGAGAACCACATAGTCAGAATTGTCTTTTTAAAGCCATACTCTGACATTGGAGGATGCTGATATCTATGAATAAGTGGATTCTACTGAGAAAATATCTGAAAAGCAGGTGAATAATTTTAAAACCCTAGGTTATTGTTTTTCAAGGTTCTTTTTGTTAAATTTCAGAATGTTGTGAATGATGTTTCAGTTTTCTGTAGTTGCTCCCCAAACTTGTCACTTTTTTCATGATCTTTAAGAAAATACTTCCGTGCTTTAAATTTTACTGACTGCAGGAGCACCTACTTGAGTTTCACTTTTCCCTTGCCGTCCACCTCTGCCGTGTCCCCCATTGCTCTCTCTTCTCCCATTCTTCACCTCACTCCCGAAAATGTTTCTGTATTAGTCCATTTTCATGCTGCTGATGAAGACATACCCAAGACTGGGTAATTTGTAAAGAAAAAGAGGTTTAATGGACTCACAGTTCCACATGACTACAGAGGCCTCACAATCATGGTGGAAGGCAAAAGGCATGTCTTACACGGTGGCAGCCAAGAGAGCATGAGAGCCAAGCAAAAGGGGAAACCCCTTATAAAACCATCAGATCTTGTGAGACTTATTCACTATCATGACAACAGTATAAAGGAAACCACCCCCATGATTCAGTTTTCTCCCACCAAGACCCTCCTACAACACGGGGCAATTATGGGAGCTACAATTCAGGATGAGATTTGGGTGAGGACACAGCCAAACCATATCAGTTTCCAAAATACTTTTAAGGAGAATAGGCCACCAAAAACACAAGAAAGGTAGCACAAATCTCAGAAAGAGAATGCCTCTCTGTGACAGTGGCTTGGAGTTACTCTCCCTTCTTCCCCTCTACCTCCATGAGGCCCTTGCTACCTATGCGATTTACCCTCCAACATGGGCATAAAGACTGACCTGTTGTCCCTCAGACCCCGGAATCTTAAGAAGCTGAATGATGGGATGACGAGATTATTTCAGGTTCCTTCTCCCAGACACAGCCATGACACAGTCAGCTCCCCTTCCCTCTTATGAGATCTTCCCCTGGCCATTCTTTTATCCTTCGGTTGTCCCAGTGCTCCATAGGCAGTGGAGCATCGGGAGCCAAACTGCCCAAGTCTGAGCACAAACTCACCACCTTCCAGTTGGATAAACTTGTGCAACTTTCTTAAGTTCTTGTGCCTCAGTCTCTGTAAAATGGAATTGATGATGATAACGACATATACCTTGAGGCATTATCTTGAGAATTAAATGAGCTTTAATCCATGTAAAGCGATTAGTACAGTTCCTGGCATGCAATAAATAGATCTCACAGAATAACTTCAATTATTTGCATGTGTTGTGTGATCCACTTCTACTCCAAGATCCTATACATTGCAACCCCAGTGAATGGGATCTTTTCCAAGGTGAGAGACTTTAAATTTTTATTCGCCTAATTGAGACACATTTCCTAGAACAACAGTCCATTGGAGGCAAGGATGACTGGTGCATAGTAGGAATATAGTATTTGTTGAATGAATGAATGAACTAACAAGCGTGGGAAGCAGCGTGTGTCAGTAAAAGAGCATGTTTTAGAGTCAGGAAGATCTGGAATCAAATATTGGCTACACCATTTATGAGTTCTACACTACCTTTGACAAGTGAACCCCTCTGTTCCTACATTTTGTCATGTATAAAATGAAGAAGATAACTACTGCATTAGGATTGTTGTGAGAATTAAATATGATAATAACGGAAAATGTCTAGTATAAACTCAGCATATATTAGGAACTCAGTAAATGGTAGCTATTATTATTGTTATTCCATATTTCTGCACATCCAGTTAATAATAGGGGAAGCAGCATAAACACAGAGGGATGAAAAAAAATATTTTCTTTGTTTACCTGTCAAATTGACATTTACAAAGTTAGACTAGCTTTCTTTTTGTTCTTTACCTTATGTTGTTTTCAGTACTGTAGAACTTATTAAAGTAAAGGAGAAAAAGAAGAGTAGAAAGGGGGAAATTGTAGGTGAGGAGGCTGCAGAGATGTGAGGAAGAGGTGTGAGGCTGAGAAGGTGGCCTAGAATAAAGTCATGGAAAGTCCCTTCCTTGAAAAGCCAGCAGAATAGAAGCCAGGCAGGAGAGAGGAGCGACTTGGCAGATAAATCTCTCCTCTTTTCACTCTCTTCTTCACCCTTTCTCCAGCTTAATCTTTCTACTATTAATATCCAAATTTGTTTCTCCTACTTCTCTAGATCTTAAACTCCATGGAAGATGTCTGAACCTATAGAGGAACGTCTGCTTCCTGCAGGGCAGACTTCAGCTCAAAACCCTCTAGGGTTTGGCAGACACCTCCCTCACCCTCACCCATGCAAACCCAGCTTTTCATCCTCTTTCACGTCTTGCAGTGGTAACAGTGCCCTTAGTGAACTGTGCTCTACCTTTACATACTTTTTCTTCTCCTTGGCCATGTGAATGAACACTTTCCTTTACCCTTTCTTCTGCTTGTCAACCCCTAGTCACACTTAAAAATTCAGTTCAAATGTCCACCATTATGTGAGGTCTTTCCTTGACATAACGAAGCTGAGCAAATTGCTCTGGCCTTTGCGCCATTGTTGACTGTCTGCAAGTCTGCATACAGCTCATCATAGTATAGTGGTTTGCTTGTTTGAGGGTATTCATTAGAGGTGCTATTCTGTGAGAACTACACATACTAATTGGGAAATCTTTGTAGAAGAAAGCAAACACTAGGTCACTTAAAAATGGGTGTTATATAGCATCCCACTTGCAAAAAGAATTCTTTAATTGGTGGCCCACAGGCTGCTGGGCTGAAAAGCAAAGAGAAAATACACACCACGCTGCAGCCTCCTGGTAATGCCATGGCCCCTTAGCACCTCCTAGGTGTCCTCATTAGGAGGATTCAGCAAGAGATAGTTACTGCCTCAAGTCATATTTAAAATCTTTAAATGCAAAAATAATAGCCCAGTAAAATGTGTCACTGTCCTAGTGTAATGGTTCCTATGACATATAGTTGCTCTTAATTGCAAAGATATGCATGTCTTTATTAAGTGTGCATCACTGTTTTATTTGGCGTAATTATTGAAACCATATCCTAAGAGTTGTTGGGGCTAATGTTAGAAGTGAGTAAATTCCAAATTTAGTCCTTAGCCTATAAAGAGTTTTGGAAGTGCCCAGAACATGCTGGCACTCAGTAAGTGTTGTTCTGTCTGAACCTGAGGTTTTCACCTTGGGTCACTGTTTCTAACCTGATTTTGAACATGAGGTTGTTCCGGTGTAAGAGCATCTCAGCCTGATTTGACAGCCGGCAGGAACAGGTATCCAACCTACGCCAAAAAGGCACAGTTTAAAAATACCCTGGCAGTTTCTGGAGAGAGATTGTATGCCATACTTATAGGCAGCACCAAACTAAAGCCAGCACCGGGCCCTGGGGAGAGGGAGACCCATGACAAGAGGAAGTTCTGTTTGACTTCTGGAGAAACAAAAAGTATAGTGGCTGAGACTGGCAGTTCCTCATCATTCAAAACACTACAGTATCTCTACTAGGAAGGGAGAGAGGGAGGGAGGAAGGGAGGAAGGGTGACAGAAATTGAGCTGACCAATTAGCAAAATTAATAATGATAGTTTCAAGATAAAACATTTTGTCAGATTTCCCAAGGTAAAAATTCGGGGGATTTTTTTGGAGCCCGCATCAGTTTTCTTTCCAAGCTACTTGGGATGTCATTTCTATCTCCCTTGAAGAGGGGAAACATCTCATCCAGCTAACACTGTACAGTGGCCCCAAGAGAATCATCCACGCTGATTCTCCTCATGCCCTCACTAATGCTGCGTTTTCCTGTATTCTTCAAACATTTGACTTATTTGGGAAGCCTAGAAGCTTTGCCAAAGATTACGATCAGTCAGAGTTTGGTGATTTTTCTCAGTTTTGCGCATGTTCCCTTTCTGTTGTTTTAGATCATGTTTTACTAATGCAATGGGGCTTTATTTTCAAACCTGGAAATTTCCTCTTGCTTTATTTCAGGATAAAAATTTTCTCATTTTTAATACCCTTTTGTTCTATGCAGGGTGAGAGGAAACAGGAAAAAATAAACAAAATATTCAAGTTACAATCTAGAGTGCACACTTTTTGTATCTTAGGATAGTTTTTCATATTATTGTTATATATAATATAGCTGTAAACTTACTGGACCTTCCTTATCCCATCTTCGTAGGCAAGTCCAGTCACATCGCTGGCCCTGCCTGCAGTCTAGGTGCTCATAAGAATACAGGTGCACAGTAACACAAAGATATGTACATTGCAAAGATATGCATGTCTTTATTAAGTGTGCAACACACAGGCACATGCACACTGCCATCTTTTTATTTAAGATCCAAAGTTGTCATTGGGGTATTAGAAAACATGAAGGCAAGAATAAGCTCATCTAGCGATTTGATGCACACCTAACTGTCCAAACACTTCCAGAGGCCTGCCTGTATCCTACAGGTGCCAATTGTGGACGGGATTACCAGGTATTTTATGACCCAATGAGGTTGGCCACACCTCACGTTCAAAAGCTGGTTTTACTTCTGAGGAAGAAACGATTTTTGCCTGGTGTTCATATGATATGGGAGTAGTACCCTCCTATTAAAAAATATTTTGGAGAGAAGGAGAAAGACGAGAGAAATAGCAGTTGAACATAGTCTTCAAATATTGCCTATTAATTTTTCTGTTGTACACTCTGATTATAACCCTCAATTCTACAGATCTAAAATAATCTTGAGAGGCCCCCTAATTCATCCATCTGACTTGCCTGGATTTATACCATCGTGCAGCATAATTTTTGTCCTTCTATTAATCCACAGCGAAGGTTATTCCAAAACTTCTCTGTAGTTTATAGGTCACTCATTGCCATCACAGATAGTCCAAAATTTTCCCCAGGAGCCAGTCCAGATACTTCTTGTGTAATGTGAACTTTTTTCCTTTAATACCGTTACATTCTTCTGTCAGAACCTAAACTTCCAACTCATCCATCTTTCCAGTTTCCTGGTGAAGGGACATTTGATTCATAAATCAAATAATCTAGTAGTTAGAAGGTACAACTACAACTTATAAATAATCTATTCCAGTATACCCCAGTATGTAGACTGTATAGCTCTGGTGTTTTGCAAGGTAATTTATGTAGCACAGGGACCTGACATTGAATAATATTGAATTACATACTGAAAAGTTTATTCCCTCTGAATTATCTTTCAGTCCTTCTCATTCTGTTTAGGAGAGTCTCTCTTTTATGCCAGAATATCTTTTTTCTTTTCTTTTCTTTTCTTTTTTTTTGAGACTGAGTCTTGCTCTGTCACCCACGCTGGAGTACGATGGCGCGATCTTGGCTCACTGCAACCTCTGCCTCCCAGATTCAAGTGATTCTCCTGCCTCAGCATCCCAACTAGCTAGGGTTACAGGCGCCTGCCACCACAACTGGCTAATTTTTGTATTTTTAGTAGAGACAGGATTTCACCATGTTGACCAGGCTGGTCTCGAACCCCTGACCTCAGGTGATCCACCCGCCTCAGCCTCCCAAACTGCTGGGATAACAGGCGTGAGCCATTGTGTCCAGCCTTACGCCAGTATATCTTTAATGCCCCTCTAAGTATTTACTAACGTCCTCATTTAACACAGATAGGGCAGGCCTCAAAATAATCTAACAAATATTTACTAAGATTAATTCATTTTTATTGTATTTGGTTTTGTGGTTATCTTCTATTTATGGCAAATGATATTCCATTTATGAGAGTTTACATACAGTTTTTCTTTAAGTACATTTATTTAAGAAAAATGTGAATTGGTTGAGAACTTTAAAAAAAAAATCAAGTAGCATGAACAGGGCCACAGTGTGGCTTTTGTAGATTTTAAGCACTTTGTGTTAGTGAGTCCCTTCTTACATTCGTGTGTATGTGTGTAAGTATATGTATATGATGTTTTATGATGGCATTGGTATACAGATGAATATAATCTTCAACTCTGAAAGTTCATTTTTTCTTCTGATTCTAAAAGAAACTAAGACATTTTCATGGGCCCTGGCACTGTGTCTACTGTCCCTAAAGCATATGTGGGTCAGCTCTGGCATGTGTTATAGCAAAACTCCTTAGCTCTTCATGAGAAGCCTAATTTAATCCAACTACCTCATTTTACAAAGAATAATACTAAGCTTCACACACGTGTGAAAACCTGTGAGCAAGGACAAAATCAGAACTAGATCTCAGAGGCCAGCCTCCTAATCTTTCCACTTCATTACACTGCTGTCTTCCTTTGAGCCTCTTCTGCAAAAGCCCTTTTTCTTGTCCCGTCTGCTTCAGGGTCTTCACATCAGAATTAATCATGGGTCCTTGAGTGAATCCAGCCCCATCTCAGGTGTAAGGACTGCTCTGTGTGGAGGTGACACCCCCTTGTGGATCTCTTCTGCAGACAGACCTTTGACACGGGAGGCCGGTCGGTTCACAGCATCCATGGCAGTGGAGTGAGTTCACTCCGCTGCATCACGGGGGACCCACCAAGACCCCATTAAGAAAAACACAAATGATGCAACAAATCAGGATAGATTTAGGCTTGGTTTTTGGGCACAATCTTCCAAATTATAGCTCCTCATTAAAACTAGCTAAAATGGATGATAGAGCTTGGGATAGGTTCACCACTGATATCCTAGACCAGTACTTTCTACGTTGGAGTTTATATGGAAGACCAAAGGTTTACTCCTTGGGCTGTCAATGCTTCATTTTACCTAGCCCTTCAAACAAGTCAAGCCTTGTTTTTAACTCAGCTCCTGGGGAATTGTTCTGTTGACAACGTACTGCAGAGAACAGTCCAAACAATTCTTAAGAGCCAAGAGCCACCTCTGGTGACCAGACTTTGTAACCTTCTCATTTATCCAAGATGGATCTATATCTACCTGAAAATACTATAAGTTGTAAATGGTATTTGTGTTTGGGGAAACAGAAACAGATCATGCTTCAGTTCACTTCCAGCCGTCTGTAAGTGTCATCATACCACTAGAAAGTTCTGACTTTCAAAAAGTAACAGATCCTGGTGAGGTTGTGAAGAAAAGGGAACACTTATACACTGTTGGTGGGAGTGTAATCCAGCCCATTGTCAAAAACAGCATGACAACTCCTCAAAGAGATAAAAGGGTCTACCATTAGACCCAGCAATCCCATCACTGGGTACATACCCAGAAGAATAGAAATCATTCTACCATAAAGGTATATGCACACAAATGTTCATTGCAGCACCACTCACAATAGCAAAGACATGGAATCAACCTAAATGCCCATCAGTGACAGATTGGATAAAGAAAATGTGGTACTTGTATACCACAGAATACTATGCAGCCATAAAAAAGAATGAGATCACATCTTTTGCAGGAACATGGATGCAGTTGGAGACTGTTATCCTTAGTAAACTAATGCAGGAACAGAAAACCAAACACTGCATGTTCTCACTTATAAGTGGAAGCTAAATGATAAGAATTTATGAACATAAAGAAAGAAACAACAGACACTGGGGTCTACTTGAGGGGGGAGGTTGGGAGGAAGGAGAGGAGCAGAAAAGATAATGATTGGGTACTGGGCTTAAAACCTGGGTGATGAGATAGTATGTACAACGAACCCCCATGACGTGTGGTTACCTATATAACAAACCTTCACATGTACCCCCAAATCTAAAATAAAAGTTAAAAAAAGTTCTGACTCTATGCTAGCTAATGTTATTGTTTATTATTATTGATATGATAATGTACCACAGGAAAAACATATTTAGCAAAAATCATTTTTTACAGTGAAGACCTTTTTATTTGTTTTGAGGCCCAACCAAAAACTAATTCCAATCTGTTGGGAGATAATGTAAGTGATCTGCAATTATGCACTCCTACAGGTTTATTGATTCAAACATTATTCAACTGTGATATCTTGTAAAAATATAATTCTAATGCAGAAAGAAAGAGCATGAGATCTGGAGGCATACAGAACTGGTTTTCTTTTCTTTTTTTTTTGAGACGGAGTCTCGCTCTGTCCCCCTGGCTGGAGTGCAGTGGCGCGATCTCGGCTCACTGCAAGCTCCGCCGCCCGGGTTCACGCCATTCTCCTGCCTCAGCTTCCTGAGTAGCTGGGACTACAGGTGCCCGCCACCGCGCCCGGCTAAGTTTTTGTTTTTGTATTTTTAGTAGAGACGGGGTTTCACCGTGGTCTCGATCTCCTGACCTTGTGATCCGCCCGCCTCGGCCTCCCAAAGTGCTGAGATTACAGGCGTGAGCCACTGCGCCCGGCCCAGAACTGGTTTTCTATCCTACCTCTAGACCTACTAGCTCTGTGATCTTAGGCAAAATAATTAACCTTTCTGAGCCTTTTTTGCCCCATCTACGGAATAGAGTTGATAATATCCATATAGGATGTTGTTTTGAAGATTAAATTATGTGAAAAAACGTTGACTGAGTACCTCTCTTGTGCCATGCTCTTTTCTAAGTGCTGCAGATACCACAGTGAGCAAAATGTAAGAGTGCTGTTCTTATGCAGTGATGATTTTAACTGGAGTTAAATATTTCCCTTCTGGTTCTTAAGTCATTGAAGCAGAGTATTGCCTGAGAATGGATTGGAACTGGATTTCACGTACCTGTAGTTCTAAAATAATTATCTCTCTTGCTGCTATGGATTTTAAGTTATAACTCAACTGCTAAAGGTTACTTATTCAGCAGGACCATTCATAGTTTTTTACCATTCTCTTAGTTCACAAAACTTTAGTTAACTGTAAGGCAACGTTTATATTTGCAGCAAATATTTTACACTAATTTATGTTTGTTAATATATACTATGTATAAATAAGCATAACTTACATTATACATTTCTAGAGAGGGAGATGCACAGTCTTTAGTGCATGAAAATTCCAAATGATAAGCTGTTACCTTGACATAGAAAAACCTACTAAGATTTGTCACTGGACAAACCTGCACATACGCAGCTAGCCACAAAAAGATCTTTTGTCTGTGGTTATGTCACTGATGGGACAAGTTGCTCCTGTTTAGTGGTGATGACGCCAATGATGAAGTGATCTAGAAAGATATTCCTTTTTCAAATTGATTTTCTTCCTGGAATGATTACAGTACATGCTGATTTTCCCAGATACATCTGATCATCAGCAACTATCAGATGTCCTATCTGGAAGATAGGCATACATTTTATCACTTTCCTTGATAAAATAATGACAACTGAATAAGCATATTCTGATTGGTTATTTATACAACCAATATTTATTTATTAAAAAATGGAGGATTTTCTACTTTATTTGGAGCAATGAATGAAGGGTAGAACTTAAGAAATGTATTAATATCAGTGATCCAAAAGTAATGTCATTGTCATTTATAACCCACACAGGCCCTCAGGGTCAGCATTATCATCAGTATAAAGGTTTGATCTGCAGGTATTTTTCTTCTGTGTAAGATTTGATAAGACATAGCCTTATTGCCAGGTGTACATTTGAATTTTACATGAATGCACCATTGTAAAACTACTGTTGCCATCTCAAACTGTTGGCGACATTCCAGGCGGATGTCATCTGAGGTAACTATAATGAAAAATCAATCAATCTTTAAAATGCATACTGTCTCTGTATTAGCACACATATACATTGGCTCCCATGACTTTCTTCAGAGCTAATTATATTGTTTTTAAAAAATAGTAATGAAGAAGATAAAAGATGAATATAAAGCTACCCAACTGTGGAATCACTCACCTGATTTTCTCAGAATGCCACACTCTAATTATTAATATATTGGCAGTCAGCACAGTTATCTAAAGGAGAATGTTTAAGGCAAAGATTGTCCACTGTTTAATATTTCTTAAAAATCATGCCTTTCTATTTTTTTCTAAGAATATAAACAACAGGTTGCTCCAAAGATATTCATTTAGATATCCCCAACATGCCTTTTGCCTGCCAAGGCCCACTTGCCACCTGGTTCCATTTTACTAAAATACTTATTAGACTTTGAAAATCATAATATTCAATTTCCTGCCTTTGCCTTGAATACACAAATAATACAGGAAGAGCAAGGCAACGATTCTTTCACGGCTGTTTAGGAAGTACTAAATAGAATTTAAAACTGCTGATGGGTCAGTTTTCAGTTCTGCCATCTTTATACTCTTGAGAAGGTCTCCAATATTGGAAGGTAAATATATATCCTGACCCAGTTTTATCTTAGAAACTCTTTGTTCCTCATATTTGTCCACTAAATTTCAAAACCGAGGGCATCTGAACATTTGAAAGGTTTAAGAATTTTAGTTTCCTTTCTTCTTACCTATAGATGGGATAAATTTCATCTCCATCCTGTTCCAATAAACTTAGTGTCTAGAGTAACCACTGGATCAGAAAAACAAAAAGATGTTCTACTCAGCTTCTTGGAATTCTGCCTTCAGACATCATATCTAAATTCATGCACTGCTGGTCCAAACTGGCACACCCTTTCTGGAAGCTAATTTGGCGTTGTTTGCTAACCTGCTGCTCGCGCACACATAATTTGGCATTATTTATCAACAGCCTTAAAATCTGTATAGCCTTTGACAACAAAAACATAATTTAACATTCAGACAAAGAGTTCTATGAAAGATGTTCATCATGATGTTTTTAATAAATGAAAGGTTGAAAATCTTTTACATCGTGCTCGCTTCGGCAGCACATATACTAAAATTGGAACGAAAATCTTTTACATCTTGATATCCAGGAACAAGAATTGGTTAAATAAATCTTGGTATAGCCATATAATGGAGTTCTCCAAAGCTATGGTCAAGACCGATTTTCTAGAAGAATTTCTAAAATGCCGTATCAGAAATTCTCATGCTGCAATATTATGATAAAAATCCAAAACAAAATTGCACACACAGTATGATATTAACTATGTATAAGTAATATGAACAGGGAAAGAAAAAATGGGACATACACCAAAATGTTAACAGTGGTTATTGTTACTCCTTTCTTTTGTTCCAGTTTTTACTTAGACATTTTTCTATGTTATCAAAATTCTCTGTAATGAGCAAAAAATAAAATAAAATTTCAAAAATTAAGATACAGAAGAAAAATATTAATGGAGCAACCAAGGCACTATGTGGTTTTATGTCCATTCAACTTCTTTGGTGAGCCGTAGACTTCTTTCTGCCTGACACTTTCCTAGGAATTTATAGTGTGCATTCTCCTACCGGAGAAAAAACAACTACAGAGAGACAATGATAAGAATCTGTGTCACCTAGTCTCTGTTATTTTCCAGCACACCACGGTTCTGCCCTTTATATTAATCGAGATGAGGACATCGCACCATCAGTATCCCAGCAGGAGCAGCGGACTCACCGCCATATGTACCTTCTCTGTTGGCTATATATTATGGTAAGGACCATGCCTGCTGGGCTTTCTTATTGTATTAGATTCTGCACTGCTAAATTTGGGCACATATTTCATTATGGATATAATCACTAACAGATTCACACTGTGTGCCTCATTTGGTCCAAGACCTGTGCTTTGTCTCGTTTCCCCAGATGCTTATATTTTTAGAAAGTATATGCCAAACCTCACACAACAGGAATTTGTTGAACAATCCCATGTAAGCAGTGGTTCTTCCAAGGCTACATTTTTCAACTCTTTTTCAAACTAAATGTTTTTCTTGGACACCGGTTTTATTGCTTAAGGGCTTTTTTGCTTTGGGATTTTGTTGTTGCTTTTGTTGGGGGGAAGGGGAGTTGCAGCAAACACAGATGAGAACAGAAGTGACCTCTTAGAGCAATGACTTTAAACTTACTAGGAAACAAGTGAAAATTGTACATTTTCCCCGGTCCATTTAAAACATACTCCAGAATTAGCTGTTACATGGAGAATGCATTAAACTGTTCTGTTTTTAAATATTGGGGCAAATAAAACACAAGAAATCTTCATTTGATCTATTGTGCACAGTTCAGATCGAAGTGCGAGGTGCCAAATTTATCTGATAAAAGAATTTTTGCCTGGCGAGTCTACCTCACATTAATTTCAGTTCTTATCAGGTTTTTAACACTTCAAAAATTATTTATCTTAACATAGAGAATTTCTTATTTCTCTTTATAATTCCAAGTCCTCTTTGACATATTAACACGCACAGAGGAGTTCCCTCCTGCCAGCATTTCTGCCTCTTGGGACTCTTCTGTCCTGAGTTCTGGGTCACCATCCCCTCCTTTAAGCCTGAAGGACTGGATAATATTCTTCCAAACACCCCTCAACTGTACTTAATCCCCCCAAATCCTAGAGCTCTTTGGGAGGCCCTATCTCCATGGAGCGTCTTGCTCCAGCTGGAGTTGAAATATAAAATAAAGGATGCTACAGTACATGACACACTTTGCATAATCACATGATGCCCCAAATCTGAGCAGAAAGATTTGCTTCAGGAAGTCACACCCTCTGGCTGGATATAAGGAGACATCCAGAGGATGTCCATATGGACAAGCATAAGCCACCGCGTCCAGCTGGGAGGAGCTTTACGACCATGTGGCCCTCCCAGCTGGGCGTGGTGGCTCACGCTTGTAATCCCAGCACTTTGGGAGGCCCAGGCAGACAGATCACTTGAGACCAGGAGTTCAAGACCAGTCTTGCCAACATGGTGAAACCCCATCTCTACTAAAAATATAAAAAATTAGCCAGGTGTGGTGGTGGGCATCTGTAATCCCACCTACTCGGGAGGCTGAGGCGTAAGAATCTCTTGAACCCCGGAGGCAGAAGTTGCAGCAAGCCGAGATCGCGCAACTGCACTCCACCCTGGGCAACAAAACAAGACTGTGTCTCAAAAATAAATAAATAAATAGATAAATAAATAAACTCCTCCCATTGGCCCCTCCTTCAACTAGTAAAGACCACTTGCAAGGACTAGGGAAGTGTTTGTTTTCCTAATTACTTTCTAAGCTTTTTCCCTCATCCTAAACCTTAAGTTTCTCTGATAGAAAATGTCCAAATGATCAGAACTCATACCTGCAATATGACTAAAGTTATGTCTTAAAAATGGATTTATGTGCTTTATACATATGAACTTACATTCAAAGGAGTGTTATCTTTCAGAAGAGTCAAGTAGGGAGGCTGCACAATTATTCCAGGGATGCCACGATGTTTAAAACATACCTGGAACTGCCTATAGCCATAGTTTACAAATCAGTCTCACTTCCCACCCCTACCCCAAATACGGTCTCATTACTTTGCACTCCTATTTGCTTACCTGTGGAAAAGGCAAGTTCTTTACTCTGGGAACTCTGGGTATACTTCTGCAAATTCATTTATATGCTATTAAATTACCTGCATCTTGTAGAGCCCCAGAGATTTCAGGAACTATGTACTTTCTGATGGCCTGTCTTCCGTTGTGGGTAGAATCAGTCCACGTTCCAAAGAGACACATGGGAAATGCCACATAGTCCTCATTATAGACCCCCAAGATCCCTCATGAAAATGAAGCATTACTCATGCTCTGTGTGCCAAGTGAGGCTTGCCAGCTCTGCGTACTCCCTAAGCAAACCAGTACTTGTTTGGACATGTATTTACATTAACCAGTGAATTCTCTCAGATTTGTTCTGAGAAAGCATTCAAAGTAGACTTTTTCCTTTGGTGTTCTGCCCTGGGCATTCATAACTATGCCAAAAGCTAAACAATGGCCCTCACGTCATGTCACATTATGTAAATCCAAGATTTTAATTGTTATCAAAAGGGTACTGGCTTTTGCTTCCTTTCAGACTATGTTAGGGCCAACATACCAGTGACACAACAGCCAAAGGTTTGGGATATGAAATCTTTTGATAGCATACCAGGGTTGTAACTGGACATTCCAGAGCCCCATGCCAAGATGAAAGAAAGCATTCCTCTCATCACATGCTAATTTTAAAAGAAATAGATGGTCTGTGCAATACTGAGTAAGGTTGAGCTAAATCTATACCTCAGGGGCTGCTGGCCAGGCTGGCTGGCTGTTTTGCTGGGACTCTAACTTACTGTCCAGTTAGACTCAGCTGGCCCTCCTCATCTGAATCTGTTCTCTTCCCAGGTTTGGATAGTGAGAGTAGAGAAAGTGAGGGACTTGGACTTTCCCCATTGACTGGTTCCCATTGAGCTCCTATTCTTGGTGGCTCTGTTTCCTAGCCCCGTTGCAGTCCTCCCCAGGCTTAGCATCTAAAGGCCGTCCCATCTCCTTCCATGATGACTTCTGCCTCTTTGCCACGTTTCTCTTTCCCCCAGCCCAAACATCACCTGTCCATTTGTGGGGAGCTCTTAACTCCTTTCCTGGACACTCCCCTGATCATCATCCCCCCCAACACGCATTTCTCTGCACCTGTTTGTGAGATTTTCCCCAATCATTGAGAGGACCCTTATTTATAGCATTCTGGATACATACGGAGGTCTCCTTGGTGTCTGATGTAAGAGTTTAAGTATCAGGAATCATAATGGGTACCACTTCTTTGAGCCAGACACTGTGCCAAGTTCAGTTCAAATATTATTTAGTTGCCCAAACAGTCCTTAAAGATAGGCATGATATCTTGCCCATTTTTACAGGGAAGCATGCTGAAGTTTAGAGAGAGTACATGACTTGCCCAGGATGAGCCACTGGACTGTTGCCAGAACTACGGTACAAGCCCCAGTGTGTGGCTCCAGATTGTAGTCTGTTAACTGGACCCTCCACTGCCCTTGCTGTGTGAAGAGTAACTCCATGAATGAACATACTGAGTTTTTTATTTTGTTGAGAAGAAATACATAAGAACCAGCCAAGCCTGGTAGCTGAGGCCACTTTCTGGGTTGGAAACATTTCTAGACTTTAGCTTTCTCAGAAGTAAAACAGGGAGGAGGACAGAATGTACCTCGTAGTTGGAAAGACACTGTTACTGCATATAAAGCCCATAGAACAATGCCTGACTCACAGTAAAAAAAAAATACCTATATTTGCTATTTATCAGTTCTGAAATGCTCCTTAACAAATAGTAGTATAAACAGTAATGTTTTCTTTTCAAGGCTTGAGAATTTTAGTTACCATAAATGTTTTCTTTTTACTCATTCTGGATCATTTGCACAAAATCAAAAACAATTTTAGTAGTCATAAACAACTCTAAAGGATATGAAAATATATATTTTTTAATTATAAAAGAATGATTAGGAAATCTTACAGGGGTACTGGGTAACAACAGGGAGCTGTAAAATCATGGACTCCTGACTCTTGTTGCCTTCTGGTTGACATTTATAAAAGAGAAGACATCTTTGCTCCACCTGGTGCAGTCGTCTGGGGCTGAATCTTTTCCCAGGCTGCCTCCACCCTCACTTCCAAGCACCTGGAATCCTTGTCTCTCTGCAGTTTTGCTGCTTCTCATTGCTCTGCCTTTCAATCTGCAAGATACAGAAAGAGGAAACCAACTCAGACCCTAGGAAATGTACATCCTCAAGACTTTAAGAGTAGTCTCTGTCCTGAGGAGTCTTCTTCCAGCCCCTGGCTATTCTCCCCTCCTTCAGGGGTTTCTCATTCAATCGGAGCCCATGTGAGATGTCAGAAGCCATGTATAACACATGTTGATCTCTCAACCCAGGACACATCAAGAACAAGTAGGCGTTAGTGAAGGGGACGAAATGGATCCTGGGTGTTTCCACTTAAGTATAAATATTCCTTGTCAACTGCTGTGAGTGTATTTAAGGCAAAATAGAGATGTCTGTTGTCTCTGGGCCCTAGTGGTTTTAAACAAATTCCATATTCCAAATCTCATTTCCCAAATGTGTTCATCGAATAACTTTCCAACTCAGAAAATAAAGCAAAATAAAATCAGAATTGTTAATGGAAAAAGCAAACTCTGTAAAATATTTAAAGAGGTTTATTCTGAGCAAACATGAGTGAGCATAGCCCAGAGAACAGTATCAAGAGGTCCTGAGAAAGTGTGCCCAAGACTGTTGGGTTACAGTTTGATTTTATACATTTTAGAGGGACAGAAGTTACAAGCAAAGATGTGAATCTATACATGTAAGGTATGCATTGGTTTGACCTTAAAAGGCAGGATGTCTCAAAGAAGTAGTGGGTGGTTACAAGTCATAGGTGGATTCAAAGATTTTTCTGATTGGGAGTTGTTTGAAAGAGTTAAGCTTTGTCTAAAGACTTTAAGTCAGTAGAAATAAATGCTTGAGTTAAGATAAAGGAGATTGTGGAGACCAAGTTTCTTGTTATGTAGATGAAGCCTCATAGGTGGCAGCCTTCAGAGAGAATGGATGGTAAATGTCTCTTTTCAGACCCTAAAAGGCATCAGGCTCTTGATTAATCTATCCTGGATCCAGGAATGTCCTGGCTGTATTAATGGAGACTCTCTACAAATGCAAAGATCCCCCACAAAAGATGGCTCTGCAGAGCCATTTCAAAATATGTCAAAGAAATATATTTTGGGCTAAGATATGTTTTATTTCCTTCAGGACCTACCATCTGTTATGTGATGCTACATCAAAATCAGGTTGAAATTTGGAATCTTATTGCCATGAAGTGTCTGTTTTGTTAGTCTTATGATCTCTATTTTAAAGTTAATCCTGGTCGGTTATGCCTAAACTCCAAAAAGGAGAGGGTACAATTAGGCATGTCTAACCTGCCTTCCCCTAATGGCTGCGAATTCCATTCTTCAGGTTTCTCTAGGGTCCCCTTGGCCCAGAGGGGGGTCCATTCAGTTGGTTGAGAGGCTTAGGATTTTATTTTTGGTTTACAGAATGAAGTGTGTTCATTCTTTTATGATCATTTCTAAATTATTTCATGTCAGAATTCTATCTTCCACAAAATTTGATTGTCTCTCAACTGGGCAATTTTGGATGATTTTTTGGCTTCTTGTTGAAATGTTTTTGTATCTCAAGTTTCTGCTGGAAACATACATTACTTTTTATTTACATACAGTATTTGTAAGCCAGAGAAAAAGTTCTCAAAAATAAAAATAAGCGTGTACTCAAATTTTAAAGTCTTAGAATATTTAGCTATGAATGAGTAAAATTTTTAGGAAAAAATTTGTACCCTCTTTACTAAGAAAATGAAATTTTAGACCACATTCAATTCCTTCCATTTAATCAGATGTTTCTTCACCAGTTAAACAAATCTGGCCGACATGTGTTATTTGACCAGCAGATGACATTTTTCTCAGTTCAACTTGACTCTTTCACTCCACCATAGCTGTTGACTTTTATATCTGTAATGGTTTGTGTACATTTTTCTGATTTTCTGGCATTAGAGAACCGAGTCCAAGATGAATGAAGTTGATAATGTTACTGGTGGCATATACGTATGGGTCTGCAACAACCTCATTTCTTGCCTCCTCAGAAGAAAGAATTTGACCAAGGGGCATAAGGCAGGGTGAGACTGAGGCAAGTTTTAGAACAGGAGTGAAAGTTTATTTAAAAGCTTTAGAGCATGAATGAAAGGAAGTAAAGAACCCTTGGAAGAGGGTCAAGTGGGCAACTTGGGAGATCAAGTGTGCAGTTTGACCTTCTGACTTGGTGTTTTATGTGTTGGCATGCTTTCGGGGTCTTGTGTTCCTTTCCCCCTGATTCTTTCCTTGGAGGGGGCTGCCCACATGCACAGTGGCCTACCAGCACTTGGCAGGGGCCGCATGCTCAGTATGTTTATTGGAGTTGCGTGCATGCTCACTTGCGGCATTCTTCCCTTACCAGTTGAATGCTCCTAGAAGGTCATATACCAATTAAACTCCACCATTTTGCCTCTTAGTGTGCATGCTTGAGCACACTCACCCACCTCCTGAGATCTTATCAGGAAGCTGTTGATCGTGAACTTTAGGTGTCTTTCTCCATTGGGAGACTGCCTTTCCCTGGTGCCAACTGCAACCAATTATTATTTGAAAGAGGCAGTTTTAACAACAACTGACTGACCATCACCTGATGGTTGCCTGACATTCTTGTTTGTAGGGAGGTAGTGGGGGAATGCTCTCCTGCCCTTTCGTGTCTGACTAACTACCTACTGTAACAATAAGTATCTCACATTCTGAAGAGAGCTACCTTTCTTGGGGCTTATAAGAGACAGACAAAGGACTCTTCTCACTTATTATCACCAAGTCCATCCATGCTCCATCATGCCCGTCTTCCCCACCCTCTTCCCAAGTTGGGGAAGAGGGACAGGGTCTTTGCAGTCTTGAGTTTTGGATCTAGGGGAGCCACTGGGGGAAGGAAAGGCCTCTCCATACTGACCAAAGCCAAGTGTGAATCTCTAAGGGAATCCCTGGTAAATAATAGCAATGAGGCAGGAATTTAGGAAGCTGACTTGTTAGCCTTCCTTATGTCTCCTATTTAAGCAAGGAAAAGAGTCTTGGAAAGATATGGCAGGGCAGCGGGAGGAGAAGCTGTAAAGCGGCCTGTGGTCCCATCATTGTAAGTGCCAAAGTTTCTTGTAGATCTGGTTTGACATAGAGGAAGGTTGCTGGAGTTGAGCTGTCTTGATGGTAGCCCACCCAAGAAAGAATGGTTCCTGGGCAATGGTTTTCCAGCAGCAGGAAACCATGGGGTGTGCTACCCTGGACAGGAACCAGGGGGTGTTAAAGAGGTCTAGCTGGAGCCAGCCAGATCCCCCACATAAGGAAGCTCTTCATTGCAGAAACACTTCAGAGACCCCTGCAAACCTCACACATATGCACCGATGCAGAGGTGAGCACCCGGACTTCAGCCTCACAGCACTGATCAGTGGGAAGCAGGGATTTGCCAACCACAGCGAAAGCCCCTCGCACAAGCACAGGCAGTGAAGTCAGAAGATATTCATCCTTGTTCCCTTTCCCCCACCAGAAAGGAAAGAGGCATCTCAGAACCAGGCCATGTCCTCCTCTTCTGCTTCAGGGTCTTGGAGTACATGGAATAAAGAAGTAAACCCCCTCCCATTCAGGGTTCCAGGAATAAGCCTGGTGTGTTCAAGGAAAGCAGAAGGCCACTGTGTGTGGAAACAGAGTGAGGGGGAGAGCACACAGAGCTCCTAGGGTGAGGGAAGGAGAGCGTTATAGGCCACTGAAAAGACTGCCCTTAATTCAAATTGGGAGTCATTGGAAGGTTTGGACAGAGACTTGACATGAACTGAGACATTTCTAAGGAATCACTTTGGCCAATGTGTTAAGAGTGGATTGAAGGCAAGGGTAGAACAAGGAGAAGAGAAGGGAAGGCTATAGAAGAAATCCTGCTAAGAGATGAAGTGGCGTAGACCCTGGTGGTAGAAATGGCGTTAATAGGATTCTGGATATATTTTGAAGGTAGAGTCAACAGGATTTGCTGGCCAAGTTTAAATTAAACTCTGGACTCAGCCCCTTTAATAACGTTTAACCTTGGTATGGAAGGCAAAATAATGCCCACCACAAACCCCCAAAGATATCCACATCCTAAAATCCCCAGAACTTTTGGATATATTCCCTGACATGACACATGTTAAAAGGGACTTTGCAGGTGTGATTAAGGTAAGGACCTTGTGATGGGCAGGTTAGCCTGCTTTGTCCAGGTGGACCCAGTCTAATCCTGTGAACCCTTAAGAGTAGAGAGCCATTCACAACTGTGGTCAGAGAGACATGACTGCGGAAGGACAGTTAGAAAGATGCAGTGGAAAAAGGACTCGAACTGCCATTGCTGGCTTTGAAGACAGAGGAAGGGGCTGTGAGCACGGAACAAGGACCCCCTCTAGAAGCGGAAAAAGGCAAGGAAAGGGATTCTCCCCGTAGAGCTTCCAGAAAGGAACTCAGCCCTGCTGACACCTTAATTTTAGCTCAATAAGACCTATGTTATACTTCTAACCTGTAGAATTCTCCGATGAATGTGTGTTGTTTTAAGCCACAAGTCTGTGGCAATGTGTCATAGTAGCAGGAAAAAAACAAATACTTGAACAAATCACTTAATCTCTATGGGCCTCAATTTCCTTATCTGAAAAAAAAAAAAAAAGCATGATGATAGTGATCAGGCAGGATTGCTGTGAGAATCAGAAAAATGGGTATACAATGTTCAGCACCTAACTTGCACTCAGTTCCAGTGGCCATTATTATTCTGTTTACACGCTAGGAATACTCCATCCTCAGAGAGCCTCAGCTTAGCTCTTTCTGCAACTTTCTTCCCTCATGAACCTTACCCTGGAAGGCAGAAGTCCAGATCTTTGAAGTTAGATGCTCCTTGTTTAGTTCCCCTCTTCCTGGAGTCTTTGAGCAAATTACTTATCCTCTCTTAGCCTCATTGCTACCACCTTTAAAATGGGAAAGAACGCCTGCCTCAGAGAGTTGTGAGGATTAAAGAGTCCATAGGGATGCTCAGGAAATGAGAACATCTTTCCTTCCTCCTAGGCAACAAAATTCCTGAATGCCTGCAGAGACCCTAGGAGAAAGGCTCATTTTCTTTTTCTCTCTCTCTCTTCCCCCACCCTTACTTTACTTTCTTTTTATCCTCTGTTCTTCATACAAGTTTTGGTCCTACTTTACAGGATGTGTGGCTCTTCATAACCTATTAAGAATGTTAAATAGTTTTCTGAAATTTTCTTATGGTTCATATATTAAGTTATTTCCAGAGCTCTGCTTTTCCCATGAGATTTGAGAATGTCATTACTTTCCCATTATTCCAATCTGTGTATTTGTACAAGCACGTTGCTGAGAATGCACTATTTTCTCATCTTGTAAGGAAAAGTCTATCTGGGCAGTTGAAAGCCTGACAACAGAGAGTGTGTCTTGCCCTTGGCCCCTGAGAATGTCCACTTGGGTGTTGGTCAAATCGACTTCTTAGACCTGCATCTGTATAGAAAAGGCTTATGTATATAATCTGTCTCAATCCCCAGTATTTATTATTCTGAGTTTTTTGTTCTTCTACCCCAACAGCTGGTTCTTAGACATTCTGGGAGTACATGAACAACTAGAATTCCCCATATGCTATTAACCTTGCCCCACCCTGAAGTCATGTTTTATGTGGTTATGATCGTTCCCACACTCCCTAGCTTCCCTACAGCCATGCCCACACCGCTGCTCTTTTCCCCATAGTCTGCTCAGATCACCAGTGTGATGCTGCTTGTGCCCTTGATGCTACTTGGCAATTTTCCTGTGGATTTCTCCAGACATCTGTATTCACTCACTCTGCCTCCACCTCACTCTCCCAGTCCTCCCAGCAGATGGCCTGGCCTTTTATTTCACAGAGAAGATAAAAGACTCTAAACAGGGACTCCTTCGATCTCCCCCTGCAAACATCATTTCTGCACCCATCCTCTCTTCAGCTCCTGAGACAATAGGAAAACGGTCTCTATGTCTTTCAGCAAGCAATCCTTCCTTCTGGACTCTGGCTTCATACCCTTCCAGCTCTCCTGGGACCCCATTCGTGCTCATCACTTCATTCTCCTGTAACTTCATTCTCACTGCTGGATCCTTTCAATCAGCATCTAAACACACTGTAGTCCCAGTCTCCACCTTACAACATTGCTCTTCTAGGACCAGCCCCTGTACCTCTAGCTGCTTCCCTATTTCCCTACTCACAGCTGAGTGCCTTGCCTTCAAAGAGTTGTCTCCATTGTCTCTACTCTCACACAGCAAAGGCTTAAGAGACAAGGTGGTGTAATGGTGGAGAGAGTGAATTCATGAGCCAGACTGCCTAAGCCTGTATTCTGATTCTGCCATATGAACTGGGCCAAGTCACTTAACCTCTCTGTTTCTTGGTTTTCTCATCTGTAGAATGGAATAATAATAACTCTCTCATCAGATTGGCATTACCATTAAACTAATACTAGTCTTTAGTATATGTAAAACGCACAGGACAGTAAATCACACAAAGAATATACTATGTTAATATTATTATTATTAACCCACGCCAATGTGGCTTCAGCTGTCATTACTTTAGCAAAACTTTGGCTGATGTCACTGGTGACTTCTCTTTTGCTGCATTTATGGAATGCTCTGTAGACCTCTTCTCAATTGACACTTCAGCAATTTGATACTAAAACACACCCCCACTTCCTGATATGTTCTCTTCCTCTGATTTAGGTGTTGTAACCATTTATTTTCCCTCCATTCTGAAGATGATCCCTCTCAGCCTCATTTACTGGCTCTTTCCACTCCCCCCAAGCCTCAGTGTTGGAATTCTTCAGAGCTCACTTCCAGGTCCTCTTGTTTTACTACCCAGTCTCCCTAGGTAAGCCCATCCACATGTGTTTGCAATGCCTTCATTTCCGAACTCCATCCCATACCTCTCTCCTGAACCTACTCCATATCTATTCATTTAGCAATTGCAAACCAACCTCATGCCATGCCAGATGTCTGCATCCCACCCACAAACCTGCATCCGCTTGTCATCATCCTGAAACTAGTCGTTCATGCCAGAAATCTATGAGACATCCTTAACCCATCTCTTTTAGGCCCACTCCAGGCAGTTGTTCACCAATTTCAGACTTCTGTACCTCCGATGTACTTTTAGAATCTTTATCCTTTGCTCCATCTCCGCTGCCAACACTATGGTCCCAGCCTCAGTTATCTCTCCCCTCAACCACTGCTAGAACTGGCATCCCCCCCGCCAACTCCTATCTATCCAAAGGATCCCTGAGTGATCTTTTATAAACAAATGTCATCATGCTACTCCCTTGCTCCAAGACTGTGGATGACTTCCCATTGCTCCTCAAGATAAGAACCAAAATTCCTTTACATGGTTTAGGGGGCCCTGCATTACCTGACCCCTGCTGACCTCTGGCCTCATCATATTCCTCCTTCCCTTTTCCTTGCTAGCTTCAGCCACAGTGATCTTCTCTGATTGTCAAAAACAATAAGCTTCGTCCACTTCAAAGCTTTCACTTTCTTTGTGCCACCAACAAATCCCACCTCTCCCTGTGTCATGTCTCGCACCAGTGTTAGTTTCAAATCCTGCTCCTCTTTGAGGCCTCAACTTAACTCTCTTTCTTGGGGAAGCCCTCTCTGATTCTCCAGACTTGGTTCAGCTTCTCTGTGCTACACTACTATAATCTTCTGTTGATTTCTGCTAGGGGATTTTAAAAATAGTTGAAGTTTTGTGGTTATTTGATTAACTCTTTCTCCAAAGTCTGCCCCCAAAATCCCCTCCCTTCACTATCTAAAGCAAGAAAAAGATTAGCACTTGAAATTATCTTAAAGAAAATAAAGAAGGCTTCCTTGTCTCCAGTATTCTAAGAGTTAATACAAGCACATTTTCTTTAGACATTACATCAATAAAATATCACAGAAAATATGTTTAAGATAGACATTAATAAGAGAAATTGCAACAGTGAGTTTTAAATGCAAGCAAATAGGGAAAATGAATATATATTACACATACACACACGCACCCCCCCCACCGCACCACACACAGACATACACACACACCCCTACGTCTCTTACATTTAGTTCAATGGTAACCATATAAAATATTTACGACACCCCTGCCATCCATTTCTCCAATATTGAATTTCAGCTTTATTGTTTCTTCTCCCACCTGCCTGATTCATTTAAATTGCCAACTGAAGCTGATAAAGTTGTAGCAGAAACCTCACAGACTGCGCTCCTTGCCAGAGTGACTCACATCCTATGGGAGAGATGACCCAGTTCAGGCAATAAAACCATTCCACATAGAGGAAAGATTCATTAATTAGCAAAATCATAACCTCTTCATTTCCCTCAGGGGTGCCTTCTTGGTGTCTTTGAGAGTATGAGAGCATTCTGAAGGCTCAGAACATATTCTGTTGTGGGCTGCATGGGAGGATACATGTATGTGAGCCTCTTCACAGGGACCCCTGTCCTGCCCAGTCCCACCTTTAGCAGATGGTTTCCACAGCTGACAGAAACTGAGAGGAAACCAGTCCCCAGGCATTTGTATCTCCCACAGCACCAAACAGAGGCACACATTAAAATCTGGTTAAAAGTAAACAATTCCGATGAAGAGTTATCTGTGGCAGAGATGAGCGTATACCCCAAGAGTCAACAGAAATTTATAGCCCAAAAGACCATTTGCTTGTGATGTGATGGAAATGGCAAGAGAAACTTGATCTAAAATAACCATATAAAACTTTGACTTTGTACATGTAAGTAGACCCATTTCCCTAATAATTTTCAAAGTAAGATAAGCAACTGGCTTATTATTATTATAATATTTTAATTCTCTAATATTCTGAAAGATCTGGGTACATCTTGACTGGTGACAAAGTTCATTAACGCTCTCAAACAAGCACTTATTGAGTGTCTACCAGGTGTCTACCAGGTGCAGGAGGTAGACTATGGAAGAAGCTTCAGCTGTGTCCTCAAGGAGCTTACAGTCTATTGAAGGATACAGGGAACCAAAAAGCAATAGTCATCCAGTTGATAACTGCTATTTGCAAGAGAAAAAATAGAGTCTACAGGAAGGTTCTCTAACCCAGACTTAGAGAGTCCTAAAAGGCTTCCCAGAGGAAATGACATGTAAGCTGTCTCTTGGAGGGTAAATAAGAGTTAGCTTTATGAAGGTCCAGGATAAAAGTGTCCCAGGCAGAAAAAGGAGATGGCCTAGAAGCAACAGAGAGGAAACCATAGTCAGGGAGCCAAAGCAGTTCAGTGCACCTGGAGCCATTGACATTTTGCCCTCCTCCTGTCACTGCAATATATATTCTACCTCGACTCTCCCCACCAAAACCGTTTTCATTTTTTCTTTCTACAACATCCTTCTTTGAACTGATTATTTCATGACTGGGTGGGTAGGTGGGTGGTTATTTGGATGATTGGTTGGTTGGTTGGATGGTTGCTTGGGTGGTTGGATGGATGGTTGGGTGGTCGGATGGTTGGGTTGTTGGATGGTTGGGTGGTTGGTTGGGTGGGTGGTTGCTTAGTTGGATGATTGGTTGGTAGAGTGGTTGGTTTGCCCATTTCCTGTAACACTGCTCCTACTCAGCCTCCTTGGGAGGCCCCATTCTTCACACTCCCTGATGCTCTAGCCCTTCTGGCAAGCTTTCATACACTGCCTCTCCTCCAATTTTCATGTCTCAGCCAGAGAGTTTTTTTAAAATGCAAATTTTATCCTGTCAATCCTCCTACTTAAAACTCTTCAATAGTTTATTTTTTCCAGTTTGGGTATTTTTTTTCTTTCTGGTAGCACTTTTATTTTTTCTTGCACAATGACGTATCCTTGGGCTGTGATACTCTCACACAACAGTAGAAAAACAAGATGTGTAAGTCATCCATAAAGCTGAGAATTATGTACAAAAATCTTACATAAACTAAAATGATGCATAAATTTACAGGTAAAAATACAAATCATTTTGCAACTAGAATGACTAATTTAGCCCTGTGACATTCTGCTGCTGCAAAAAAAAAAAAAAAAAAAAAAAATGGATAAGAAAGAAAATGGAGTCCTACGTTTTCTACCTCTGCTGGAAGACTGCAACAAAGAAATGACAATTCATTCATAAATTCTTGCCAGCCTCTGGAGAAATCCAGGAATTGTCATTTATACTCTGTGGAGATCTGATCAGGCCCTAGAGGAGTGAACAACTTGAAAGAAATTGTCAGGCAGCCAAAGACCCATCACATCAGGCCAAGTGCCCTCTATAAACATGTTCCCGTTATTCTCCCTTTGCCACACAAAGTGTCTAGCCACACATGCTAAACTTTAAACTAAAGATATGTAATGAATTTTAGAAAATGTATTATAAAGAAATAGTTAATATGAATACAAGTTGAAATAGTGCTATTTGCCTATCAGACAAAGACAGGTGTCTTTTTAAAAAGGCATCTTCCAAGTACATAAGTCTAATATAAGATGCTGTCCATTTAAAAGTAGCCAGGTGTGGTGGCTCATGTCTGTAACCTTAGTCAGGAGGCTCACCTGGGCCCAGGAGTTCAAAACCCAGCATGGGTAACATAGCTAGCTAATAGTCCCAGCTAATCAGGAGGCTGAGGTGGGAGGATTGCTTGAGCTCGGGAACTTGAGGCTGTAGTGTACTATGCTTGTGCCACTGCACTCCACCCTGGGCAACAGAGCAAGACTCTCTAAAATTGCAGTGGGCAATGGGCAGGTCAAACTCATCAGACTCTTGCTTGCTATTCCACATCTGCTGGAAGGTGAAGACAGTCACCAGACACAGTATGTACACTCAGAAGAAGGGCAATCTTAATTTTTATTGTGTTTTTTTTCCAAGGCTGTGACATCTGTCTGTGTTGTAAAGCCAGTAGTAGCAGGACACATGGTAGTACTACCAGACCAGATGGGATGTATTGTGTAGGCATATAGATCTTTTCTAATATAAGCATCACATCTCAAGGGTGACATGGAAGTGCTATCTTGAGTGCCACTGCTTTCATACCTGAGGAGGATGGCTAGAAAGAACTTCCAGGTCCATGACTCTCTCCTTGACAGAGGTGGTCAACTGACTGTGAGGGAGCTTAGTGCTCTTCTCCAGGGTAGATGGTAAGCAATGGTGGTTCCTGTTTGACATCCAGGACAGAGCAGCACCACTTCTCCTTGGCATCATGTACAATTTCTTCTCTGCTTTAACCTCTTCTTCTCACAGTCCTTAAGAATACTCTTCCAAGTCTCAGCTAGCAGAGTCGAGAAATAGCATGACATAGGGCAGGTGTAACTGTCATAGAAGGGCATTGTGTGAGTGCCACCATCACCTAAGTCTACCAGCAGTATATGACCAGAAGCATTACAGGAACAGCATGGCTGGAATAGCAACACACGTAGCTGGGCTATTGAAGGTGTCAAACAGAGCCTGTTACAGGTGTCATCAATTGATGGACATTTGGTTTGTTTCTACTTTTTGGATAAATATGGAAGTTTGAAGTTATGAAGTACCCATATGCTTAAAGAGAGAAATGAGTAGCAGAGGAATTTCAGGCCACTGAGAGGGTCTGGTTGAATTTGAAAACCACAGTATGATGCTGCACAGTCATGTAATTTATGACACACAAAACTCGTCAGCAGTAAGCTCCGCCTCTTCCCAGAACGCCACACTTCAGCTCTACTAAACTGCTTGTAGTTCCACGAACTCACCTCTGGGATTTGCAGTGTTCTCTTTGCCTCGACCATTTCCTTCCAGGTCTCACTGCCATTCCCAATCTAACCTTGAGTCTGAGATCAGATGTCACATCATCCAGAAGCTTTCCCTGACATTCTGAGTCAGTGTCACTTGCCCCTTTTAAGTGGCACCCTCCATTCACCCCATCATGGCATTTCTGACCCTGCTGTGACCCATCCACCCTGCACCACCACTAGGCTAGAATCTTATGGGCAAGCACTGTGACATTCACCAGATGAGCCCCCATATCTGGCATGATGCCTGCTGCCTAAGAGGGGCTCAATAAATTTTAAAGGAATAAATCAGTGAATGAGTGGTGGATGCTTTCAAAAACATGGATCCATGAGGGTTAAAGATGCTGAGAACTAGGACTTGGTGTAGTAATGAGCACGTCTCTCCAACACACTGGCAGCTGAAATTCTTCAGAGATGAATTTCTGTACTTTTAAAAATAATTGAGAACTAGAGTAATTAATGTTTGTCAAAACATACTTGTTTGTATTTCTGGACAAGTTTTTATCAAAGTTAAAAATAAATCTTTCAGAAATATTAGCTTTGCAATTCTCCCGTTTTCTTTGTCCACATTTGGCGCTCCACTCTTGAATGATGGTTTCTAGAACACAACTGGAAAGAGGCAAGAGGCTATTTACTCAGTTGCACACAGATAGAAAAGAATAAGTTACCAGCCAGGATTTCCAGTGTAATCTAGCATTAGAGATAACCCCTGATAGACATCAGAAGAGGGTGTAAGTCCCTTTTCAAAAGAAAAAATTAAAAACTACTAGTGATATGCCTTCCCTAACCATTGCTTTCAAAGACCTTTTAAATTATTTTTGTTAATTAAAATTTTGATCATGTATACTTCGAAAAATTACTAAATTAAGTCTTGATTTTTATAGCATATTAAGTTAATAGGGATGTTGCTTGAATTGACCAAATAAATTCTTCAATATAGCCACACACAGAAAATAGAGCTACGTGTTTTAAATTGTATACTGTAAGCCTTTGAATGAATTTTCCATGAAGAAGGCATCATGGAGAAGAAGAAATATCTGACACATACAAATGAGGTGAGGACAAACTACTGAAATGTAGCTGGCAGTGATTCAGCTTCTTAGTTCACTTTTAATAGTTTATTTATTTATTTTTATATTTATTTTATTTATTTATTTTTGAGATGGAGTCTTGCTCTGTCACCCAGGTTGGAGTGCAGTGGCGCAATCTCAGATCACTGCAAGTTAATAGTTTAAGTTCACGTATCTTTAAACTAACTGTGTAGCTTTTATAAGAGACAAATATTGGGAGATGGCCTTAAATTGACTCTTGCTTTGCAAACCAAAGTATATCTTAAAACAAGTTCCCATGTGCTTTTCTAATGAGTTTGGACAATAATGCTGCCTCGGATTGCAATGTTCAAGGCAGTCATTAAAGTTAATAATCAGTGCTCTTGTATGGAAGCTTTATGCCTAATATTGATCATCCCTTTATTGTGTGGCATTTGCTAGTATTCAAGTAGCAAGGAGCTCACCACATAGGCCATCAAGTAGGTTTCCATGGTAGCAGTCTTTCTTTTGTTATTCACCTTGGTGACATAGACTGGGTGCAAGTCCCAAGCCTTGGCAGCTTACACGTGGTGTTGGGCCATTCTCATGCTGCTGTGAAGAAATATTCAAGATGGAGTCATTTATAAAGGAAAGAGATTTAATTGACTCACAGTTTTGCAGCACTGGGGAGGCCTCAGGAAACTTACAGTCATGGTGGAAGGGTAAGCAAACACATTCTTCTTCACATGGCGGCAGCAAGAAGTGCAGAGCAAAGGTGTGGGAAAGGCCCTTTATAAAAGTGTCAGATCTCATGAGAACTTACTATCACAAGAACAGCATGGGGGAAACTACCCCAATGATTCAATTATCTGTACCTGGTCCCTCCCTTGAGACATGGGGATTATTACAATTCAAGGTGAGATTTGGGTGGGAACACAGAGCTAAACCATATCAGACAGTATCCAAATACTCACCATGTCACTGCTTAATGAAAATAAATAGAATATTGATAATGCCTGTAGAGTCAAGAACTTAGTCTCTGGGTGTGACAACAAGGCAAGGCATGATGTCTACCAAGGTTTTCTTTTAAGCAACTGTCCGCTAAGCAGGACTAGTATGCCTTTGATCTTATTACATGTTAATAATCCTCAGTTGTCTTATATTATTGCCCTGGAGACAAATAGAATCCAATGGTGACTAGAATAGTTTCATTAGTGCTGAATCTTATGAAAGACAAGTTTGTGATTGCACACTAATAAAAGTACAATATAAAAACTATGGAAGAAAAGAGAATTCTACTTTTTAAGGTGTAAGGATAACATTGAGGAATGAAAACAGCTTTGGATTTGTGTTGGTTTGTGTGTCCTCATTTTTCCCAATGACTCAACACCTAGGCTTGCTCATTTCTCTATTGTCTAAAACAAATGCATTCTGGTAAGTATCACTTCTCTTTGATTGTGAATTGATTATTTGAGTTCATAGGAGCACATGGGGGCTTTATTATGCTGGCTGGCTTGTTCTGAGGTCAACAGGGAAGTCAACTAGTACTCAGTCATTCAAATAAAGAGAATAATGTACTCAGACTTAACATCTTTCTGGTATTCAGTCCTACCAAAATATCATTTCTGCCACTTTCTCAGGAAAGAGTAAAACTTATAACTCTTAATTTAATTTACCTTTCTCCTTCCTATAGGATACCTGAAAACATTTATGAATGAGTAAGTCTTTAGTGCCTCCATTTTAGCTACTTTAATCTGTGAAATTTCCACAAAGCATTATATGGCTTTCCCTTGTATTTTTAGCCTTCATTATAAACAGTCTGAGTGTAACATCCATAGGGGTGTGTAAAGTTTCTACCATATATAAAATATATTCTAAAAATATATTTAAAAGAAAAACTACAAATACCAAAGCCAAAGAGAAAATCTTGAAAGAAGCTGGTGGTGGGGGTGGTAGAATGGGGGGCTTCCTTTTACTTATAGAAGAACAAGGATAAGAATTATACTTCTCATCAGAAATCATGCAAGCAAGAGGAGAATGGAAAAGTATTGAGTATTGAAAGACAAAAGCCGTCAACCTAGAATTATGTATCTAGGGAAATTATCTTTCAAAAGTAAAGAAGAAATATTTTCTCAGACAAGCAAACATGGAAAGAGTTAATCATCCACAGACCTACCCTAGAAGAAATATTAAAAGATGTTCTTCAAGGAGAAGAAAAATAAAGTTCAGAAACATGGATCTACACTAAATAAAGAAGAGCATAGAATAAGGAATAAATAATCATCAAAGAAAATATTTGATTTTTCTTTTTAAGTGAGGTATTAGAGAAGTGTTTTTTAATGTTACAAAGGCAACAACTTATTAGGTGATTATAGTATAGAAAATTATAAAATGAAATACTTTTAAGAATCAGAAGTATTCTAAGAGAGAAGAGAAAGCAGAATCATATAAAATACTCAATTAAACCAAAGAAAACAGAAAGGGGGGGCATAGAAAAAGAAACAGATGCCCAGTGCAATGAATAGAAAGCAGTTAAAATATGGTAGTTATTAATCCAACTATATCAATAATCACTTTAAATGTCAATAGCCTAATACACCAATTAAAAGACAAAGATTATTACAGTAGATAAAAATAACAAGACTAAAATATTATGCATGTTTCCTACAGGAAACTCACTTTAAACATAAAGGCACAGCTGGGCTAAGAGTAAAATGATGAAGAAAGATAGAATATGCTAACAGTAATCAAACTAAAGCTGATGTTAGCTATATTAATTTCAGACAAAGCATACTTTGAACAAGGAAAATTATCAGAGATAAACAGGAATATTACATAATAATGAAGGGATTAATTCACCAAGGGGACGTAATCTTTAATGTATATGCACATAACAGCAGAGCATAAAAATACATGAGACAAAACTGATAGAAACTTCCAGGAAACATAGGCATATCCACTATTATAATTGGAGACTTCAATTATTAGATCAAGCAGGCAAAAAATTCATAAGGATATAGTTGACCTGAGCAGTACCATCAATCAGCTTGATCTAATTGACATCTATAGAATATTTTATTCAACAAAAGTAGACTACATATTCCACTCAAGCTTATTCAGGACATTCACCAACATCAACCCTATTCTGGGCCTTAAAAAACCATATCTTAACAAAGTTAAAAAAACATAGAAGTCATACAAAGTATGTAAGTCATACAAAGTATGTCACAGTCAACAAGGGAGTTAAACTAGAAATCAATAAAAGAAAAAATGGCTAGAAAAGTCCAAAGTATTTGGAAATTAAATAGCACACTAATAAATAACCCATGGTTCAAATAAGAAGTGTCAAGAGAAATTTACAAATACTTTGTACTACAAGAAAATGAAAATACAACTCACCAAAATTTTTGAGATGCAAGGAAAGCAGTGCTTAGAGGTTAATTTAACATTATATGCATATATTATAAGTTTTTAATCTAAGACTAGAGAAGGAACAATTTAAGTCAAAAGTAAGGAGAAATGAAATAATAAAAATTAAAGAAGAAATAAAATTTAAAAAAATAAAAGCAAAAGCTGATTATTATCATAGACTGATAAAATTATAAAACTCCAGACAGGCTCACCAAGAAAAAAAGAAAGAATATACAAATTACTAATATAATAAATGAAAGAGGAATCTCACTACTGATCCTATGGTCATTAAAAGAATAATAAAGAAATATTACGAACAACTCTATGCCCACAAATTTGATAATCTAGATAAAATGGATCAATTCCTGGAAAGAAACGATCACCAAAACTCATGCAAAGAGAAAGATAATCTTAATAGACCTATCTCTATTAGAGAAACTGCATGAATAAGTAGTAACCTTTTAAAACAGAAAACACTAGACCCAGATGGCTTCACTAGCAAATCATACCAAACATTCAAGGAAGAAATGATACCAATTCTTCACGATTTCTTTCAGATAATGGAAGCAGAGAGAATACCTACTAACTCATTCTCTGTGGCCAGCCATTGCCTTAATATCAAAACAACTAGAGAAAGACATTACAAGAAAGAGAACTTACAGACACTTATCTCTCATGAACACAGATGCAAAAAATCCTCAAAAATGTTTGCAAATCAAATTGAACAATGTATAAAAACAATTATTCCAAAATAGCTGGATGAGAGGATTTGAAATTTTCTCAACACATGGAAATGATAAATACTCAAGATGATGGAGACCCCCAAATACCCTGACTTGATCATGCATCAAGTATATGCATACAGTCTATGCATATAACAAAATATTGCATGTACCCCATAAATATGTACAAATATTGTGTATCAATTTTAAAATAAAATAGATTTAAAAGAATTAATCACCAAAACCAGGTGGAATGTGTTGTAGGCATGCAAGAATGGTCAAAATTCAAATACCAATTGATATAATCCACAACATCAGTAAGCCAAAGAAGAATCATATGATCGTACTAAAAGATGCACAAGAAGACTTTGATAAAATCCAACATCCACTTGTGATTTAAAGGAAAAAAACCTCTCAGAAGAGTATAAATAGAAGAGAACTTCCTCAAGTTGATAAAGAACATCTATTAAAAATATATAGCTGGAAGTCTTAGCTAGAGCAATCAGACAAGAGAATGAAATAGAGAACATCCAAATTGGAAAGGAAGAAGTCAAATTATCCTTGTTTGTATGATCTTATGTTTGGAAAAACCTAAAAACTCCACCAAAAAAACTGTTAGAAGTGATAAACAAATTCAGTAAAGTTGCAGGATACAAAATCAACATAAAAAAATCCATAGCATTTCAATATGCCAACATTGAAGAATCTGAAAAAGAAGTCAAAAAGTAACCCCCTTTACAATAACTACAAGTAAAATTAAATAACTAGTAATCAACTTAACAAAGACGTGAAAGAGCTCTACAATGAAAACTATAAAAAATGGTGAAAGAAATCAAAGACGACATGCAAAAAACGAAGGATATTCCATGGTCATGGATGACCATGAATAAATATTGAATAAATATTGTTAAAATGTTCATATTACCTAAAGCAATTTACAGATTCAATTCAATCCCTATCGAAATACCAATGGTATTCTTCACAGAAATAGAAAAAAAAAATGCTAAAATTTATATGGAACTACAAAAGACCCAGAATAGCCAAAGCTATCCTGAGCAAAAAGAACAGAACTGAAACAATCACATTACATGACTTCAAATTATACTACAGAGATATATTAATGAAAACAGCGTGGTACTGGCATAAAAGCTGACACAGATCAATGAAACATAAGAGAGAACCCAGAAACAAATCCAAAGAACTGCAATAAACTCATTTTTGACAAAGGTGCCAAAAACATACATTAGGGAAAGGACAGTCTCTTCAATAAATGTTGCTGGGAAAACTGGATATCCATATATACAAGATAGAAACTAGACCACTATCTCTTGCTACATAGAAAAATCAAATCAAAATAGATTAAAGACTTAAATCTGAGACCTCAAACTATGAAACCACTATGAGAAAACATTGGGGAAATTCTCCAGGACATTGGACCGGGTAAAGATTTCTTGAGATACCCCACAAGCACAAGCAACCAAAGCAAAAAATGGACAAATGGGATCACATCAAGTTAAAAACCTTCTGCACAACAAAGGAAACAATAAAGTGAAGAGACAACCCACAGATTGGGAAAAAAAAAAATGCTTGAAAACTACCTGTCTGACAAGGGATTAATAACTAGAATATACAAGGAGCTCAAACAATTCTATAGGGAAAAAAAATAATAATAATTTGATTCAAAAATTGGCAAAAAATCTGAATAGACCTCAAAAGAAGACATACAAGTGGCTAACCAGTATAGAAAAAGGTGTTCAACATCATCGATAATTAGAGAAATGCAAATCAAAACTACAGTGAGATATCATCTCAACCCAGTAAAAATGGCTTTTATCCAAAGACAGGCAATAACAAATGTTGGGGAGGATGTGGAGAAAAGGGAACCCTTGTTCACCATTGATGGGAATGTAAATTAGTACAACCACTATGGAAAACAGTTTGGAGGCTCTTCAAAAAACTGAAAATAGATCTACCATATGATCCAGGAATCCCACTGCTAGGGACCCCCAAAAGAAAGGAAATCAGTATATTGAAGAGACGTCTGCACTCCCATGTTTATTGCAACACTATTCACAATAGCCAAGATTTGGAAACAATCTAAGTGTCAAAAAACAGATGAATGGATAAAGAAAAATGTGGTACATATACACAATGGAGTACTAGTCAGCCATGAAAAGGAGGTTCTACCATTTGCAACAACATGGATGGAACCGGAAGTCATTATGTTAAGTGAAATAAGCCAGGAGCAGAAAGACAAACTTCACATGTTCTCACTTATTTGTGGATGCTAAATAGGAAAACAGTTGAACTTATGGAGATAGATAGTGGAAGGATGGGAACCAGAGGCATGAAAAGTTAATGGTGGCAATGAGGGTAAGTGGGGATGATTAAAGGGTACAACAATTAAAAGAATGTATAAGATCTAGTATTTGATATCAATAAAAGGGTAATCACAGTCAATAACATTTAAAGATAACTAAAAGAGTATAATTGGAATGTTTGCAACACAAAGGATAAATGCTTGAGATGATGGATACCCCATTTACCCTGATATGATTATTACATACTGTACGCCTGTATCCAAATATCTCATGTAACCCATAAATATATACACCTACTATGAACCCACAAAAATTAACAATTAAAAAAATTAAAATTAAAAAGCCCTACAGATAACATATTTAAAGTAAGAAGCTGGATACTTATCTCCTAAGACTGCGAACAAGGCAAGGATATTCCCTCTCACAACTCCTATTCAATATCATATAGGAAATCCTACTTATTGCAATAAGACAAGTAGAGAAAATAAAATGTAAATACAAATTGGGAAGAAAGGAAAAACTGGGCTGGGCACAGTGGTTCACAACTGTAATCCCAGCACTTTAGAAGGCCAAAACTGCAGGAGTTCAAGATGAGCCTGGGCAACAAAGCAGGACTCCATCTCTAAAAAAAAAAAAAAAAAAAAAAAAGAGAAGAAAAATGTTTAAGTAGCTGAGTGAGGTAGCCCATGGCTATAGTCCCAGCTACTCAGGAGACTGAGGCAGGAGGATCACTTGAGCCCAGGAGTTGAGCTATGATCCTACTACTGCACTCTAGCCTGGGTGAAAGAGTGAGACCCTGTAAGAAAGAGAGAAAGAGAGGAGAAAGAACTGTGTTTATATACAGATGACATGATTATCTATACAGACATTCCCAAAGAATTAACAACAAAAATTTCTGAAACTTGTAAGTAATTATAAAAATATTGAAGAATACAATGTTAATATGCAGAAATCAATTGCTTTCCTATAACTACAGTAAAGAGTTAGAATTTGAAATGTGAACAATACCATTTACAATAGCACCAAAAATTAAATACTTAGATAATATCTAATAAAATATGCACAGGATCTATATGCAATAAACTATAGAACTCTCACAAAAGAAAGTAGATGTGAATAAGTAGAACAATATTCTGTGTTCATGCATGGCAATACTCAAAATCTTAATCTATAGATTTAAGCTGGAGGAGAACTGACATTTAGAGAAAAAAAAAAAGTGCAACTCACTACCAGCACTCATTTAATTTTACATAAACACATTCTTTGAGGACAAAGCAAATCTGATTGATTTTCAGTGTGAAAATAAAATATAAAAACTGTTCTTGGAGTTACTTCTAAACAAAACTAACATCAGAATTGTCTGAATCATCAGAATCATCTGTTTTGGAAAAACTAGATTCGTCAAATGAATCTTCGGCCAACAACTGTTGGAGAATGATGTTAATATCACATGTAGGAATGCCGCATTTTCTAGAATTTTACATTTTCAGTGACTGTGAATTACTATATTTTCTAAGTGGAAATACCACTACTAAAAACAGAATGCAGAATACTATAAATAGAATGATGTCTTTTGTTTCCAAAGTTGACATACTAGAGCAATGCAAAAAATAATAATAAAACGGAGATATTTCGTGGCAAAAGTATCTCGGGGTAAATGCTACAGCTGCAAGCACTGGCGGCACGTATTCTCCGGGCAAATGGGAAAAGGGTTTAATGTAAGCCTAACCAAAAATCCCAGTAAGTTATTTTGTAGATAGCAAAAACTGATTCTAAAGTTTATGTTGCAAGTCAAAAGGCCCCAAACAGCCAGTGCAATGTTGAAGAAGAGCAAAGCAGGAGAACTGGCACTACCTGACTTCAAAACTTACTATAAAGCTACAGTAATCAAGACATTGTGGAGTTGGCAAAAGAATAAACACATAAACCAATGGAACCAAATAAAGAGCTAGAAATAGACTCTCACAAATGTAGGCAACTGATATTTGACAAAGGAGCAAAGGCAATTCAAGAGAGAAAGGACATCTTTTTAACAAATGGCACTGCAGCAATTGGAAGTCCATGTGGTAAAAAGCTGAATCAAGACATTAATCTTACACCTTTCACAAAATTTAATCCAAAATGGATCATAGACTTAAATGTAAAAGTCAACACTTATAAAAATTCTAGAAGAAAATATAGGGAATTTGAGTTGACATAAAATTCTTAGATACAACACCAAAGGCATGAGAAAACAATAATAATCCACTTGACTCAGCCATGAGCAAAGTTTGCGTAATCATAATAATCATAAATACTGAATACTGATTTAGTTTCTCAAAATATGATAAAACTAAACAGTTGATAAAAAATAGGGGGGAAAAAGGGGAGGGATTGTAAGAGGACTGAAGCCGTATCTTTTATTTTAGGAAATCAGATGATATATAAAATTGATAAGTCAAGAAATAGCAGTATATAGATATTGTTAAGACATATGGGTATAAAACCTAGAAAGAGGTTGACATCAGCAAGATGGCAGAATAGGAAGTCTCCAGTCTTGGCCATTACCCCCAAAAAAACACTGATTAAGCAACTATTCATGAACAAGATTGCCTTTGTGAGATTTAGGGAACCCAAGAAAAAGGTTGCAGCACACCAATGATGCAAAATGTCTGAGAAAAGCTGCATTTAAAAGGATGCAATGGGTAGTTTCACTCTATCAGATTTACGCTTCCCCTAAGCTACCACAGCACAGTACCAAGAAAGATCCCCTTTGCCCACAATTTCTCCCATAGGGAGTTTCACTTATGAAACTTAGTTTCACTGGAAACAAAATTTTTGGCTGATAATTGTTTTGTTTAAGGAGGCTAAGATATAACACCAATCCCTTCTAGCTTGTAAAGTTTCTGCTGAGAAATCTGCTGTTAATCTCTGACAGTAAAAGGGGATACAGCAAAAGCAGTGCTAAGAGGAAAGTTCATAGTATTAAATGCCTACATCAAAAACTCTGAATGAGCACAAAGAGACAATCTAAGACCACACCTCAAGGAACTAGAGAAAGAAGAACAAACCAAACCCAAACCCGGCACAAGAAAAGAAGTAACCAAGGTCAGAGCTGAACTAAATGAGATTGAAACAAACAAACAACAACAACAAAAAAATACAAAAGATGAATGAAACAAAAAGCTGGTTCTTTGAAAAGATAAATAAAGTTGATATACCATTAGCGAGATTAACCAAGAAAAGAATAGGGAAGATCCAAATAAGCTCAATTAGAAAAGAAACGGGAGATATTACAACTGATACCACAGAAATACAAGAGTTCATTCAAGGCCACTATGAATACTGTTATGCACACAAATTAGAAAACCTAGAGGAGATGGATAAATTTCTGGAAATATACAACCCTCCTAGATTAAACCAGGAAGAAATAGAAATGCTGAACAGACCAGTAATAAGCAGTGAGACTGAAATGGTAATTTTTAAATTGCCAACCAAAAAAAAGTCCAGGACCAGGTGGATTCACAGTTGAATTCTATCAGACATGCAAAGAATAATTGATACCATTCCTATTGATGCTATTCAAAAAAGTAGAGAAAGATGGAGTCCTCCCTAAGTCATTCTATGAAGCCAGTATCACCCTAGTACCAAAACCAGGAACGAACATAACAACAAAAAAGGAAAACCACAGACCAATATCCCTGATGAACATAGAAGCAAAAATCCTCAATAAAATACTAGCCTACCAAATCCAACGGCATATGAAAAAGATAATACACCATGATCAAGTGGGTTTTATACCAGGGATGCCGAGATGGTTTAACGTACACACATCAATAAATGTGATACCCCACATAAACAGAATTAAAAACAAAAATCACATGATCATCTCAATAGATGAAGAAAAAGCATTGGACAAAATCCAGCATTGCTTTGTGATTAAAACCCTCAGCAAAGTCGGCATTGAAGGGACATACCTTAATGTAATAAAGCCATCTACAACAAACCCACAGCCAATATAATACCAAACAGGAAAAAGTTGAAAGCATTCCCTCCGAGAACTGGAACAAGACAACGATGCCCACTCTCACTACTTCTAGTCAACATAATACTGGAAGTCCTAGCCAGAGAAATCAGACAAGAGAAAGAAACAAAGGGCATCCAAATTGGTATAGAGTAAGTCAAACTGTCACTGTTTGCTGATGATATGATCGTATACCTAGAAAACCCTAAAGACTCCTCCAGAAAGCTCCTAGAACTAATAAATGAATTCAGCAAAGTTTCAGGATACAAAATCAATCTACACAAATCAGTAGCTTTGTTATACACCAACAGTGACCAAGCTGAGAATCAAATCAAGAACTCAACCCCTTTTACAATAGCTGCAAAAAAATAAAATAAAATACTTGGAAATACAACTAACCAAGGAGGTGAAAGACATCTACAAGGAAAACTCCAAAACACTGCTGAAAGAAATTATAGACTACAAAAACAAATGGAAACACATCCCATGCTCATGGATAGGTAGAATCAATATTGTGAAAATGACCATACTGCCAAAAGCAATCTACAATCTACAAATGCAATTTTCATCAAAATACCACCATCATTATTCACAGATTTAGAAAATACAATCCTAAAATTCATATGAAACTAAAAAACGCAAGACTAAACATAAAGAACAAATCTGGAGGCATCACATTACCAGACTTCAAACTATACTGTAAGGCCATAGTCACCAAAACAACATGGTACTGGTATAAAAATAGGCACATGGACCAATGGAACAGAATGGAGATCCTAGAAATAAAGCCAAATACTTACAGCCACTGATCTTCAATAAAGTAAACAAAAACACAAAGGGGGGAAAGAGCACCGTATTCAACAAATGGTGCTGGGATAATTGGCAAGCTACATGTAGAAGAATGAAACTGGATCCTCATCTCTCAACTTATACAGAATCAACTCAAGATGGATCAAAGACTTAAATCCAAGACCTGAAACCATAAAAATTTTAGAAGAAAACATCAAAAAAAAAAAATCCTTCTAGATATTGGCTTAGGCAAAGACTTCATCACCAAGAACCCAAAAGCAAATGCAACAAAAACAAAGATAAATAGACGGAACTTAAACTGAAAAGCTTCTGTACAGCAAAAGAAACAATCAGCAGAGTAAACAGACAGCCAACAGAGTGGGAGAAAATCTTCAGAATCTATACATCTGACAAAGGACTAATATACAGAATCTACAAGAAACTCAAAGAAATCAGCAAGAAAAAAAACAATCCCATTAAAACCTGGGCTAAGGACATAGATAGACAATACTCAAATTAAGATATACAAATGACCAACAAACATATGAAAAAATGCTCAACATCACTAATGATCAGGGAAATGAAAATCAAAACCAAATGTGATACCACCTTACTCATGCAAGAATGGCCATAATCAAAAAATAAAAAATAATAGATGTTGGCATGGATGTGGTGAAAAACGAACACCTTTACACTGCTGATGGGAATGTAAACTAGTACAACCACTATGGAAAACCTTGTGGAGATTCTTTAAAGAACTAAAAGTAGGTCTACCATTTGATCCAGCAATCCCACTCCTGGGTATCTACCCAGAGGAAAAGAAGTCATTGTATGAAAAAGACACTTGCACGTGCATGTTTATAGCAGCACAATTCACAACTGCAAAAATATGAAACCAGCCTAAATGCCATCAATCAACAAGTGGATAAAGAAAATTTGGTATATATACCCCATGGAATACTACTCAGCCATAAAAAGGAATGAAATAATGGCATTCACAGCAACTTAGATGGAATGGTAGACCATTATTCTAAGTGAAGTAATGCAGGAATGGAAAACCAAACATCATATGTTCTCACTTGTAAGTGGGAGCTAAGCTATGAGGACACAAAGGCATAAGAATGATACAGTGGACTTTGGGGACGCCAGGGAGAGTATTAGGGGAGTGAGGAATAAAAAACTACACATTGAGTACAATGCACACTGATCGGGTGATCGATACAACAAAATCTTAGAAATCACCACAAAAAAACTTATCCATGTAATTAAATACCACCTACTCCTCAAAAACGATTGAAATGAAAAATAATAATAATTGTTAAAAGAAGATAACAACTAAGCTAAGGGTTGATTTTTTTGAAAAGATAAACAATATCAACAAGCCCCTAGCTAGATTACCTTTTTAAAAAGAGAAGACTCAAATAAATAAAATCAGACATGAAAGAGGAAACATTACAACTGAAGCAATAAAATGAAAAGATTTTAAGGAATTATTATGAACGATTATATGCCAAAAAACAAGCAACAAAAGCAATAATAGACAAATGAGACTGCATCAAATTAAAAAGCTTCTGCATAGCAAAACAATCAACAAAGTGAACAGGCAACCCCTGGCATGGGAGAAAGTATTTGTAAATTATATCTTATAAAGAATTAATATCTAAAATTTCTAAGGAAATCATCCAATGCAATAGCAAAAAAACAAAAATAACCTGATAAAAAATGGTCAAACGACTTGAAATGACATTTCTTCAAAAAAGACACATGTATATGGCCAGCAAATATACAAAAAGGTGCTCACCTTCACTAATCATTAGGGAAATGCAAATTAAAGCTACAATAAGATATCACCTCACACAAGTTAAAATGGCTATTAAAAAAAAAAAAAAAAAGGATGAGTGTATGCAAGGATGTGGACAAAAAGAAACCCTTGTACACTGTTGATGGGAATGTTAATTGGTGCAGCCACTATGGAAAACAGTATGGAGGATCCTCAAAAGTAGAAAACAGAACTACCATATGATCCAGGATTCTAGGTATATATCCAAAAGAGTTGCAATCAGGGTCTCGAAGAGGCATCAGCATTCCCATGTTTTTGCAGCATTATTCACTGTGGTAAAGACATGGAAACAACCTAAATGTCCAATGAGAGATGAGTGATAAATAAAAGGTGTATATACATAGAATGGAATATTATTCAGCCCTTAAAAAGGAATAAATCCTTCCATTTGCTAAAATGTGGATTCAGCTGAAATGACATTATTCTAAGTGAAATAAACCAGACTACATGATCCCATATCAAGAATATAAAATAGCCAAAGACATAGAAGCAGAGTAGAACGGTGGTTACCTGGGGCTGGGAAGGGACTCAAGGAGGTGTTGGTAAAAGGGTACATTTCAATTATACAAGGTAAGTCCTTGAGATCTACTATACAGCATAAAAGCCATAATTAACAATATTCTAGTGTATACTTAAAACTTAGCGAGTAGATCTTATGTTAAATGTTTGTATCACCAAAAAAACGGAGAGAGAAAGGTTTTACAGGTGATGGTTATGTTTATGGCACTGTTTATGGTGATGGTTTCAATGGACTTATACTCACCTGCAAACTCATCAACATGTGTACGTTATGTATACCTTTTTGTATATAAATCATACTTCAATTTTAAAAAAAATGAATTAGGCCAGGCACAGTGGCTCACACTTGTAATCCCAGCACTTTGGGATGCCAAGGCGGGTGGATCACTTGAGGCCAGGAGTTCAAGACCAGCCTGGCCAACATGGTGAAACCCTGTCTCTACTAAAAATACAAAAATTAGCCAGATGTGGTGGTGTGGACCTGTAATCCCAGCTACTCAGGAGGCTGAGGCAGAGAATCGCTTGAACCTGGGAGGCGAAGTTTGCAGTGAGGCGAGGTCACTTGTCGTCCAGCCTGGGTGACACGTGCAAGACTCTGTATAAAAAAAAAAAAAAAAAAAAATTTGACATGAAATGAAATCTAGAAGAAACCACTGAAAGAGTTGAATGTGGCTTCCTCTTGGAGCAGAACAGGGCATGAAGAGGAAACTAAAGGGCAGTTGGTGGGGCAAGGAGTTTCTACTTTTTTAATATAAAATTTTAGAACTTTTGATGGTTTCATTCTGATAAACATTGAAATAAACTTTAAAAAGGAACACTGCAACACAACTGGGAAAAAAACTTGACACCACCAGCCCTCCCTTGCACAAGTGAGCGTGTAATACTGCGGTGTCATCTAATGTCTGTGTTGCCATACACTGGGAGCTCTGTCGCAAGGGCAGGGACCACATCTTCTTTACAGACTTTTGTATTCACAGATCTGACATCTTCTAGGCACCAATACATATTTGTTGACTGAAAAAAATGTGTAAGAAACATTTCACAGTGGTAGAAGCAGCACCCAGAGGACAAATGTGACAAACGATACAGAGATAGTTTTACTGTAGTTTGACATCAGGCACTGGCACACAGCAGGAGTTCAGAAAGATGTAGAATTTTGCTCTTTATTAAAAAAGATTGGTGATGCTGCATCCGGGGTTGGTGGGTTCTTGGTCTCGCTGACTTCAAGAATGAAGCCGTGGACCCTTGCGGTGAGTGTTACAGTTCTTAAAGATGGTGTGTCCAGAGTTTGTTCCTTCAGATGTTCAGATGTGTCCAGAGTTTCTTCATTCTGGCGGGTTCGTGGTCTTGCTGATTTCAGGAGTAAACCCGCAGACCTTAGCAGTCAGTGTTACAGCTCATAAACATAGTGCAGACCCAAAGCGTGAACAGCAGCAAGATTTATTGCAAAGAGGGAAACCCCAAAGCTTCCACTGTGCAGAAGGGTACCTGAGTGGGTTGGGGCAGGTGGTTCCCACAGCCTGCTTTTATTCCCTTATCTGGCCCCACCCACATCCTGCTGATTGGTCCATTATTTTACAGAGAGGTAAGTGGTCCATTTTATAGACAGTTGATTGGTCCATTTTACAGAGAGCTGATTGGTCCATTTTGACAGAGTGCTGATTGGTGAGTTTACAATCCTTTAGCTAGACACAGAGTGCTGATTGGTGCGTTTACAATCCTTTAGCTAGAAAGTTCTCCAAGTCCCCACTAGATTAGCTAGCCACAGAGCACTGATTGGTGCATTTACAAACCTTGAGCTAGACACAAAGTGCTGATTGGTGCATTTACAAACCTTTAGCTACACATAAAAGTTCTCTAAGTCCCCACCCCAGTTAACTAGACACAGAGTGCTGATTGGTGCATATACAATCCTCCAGCTAGACATAAAATTTCTCCAAATTCCTACCCTATTCAGGAGCCCAGCTGGCTTCACCTAGTGGATCCTAGGCAGGGCCTGCAAGGGGAGTTGCCCACCATTTCCGGGCAGCGTGCCTGGCACTCCTCAGCCCTTGGGTGGTGGATGGGCCCCCCGCTGTGGAGCGGCCAGGGGTGGTCTGGGAGGCCGGGGAGGCTCCGGCCAGGCGGGAGCGGGGGCGGTGGGGGGCCTCGGGCATGGCGGGCTGCAGGTCCGGAGCCCTGTCTGGCGGGGAGGCGGCTGGAGCCCTGCGAGGTTTTGGGCGCCTGCAATGCTGGGGGACCTGGCGCACCCTCTGCAGCTGCTGGCCTGGGTGCTAAGGCCCTCACTGCCCTGGCCAGCTGGGCCGGCGGGCAGCTCCGAGTGCGGGGCCCGCCAAGCGCGTGCCCACCTGGAGCTCGCGCTGGCCGGCAAGTGCACAGGCAGCCCTGGTTCCCGCCCGCGCCTCTCCCTCCACACCTCCCTGCAAGCAGAGGGAGCCAGGCTCTGGCCTACGCCCGCCCGGAGAGAGGCTCCGGCAGGGCAGCGGTGGGCTGAAGGGCTCCTCAAGCGCCACCAGAGTGGACACCCAGGCCAAGGAGCCACTGAGGGTGAGCGAGGGCTGCTAGCGCATTGTCACCTCTCAATGAGAGAGAGAGAGGTTGGTAGTCCAAGGAGGGAGCGAGATCAAGGAAGACATTATCATGGCTGGGTTATCAGAACATTTTTTGCAGTACTAAAAATAAGCATCTAGTGGAAGGAGGGACTTAAACGATGCCAGAGAGAGACGCTGAAGATAATTTCTGCAAAATGTGGAAAGTTATGATTTTTCTGTTGTGGAATTTCAGATGTTCTTCCTCCTCCCCTTCCAGAGCTAGCAGTTCTGCCATATTTTGATGATTGCTTGGGCAGTCACAGTGCCTTGCTAACCACATTCCCCACCTCCCTTCTGAAAAAACACATGTTCCCTACAATGTTCAATGTGTCTACTTAATGTTTGGCATCTATGTGCCTTGAGTAGCTCCAAATGATTCCAGTTAAGCAAAACAGGTCATGAATGTTATTAAGGGGAATTCAAATTGAATTCTCTCCAGGGAAACATCACCATAAAACCAGGTAGACTTTAGAAAGTGGGACTGCATGGAAGCACATCACTTAAAATCACTGCCGACGTGTGCCAGGAGATGTGTTGGAGGAAAATGTTCTGAAGTGGATTATTGGCCTCCTTTATGGATTAATCACTCTGATATTTGTGATTTAGAATCAGGAAGAAAGCACATTACCTCATTACAGGAATTCGTTCTGGGAGGCATTCACAATTTGCCTCTTTCCCCAGGGATGGGCGGAGGGACTTGTAACCTTGAAAACATTCTTGCATGTAAGAAGTACAGAAAAATATTATATATTTCTGCATAAGGAGAAGCAGTGGAAAGTTTTTGTTTGTTTGTTCTATTTGCTTTTTTTTTTTTAATCTAACAAGTTGACTATGCCAAAAACTACATTATCTGATGACCACATCTCTAGGGTAGGCAGTATGGTTTATAGCACTTTACCAAAAGGGAAGCTGAGGCTCAGTGGATAGTATCCAAGGTGAACTAACAAATTTGTGGATGAGCTCAGAGTTGATCCCAAATATAGATGACATAACTGCATAGGCAGGACCAGTTAAATTTGTGACGCCCAGTGCAAAATAAAAATGTGGAGCCTCTTGTTCAAAAATGATGTAAGACTTTCAAGATGGTGACAGCAGATCCTTAAAACAAGTGTGATCCCCTTCTGAGCACAACACCCTGTGTAACTGCACAGGATACAAATGCATAAGCCTGCCCCATATGTGGATGCCTCCCAGATTCTGTACATTTGGGCTAGCTCCACTGAAAAGAATTGGGACAGCTTTGATGAATATTAAACTATGATTATGCCTTAAAATATTGTCTTGAAAAATACTGTTAAACCCTCTGAATGTCAAAAATGGACTTCTACAATGATACTTGTAACTGAGTTAGAGATTATTTCAATATCATTTCGGATTGGCTCCTTCTATTTGATATTTACCTGTGAATGGATGCATTAATTTTTTGGCTTTACCATACACTTCACTGAGGAGACCATTTTGAGCTCTGTTTCCATCTAAGCTGATGTCCTTTGTCCTATTTCTGAGACCTACAGGCTGTTCATCAGGAATCTCAGCAGACCCCCACACACACCGTGAGCCCCTCACAGCCATGCAATCCCCACTGCTGCTCACCCCACCTGACACAGAGTGAAGACTCAAGAAACATTCATTGAATAAATGAATGAGTGCATGAACTCTAGGAAACTGCAGCAGAATTTCAGATTTTTTTAAATGGAGCAAGAAGCAGTCTCCATGCAATCAATATTCAGGCAATGGTCCAAGGGACCTATAGAATGGTTCTAAAATTAGACCATTAGCTCTCAAGAGAGGGCCAGGTCTAAAATCAGCATTTGAGCCAAAAGTCAAACCTGTCCTTGAAAAGTCCTTCAGGAGCTTCAGGTTGGAGGTACCATGAGAGGCTCACAGAAACCTACCGGGTGAGAAGCTGATGCACATCCCATATCTTATCTCACCCTGGGGCACATGCTCATTGCCTGCCAAGCTGTGCAGTAAATTCCGGTAGGTTAAATGCACATGTGATGTAACTGTTTCTTAAGAGGTAAGTCAGTGCCTTCTCTGAAGGAAGTGTTTATTACTTTATGTCTGCAGCGTTTCTTCCCCCTCCTCAGGGGAAGTTGTAAAATTCTGAGCTCTGCGTTTTATAAGACACTTAGTCTTGCGTTAAAACTTCACCCACAGTGATTTATCTTGCATCTTGCAACATTTCTGTATCTCACACATTTTCTATAATGAGCATGAATTACTTTTATAGTCAGTGGGAAAAAGAAAAACTTTACAGGGAGATTTTATACTTAGATCATTTTTTGGTTCTGAGCAAAACATTAAAAGAAAAGCTTTCCAGAGCCCTGTCCCCATCCATCACCATCTAGCCTTCAGAGCAGCACAGGAGCCTGGCATCCAGGCTGAACACTAAACTGCTGAAGTGTGTATCTCAGATTCTCCACTTAATCTCTCTAGGCCTCAGTGTCCTCATCTGTAAAATGGTAGTAATACAATACCTTCTCCAAAGAGCTGCTCATATAACCTTTAGCACATGTCCATTCAGTGTGGTTAGCTAATTAGCTTTTATTGCCATATGAGTCTGTGTCTTCGGTGCTAATAGCCTAGATCTCAAACAACCTAATTCCTTATCTAAATGTGAATAATAGAGAAAGTTTTTAAATCCTCTTTAAAATAATCTCAAAAATAGAAAGGTGGCATAGCTAGAAGAGAAAGGGATGACATATCGACCTCACTGCGCTCCTCAAGGGCTCCAGTGACCACCCCAACTCATGACAGAATAGGATGAAATTTGGCCATGTAGCAAAAAGAGGTATGAGCTTGACAATGTCATTTTTTAAACTGACTATATATCATTTATACTCAGTCAACATCCAAAGTAGATTTGAATGTTGTACATACCACTTGGAATCTGAAAATGTTTTCCCTTCCACTTTATTGGTGGAAAGGCACTTTTCTAATAATTCTCAATGAAGACCCTGTGCTAATAGATGCTGTCTATCTTTGAACCACTTGTCCCTTGGCTTTACAACATCACACTTTTCTATTTTGCTTCCCTGTGACTAGCCCATCTTTCTTGATGTCCTTTTTAGGCTCATCCTCCTTGACCTTATCACTTAAATCTTAACCTTTTCCAAGGACCTCTCATGGGCCCACTTCCTTCAGACCCTCTACTCTTCCTGGGTCTCAGTCTGTCCTGATAGTTTCAACCATGATCTTTTTTTATTTTGCCAATGAACTTGATACCTGTATTGCCAAATAAGTCCTTTCTTCAAAGTCCAAATCCATAGAACTGACTGCCTTCAAAACATCTCCCCTTGGATATTTTACAGGTACCTCAAACTCAGCATGTCCAGACTGAACTCATCATCCCTTCAAACAGTCTCCCTTATAGCATTCCCTCTCTCAGGAAATGGCAACTGTTTCCACCCTACTAATCAAGTCAGGAATCTGTGATTAATCCTTAACTCATCTCGGTTCCCTCACTGCCTAAATCTAATCAATCACCATGTTATCTTAATTCTATTTGTTAAATCAGTGCCTGTCAAATTTCTTTTACTGTAAACTAAAACACACATAACTGAAATAGAAGTTTCACAAAATAATTCTTATCATCATTATATGCAAGGCCGTGTAATATTTTCTCTTCTGTTGACATCTGTTACTGTTTTAAAATGCTGGTAACCAGTGAGTTACTGACAAATGTTTAACAACCAGTTAGCTCTTCTGGAGGCAAGGGAGGGAATACCTAATGTGTAGCATTTGCCCATATCCTTGGTGTGAATACTCCCACCATGGTTGAATTCAAGCTACCAACCAACCAGCTTGCAAACCACCTAAAGATTTAACAACCAGTTCTCATGACAATCTCCAGCATGCCACACTCATGACTCAACAGTTTGAGAGGCACTGATCTAAGTGTTCTTAAATCTTTTGGCTAATTTTCATTGCCAGTGCTGTTGTTCCTCTCCTAGCCACTATCATTTCTGATACGATTGGTTCAGTTCAATCTGAGCTATTTCAGATTTATTTCATATCTTCAAAGACTTTCTATTTGCACACTAGGATGGAGTCTACGATTCTTACCATGGATTAAAAATCAACCCATGTTTTGGCACCTGCCTGATCCTTCTGCCCTCTCTTCCTTAATCACAACAAAAGTGTTCTCTTCTTCTTGTTCTCGGTTCTTTAGACATGCCCTTTTTTTGGCTAGAAAGTTCTTCCCTCCTATCTTTACTCAATGAATTCTTATCCTTTCTATCACAGTTTAAATGCTACTTTATTCATTCATTCATTCTTCTAGTGTGTGACAGGCATTCTGATAAGTGCTGAGGATCCAAGGAGAGGTAAAAATAAACACAATGCCTCACCCCACAGAACTTACACTGTAGAGGGGGAGAAACATATTATTTAAATAAAGATATTCAAATTTAAGCCCTAGTTCTATAAGAACTTATAAAAATCTGTCCTAATCTGATAGATCAGGGGAGACTTTACCTGAGTAGGTGATAATTGATCAATTGTACCAGTCGAGCTAATATAGAAAGGATACATATAACCTAATTAGCCTAAGGGGTGGCTAACTAACAGTACAGGCAGAAAGAAGGATATATGAAAACCCACATTGCAGGAGGGAACATGACAAGATCCAGGAACCAAATGAAAGCCAGTGTGACAGGAATGCAAAGAGGAACAGGAGCAAGATATGAGATGGGGCCAAAGAGACAGATAGAAGCCACTCTATGAAGAGCACTCTAGACTTTGTTGAAACTTTGGGTCTCTAACAAAAAACCAGTGGGAGGCCTTTGACATGTTGAAAGCAGGGATATGGTGTGTTCATAATTCTGGTTTGGAAAGATCACTCTGGCAGCAGTGAGAATGACATGGAAGGGGGAAAAAATAGATGTAGAGACAAATTAGGAACTATCACAGTCCTCCAAACAGAAATGCTTCTAACACAAATTAAGATGCTGGCGATGCACGTGGGAAAAAATCAACATATTAGAGAGATGTAAGGGGTAAGCTTGATAAGACAAGATAATGGATTGGACAATTACTCACGCTCTTCCTTTCCAACTTGGGCCTGGCAGAATGGCTCTCACAAAGAAGGGTGGTGAGACAAAAAGGGCCATTCTGCCATCAAGAAGGTGGTGACCTCATTGATGATACACCATCAACATTCACAAGCACGTCCATGGAGTGGGCTTCAAGAAGTCTGCCCCTCGGGCACTCAAAGAGATCTGGAAATTTGCCACGAAGGAGATGGGAACTCCAGATGTGTGCATTGATACCAGGCCCAACAAAACTGTCTGGGCCAAAGGAATAAGGAATGTCCCACACTGTGTCCATGTGTGGTTGTCTAGAAAATGTTCTGAGGATGAAGATTCACCAGATAAGTTCTATACTTCCATTACCTATGTACCTGTTACCACTTTCAAAAATCTACAGACAGTCAATGTGGATGAGAACTAACTGCTGATCGTCAAATACATCAAATAAAGTTATAAAATTGTAAAATAATATAATAATAATAATGGATTAACTAAATGCTATGAAAGAGAGGGAAGTATCAAGGATGACTTGCGATGTTTGAGTTACAAAACTGAAGGAATGATAGTACTGTCTGCTTAAGATGAGCAAAATGAGATGTCTTAAGAACAGTTTGATAAACTGCCTAGAATAGAGGAGAGATCTGGGTTAGAGTATCAGTATGTAAAATACCTGTGTATAGATAGTGAACATGATGCCATAGCCGTGAGTGAACTCATCAACTGAGAATGCATAAGAGAAAACAGTCTGGAAACCAAGATTTAAGCAAATCCAAAAATTAGTGGTAGGGTAGTGAAGGGTGCACTGACAAAGAGAAGAGGAACAGTCACATGGTAGGGGGAAAACCAGGAGAAGCTGATGTCGAAGATCAGTATCTTTTGGTCGAATAGCAAGAAGAGACACCAGACTGCTGTGGGTGAAAGTGAGTACAATGTACAGATAGGGCGTCAGTGAATCTGGACCACTATTGGAGAAGTTTGCCTTTGAAGAGGAGAGACCTGAGTAGTACTTGTGAAATATTTGGGAACTTTTGGTTGTGCTTTAATGAGAGGCATTTGAACACATTCATCAGCTATGAAAAACACCAATTTGAAAGAAAGTTAAATACACAAGAGAAAGAAAGACTAAAGGCGGGTGCAGCACACCAACATGGCACAAGTATACATATGTAACAAACCTGCACGTTATGCACATGTACCCTAGAACTTAAAGTATAATAATAATAATAAATAAATAAATAAGAAAGACTAAAGGCAAGTGGGAGGTTTAAAAAAAGTTGGGGACTAATCCCTGTGTACCCATGGCACCCCTACACTTACCCTTTCTTAATTCTGACTACACTTGTAATTCTTAATTATCTGTATTTCTCATTACATTGTACTCCATGAGGACAGGAATTAGCTCTGCATCATTTACTTTTTTTCATTGATGCATTATAGGTGTACACAGTTTCAAGGTACATGTGTAATTTAACTCATTCATGTAACCCGTTTACTTTGTATCATTTGTGAATAGCAAAGCACTGAGATAGGAGGAATGAATAAATGTTAATTTTTAAATGATACATTAAAGTGAATGAAATTGGAGGTACATTTAATAAAATAGACAGTCAAAAAATCTTGTTATACTAATATGTGCATATATATGCATGCACACATATCATGGTTATTGACTTCTTAGGCTAAAATTAAAATTGGTACCATGACCATAAGCATACATTATTTGAGCACTAAGACAAGAAGACCTTAGAAGGAGAGAAATTAAAAGTCAGCCAAGAACTAGGAACTCTCCAGATAGATGGGCAAGGCCATGAGTCATCTTTGTGCAGAGAATTGAGCCCTGATAAAAATCAAGGAAACAAATGGTGAAACAACAACTTGTTAAGACAAGTGGATGCATCATTCACACTGATCCAGGTGAAACCCCAAATAACAGGATTTCTTTATCTGAGATTGTTTGATGACCTACCAAGTTAAGAAAACCAAACCAAACCAAACAAGAAACACTCAATTCCATTTTGGAGACAATATTGAATGCCTCATTTAGGGAAGCAAGTCAATGCAGCAAAAAAGAAATCAGATGTGCACTTCTTTCCTAGCTTTGCCAGTTTTATGATAAGTTCCTTAGTCTGATCTCAGTTTCTTTACCTGTTTAAAGAGAATAATCATACCTAATAGGGTGGTTGTATAAAGTAAAGGAGATTACATATCATGTTTATGAGCACCACACTCAGAATAGCTGTCTGCTTCTCTGCCTTGTAGGTTGCAAACCTGAGAATTTCACATTGCATTGGCAGTTCTGACATAGTCTCATTTATACCCCATAAGCTCCGATTCATACAATAGTACAATGAGAATGCCATGCTATATCTAGAATTGCTGAGAAGACTAGATGACATAGTGTGCTGAAGGAGCTTTGTGAAATACAAAGAACTACTTAAACGAGTAGTCAGCAGATGACAGCCCATGTGCCAAATCCAGCTCACCACCTGGATTTTTGTTTGTTTGTTTTATGACTCAAAAGCTAAGAATGGTTCTTACATTTTTAAATAGTTGAAAAAATCAAAAGATGAATATTTCATGATGTGAAAATACATCAAATTCAAATTTCAGTGTCTATAAATAAAGTTTTATTGGAACACATCCACACTCACTTGTTTACATATTGTCTATGGCTGCTTTTGCACTACAATGGCAGAGTTGAGTAGTTGTGATTGAGACCATATGGGAATATTTACTATCTGGTTCCTTACAGAAAAGGTTTCCCTACTCCTGACTTAAATTAAATATAGTGACAAAAAGCATAAAGATTTTAGGGATTTTTTTGAGATTAAAAAAATTTGTAAGTTATTGGCGAAGTGTCTGCACTATAGTAATGGCTCAATAAACGGATGTTGCTGTTTATATTCCTTAATTAGGTTATTAATTCAACAAATAGTTATTGAGTGCATACTCTGCCAGATACTGCTCCAAGAACCACAGAATACAGCAATGAACATAATTGGACAAAATTCCTTTGCTCATTGAACAGATAATAAACAGACAAATAAAAATAAGTAGAGTATATTATATGGCTGGGAGAAAAAATAAAGGGAGCGAGAACAGACATTTTGAGGGTAGAAGTTGCAATTTTTAGATGCAGTGGCCAGGGGAGACATCACTGGAAAGATGACATTTGAATGAAAACCTGAAGGACACAAGGGAGTCCAGGGAGGTGCTGTGGGGGTGGTGAGGAGTATTGTTCCAGGCAGGGGGAAAATACAAAAGCTCGGAGACAGAGAGAGCTTAGAGTGTTCGAGGAACACCAAGGAGTCAATGGGCTGGAGTGGCAGGGAACGATGGGGAGAATAACAGGAGATTAAATCAGAAGAGTGCTGGGTAGGTCTTTGAAGAACCATCTAGGGACTCTGGCTTTTACTCTGAGTAGGAGAGGAAGCAAGTTTTGAGCAGAACAGTGGCATGGCCTGACTCACATTTAATCCAGATCCATCAGGCTGCTCCAGCGCAAACACCCTGTAGCACAGACTGATTAAAATTTTATAAGTTGATTTGCAACATCAACTACAGCTAAATGGTATTAAATTGGGGGAATATTGCATATTCTCTCCATGGAAATTAATAAACCACTTGATGGGTACGCAGCACCTTCCTTACATTATTTAAGACAATGTCAGAATGATGAAACTGCTTCTAATTTATAGACAAAGAATATGACTTCTCAGAATCCCACAGGGTAGTTCTAACCATTTAATTTCTGCTGATTCTCACAACTGCTTCAGCTTTTCTAACAGAATCTTTGGACTAATATGGCCTCTTTTCTTGATGCAAATATTTTCATTTGGACAGTGATTCAGGCTGACCTGGACAGACCTAGAGAATGCCTCTTTGCTGTAAGATTGTTCCTCAAGCTTTCTTTCATTACTGCTTCCATCTACCAAGGAACCTTTGTAGACATATTTTTTTTCCTAATTTCCACCACAGGAACATTTTTTATTGTGCTAAAATATACATAATATAATATTTATCATTTTAGCTATTTGCAAGTATACTATTTAATGTCCTTAAATGTATTTACAACATTGTGTAACCATCACCAGTATCTATACCCAAAATTTTCTCATCATCCCCTGCATAAACTCTGTTCCCATTAAACAATAACTCCCTATTCCCCACTCTCCCGAGCCCCTGGTAACTGATGGATACTATGCTTTCTGTCTCCATGAAATTGCCTATTCTAGGTACCTCATGTAAGTGGAATCACATACAATATGTGACCTGTGTCTGGCTTATTTTGCTTAGCATAATGTTTTCAAGGTCCATCCATGTTGTAGCATGTATCAACATTTTACTCCTCTTTATGGCTGAGTAATATTCCATTGCATGGATATGCCACATTTGATTATTTGTTCACCTATTGATGTGTTTCTCTATGCATATATGTACATCTGTGTGTGTATATATATGTGTGTGTGTATCTGTGCTTTCTACATAAATAGTGTAAAATTGTTACCACCAACCCCAGAATGAATTTTCACCTGCAAGAGAAGGGAGGGTATCACCCTCATTGATAATGCAGGTTCTCAGGTATAGATTCCCAGGTTTCCTGCCAAAAATGAGGTACATGTGTAGGTAATATTTATTATTATTATTATTTTTGAGACCAAGTCTCACTTTGTCACCTAGGCTGGAGTGTAGTGGCGTGATCTCAGCTCACTGCAACCTCTGCCTCCCAGGGTCAAGTGATGCTTGTGCCTCAGCCTCCCGAGTAGCTGGGATTACAGGCACGCACCACCATGCCCAGCTAATTTTTGTATTTTTAGTAGAGACAGGATTTTGCCACATTGGCCAGGCTGGTCTTCAACTCCTGACCTCAGGTGATCCACCCTCCTCAGCCTCCTAAAGTGCTGAGATTACAGGCATGAGCCACTGCGCCCTGCCAGTAATGTTTATGTGTAGATAAGCTACTTAGAGTGAAGCCATGGATAAGGAAAATGACCTCAGAACACATGAGTATGAAAAATCATCTTTATTCTCAATGCAATAGAGTTATCTGTATTTTATTTAGTCTTCATAATTGCCAACAGTTTATAAAGGAATGAACTCAAGAATGTTTGGAAAACAGCTATAAGCAGTCATGTCAGGATCCAAGCTAATGGAGCCGATATTCTAACTAAACTTTTGAAAGCGGTGGCAATTCATGATGTTACTATTCCCACTGAGTCAAAAATATTTCTGGAACACAAAGAGAATGATTAAGTAAGTAAAATAGGAAAAAAATGAAATCAGTGTCACATCTGAAGATCAGAGGAGTGGGAAGCTGGTACCTGCTAGGGTATGCATGGTTGTGCCACCATATGGCATGAGTGTTGGTGTCTAGTTGGAAGGCCATATGGCAAGGTATCTGGCACACACTCACCTAGGTCTTATTCTCTTGTGGTTGCCCAATGCCATATTGTCTCTTTCTGTAAAGAAGAGATTTAAAAGATTGTTGAACAGTGTTAATAAAGTCAACAACTTCAAATGCCCTTCAAATGTCATCAAAGACAAGGAGAGACTGAGGAACTGCCAGAGTATGAGACTGAGATGTGAAGACTGAAGACCACATGGGGTCCTGGATTGGATCCTGGAACAGAGAAAGGACGTTCACAGGAACACTGGGAAATTCTGAATAAAGCCTATCATTTAGTACTGTCATATCAATGTTAATTTTTTAATTTTGGTTAATTGTCTCAGGATTATACAAGATGTTAGCATGAGGGGAAGGTGAGTGTGTTGTGCTTCTTCTGTGAGTCTATAATTACTTAAGAATAAAAAGTAAAATAAAACAACAACCAAATTTCCAGTAGCTGCTGAGTACCAGAAGCGAACTTGAGACTGGCAAATGCTGAAGCATGATGAGAGTGAGGGAGTATATATTTGCATCACAGCAGCTTTGATGCCTGCCATAAGAGTGACTCCTGTCCTTGTCTCCTTTCCGATTCCTTTGCAGGGTGTGCTGGGTGCATCATGTAACTGGCATGTGGGTGTACCCTTTCCTGGAACACATTGGCCCAGGAGCCAGAATCATCTTCTTTGGGTCTACAACCATCTTAATGAACTTCCTGTACCTGCTGGGAGAAGTTCTGAACAACTATATCTGGGATACACAGAGAAGTAAGTATTGTCTGAGGGAACATAAAACAAGAGAATTACTGCCGACAAGAGTCTATGCAGAGACTGAGGGAAAATTCCACTGTAGCCTCTTCTTTTAGCTTTCACACAGGATCTCCTGTAAAGAGCTCCATTTTTATAACTACAATATGAATTTAAGAGCTTCTGACAGTTACCCGAAAGGTTTACTAGTCACTTGGTCTTATTAGCTAGTAAAACATCCAAATCTAAAGAGGAAAGAGGCATGTCTATAAAATTTTATAGGGAAAAATGTAGTGTTAACAAAAAACACATATTAGGGAAATTTGTCCGCATTAACAACACAATACTGCCTTAGTTAGCTAAAGGGACCCCAAATTAAATAGATACATTATTAAATGTAACCAGTCTCCTTTAAAGTCACCCAGATCTCCACTTTCTATGTGGGTGCAGTCACCTGGGAAAGGTCTCACTGCCATTCTGCTAGAGCTCTATCTAAGCAGTGAGCGATGCTCCAGCCACCTTAACTCACCAGTGGCTGTCATATGGAAGGTCTGAAAGTGGCAAAGAGCTACAAGCAGTAAAAGATAATATTTCGTGGCTGCAAAAACTCTTTTAATCTGTGATTTGATTTCTCATTTGTTTCCATTTATGGCAGAGCCTCTATCTTGGCAAGGCACGTAATCTTATCCAAGCTGTGCAAAACCTGTCCAAAGTGTATGTAAAACAACATAAAAATTGAAAGGTGGAAAAAGCGCCAGCATAGACATGTAGTGATTGAGTCCTGCATGAAAATACATCCAAAGGCAAGATGGTTTGGAGATTTTAGGAAGCCCTGGCTCTTTCCTCTGACACAATCACAGCATTCTAGACATCCTCAGTAAATGGACTCTGTGACACAGACATTGAGAACCCTGCTTTGTGCCAGACACCCTGCCAGGAGCTCAATCGAATCAGACAAATAAAGCACAGTGAGTGCATGGTTACTGTGTGTGGTTACTGAATCGGACTTTTGTGTGTGTGGATCCTCTAAGATTGTACGTGTCAGGGTATTAGCCAATGTTAAATGGTCCAGGGGAATTTGAGGGTTTCTTTTCTCGGCAGCTTTTGATTTTAATCAATGTTCTATTAGAAAAAGTATCAACATTTTTAATTCTGTTCAGGCCACAGCTTGGGAACCGGTAACTAATCTTTTAATAATGTTCCACCTGTTCAATGGAAATAGCGATCTTTCTCCATTAATATACAGAAGTATTTGGTTACTTGACAAAAATATTTGGAGAACAAAGTATAAACCTTTCTCAGCTTCTTGGGAGAAAGGCTATATTTAAACTTAAATGAATGTGTCCAATATATGTTTTTCAGGAAGTATTTAAGTACCTGTTTACACTTGAATTGATTGATTTGACAGTCATTTGGCCACAGTTCTGCTACTTCTATGAGAGGATGACCTGAAAACCAGTAGAGAGAAATATCCACTCTACATTAATAGAATACTGCTTTTTAGCAGTTTTGAATGAAGAGTTAAAAATGAATAATGAAATTAAGGTTTTTTTTAATGATTTGTTTGATTTATGCCATTCTCTTAAGTAACATAAGATTGACTAACTTTTTAAAAATTCATTTTAGATATGAAAATTAACTTTATGTACCTAGGACCATCTAGTTAGTTCCACAGAGACAGATGTTTTGTGCCAAGTAAGTATCATCCTCACTTACAAGAGGGGTCACAAACTGATGGCCTCCCCCAACTTCTACCTAACAAGTTCTGTTAGGCGTACATGGTGGAATTTTTGGTTTTGAATCAGTATTTTAAAATTGGACGATTTCGGCTGGGCGCTGTGGCTCACGCCTGTAATCCCGGCACTTTGGGAGACGGAGGCAGGTGGATCATGAGATCAAGAGATCAAGACCATCCTGGCCAACATGGTGAAATCCCGTCTCTACTAAAAATACAAAAATTAGCCAGGCATGGTGGCGTGTGCCTGTAGTCCCAGCTACTCGGTGAGGCAGGAGAATTGCTTGAACCCAGGTGGCAGAGGTTGCAGTGAGCTGAGATCGCACCACTGCACCCCAGCCTGGCAACAGAGCAAGACTCCATCTCAAAAAAAAAAAAAAAAATTGGGAGATTTGACATAAAGGCCAGATTTTTACCTTCTTAGCAAATATTTTAAGATCTGGAAACACAGAGACCACTGTTCTCTTCTGGTGACAATGGTTTAGAATAGAGTATCAGTTATCCATTGGCTGGGCACGGTGACTCACACCTGCAATCCCAGAACTTTGGGAGGCTAAGGTGGGCGGATCACTTGAGGCCAGAAGTTCAAGACCAGTCTGGCCAACCTTGTGAAACTCCATCTCTACTAAAACTACAAAAATGAGCCAGCATTCA